>NW_028133195.1:0-446290 GCF_964374135.1 Grampus griseus | reverse complement strand
CAGCGTACGGGTTAGGATTAGGGGACAGTTGAGGGTCAGGCTTCGGGGAAGGGTTAGGGTTAGGGTTCGGGCTAGGGTTAGGGTTAGGGGACGGGGACGGTTTAGGGTCCAGGTGAGGGTACGACAACGCTTTAGGGGGAGCATACGTGTGAGGGCGCGGGTTAGTGTCAGCGTACGGGTTAGGATTAGGGGACGGGTGAGGGTCAGGCTTCGGGAAAGGGTTAGGGTTAGGGTTCGGGCTAGGGTTAGGGTTAGGTGACTGGGGCGGTTTAGGTTCCAGGTGAGGGTACGACAACGCTTTAGGGGGAGCGTATGTGTGAGGGCGCCGGTTAGTGTCAGCGTACGGTTTAGGATTAGGGGACGGGTGAGGGTCAGGCTTCGGGGAAGGGTTAGGGTTAGGGTTCGGGCTAGGCTTAGGGTTAGGGGACGGGGACGGTGTAGGGTCCAGGTGAGTTTACGAAAACGCTTTAGGGGGAGCGTACGCATGAGGGCGCGGGTTAGTTTCAGCGTACTGGTTAGGATTAGGGGACGGGTGAGGGTCAGGCTTCGGGGAAGGGTTAGGGTTAGGGTTCGGAATAGGGTTACGATTAGGGGACGGGGACGGTTTAGGGTCCAGGTGAGGGTACGACAACACTTAAGGGGGAGCGTACGTGTGAGGGCGTGGGTTAGTGTCAGCGTACGGGTTAGGATTAGGGGACGGGTGAGGGTCAGGCTTCGGGGAAGGGTTAGGGTTAGGTTTCTGGCTAGGGTTAGGGTTAGGGGACGGGGACGGTTTAGGGTCCAGGTGAGGGTACCACAACGCTTTAGGGGGAGCGTACGTGTGAGGGCGCGGGTTAGTGTCAGCGTACGGGTTAGGATTAGGGGACAGGTGAGGGTCAGGCTTCGGGGAAGGGTTAGAGTTAGGGTTCGGGCTAGGCTTAGGGTTAGGGGACGGGGACGGTTTAGGGTTCAGGTGAGTTTACGAAAACGCTTTAGGGGGAGCGTACGCGTGAGGGCGCGGGTTAGTGTCAGCGTACGGGTTAGGATTAGGGGACGAGTGAGGGTCAGGCTTCGGGGAAGCGTTAGGGTTAGGGTTCGGGCTAGGGTTAGGGTTAGGGGACGGGGACGGTTTAGGGTCCAGGTGAGGGTACGACAACGCTTTAGGGGGATTGTACGTGTGAGGGTGCGGGTTAGTGTCAGCGTACGGTTTACCATTAGGGGACGGGTGAGGGTCAGGCTTCGGGGAAGGGTTACGGTTAGGGTTCGGGCTAGGGTTAGGGTTAGGGGACGGGGACGGTTTAGGGTCCAGGTGAGGGTACGACAACGCTTTAGGGGGAGCGTACGTGTGAGGGCGCGGGTTAGTGTCAGCGTACGGGTTAGGATTAGGGGACGGGTGAGGGTCAGGCTTCGGGGAAGGGTTAGGGTTAGGGTTCGGGCTAGGGTTAGGGTTAGGGGACGGGGACGGTTTAGGGTCCTGGTGAGGGTACGACAACGCTTTAGGGGGAGCGTATGTGTGAGGGCGCGGGTTAGTGTCAGCGTACGGGTTAGGATTAGGGGAGAGGTGAGTGTCAGGCTTCTGGGAAGGGTTAGGGTTAGGGTTCGGGCTAGGGTTAGGGTTAGGGAACGGGGACGGTTTATGGTCCAGATGAGGGTACGACAACACTTTAGAGGGAGCGTAGGCGTGAGGGCGCGGGTTAGTGTCAGCGTACGGGTTAGGATTAGGGGACGGGTGAGGGTCAGGCTTCGGGGAAGGGTTAGGGTTAGGGTTCGGGCTAGGGTTAGGGTTAGGGGACGGGGACGGTTTAGGGTCCAGGTGAGGGTACAACAACGCTTTAGGGGTAGCGTACGTGTGAGGGCGCGGGTTAGTGTCAGCGTACGGGTTAGGATTAGGGGACGTGTGAGGGTCAGGCTTCGGGGAAGGGTTAGGGTTAGGGTTCGGGCTAGGGTTAGGGTTAGGGGACTGGGGCGGTTTAGGGTCCAGGTGAGGGTACGACAACGCTTTAGGGGGATTGTACGTGTGAGGGTGCGGGTTAGTGTCAGCGTACGGTTTACCATTAGGGGACGGGTGAGGGTCAGGCTTCGGGGAAGCGTTACGGTTAGGGTTCGGGCTAGGGTTAGGGTTAGGGGACGGGGACGGTTTAGGGTCCAGGTGAGGGTACTACAACGCTTTAGGGGGAGCGTACGTGAGAGGGCGCGGGTTAGTGTCAGCGTACGGGTTAGGATTAGGGGACGGGTGAGGGTCAGGCTTCGGGGAAGGGTTAGGGTTAGGGTTCGGGCTAGGTTTAGGGTGAGGGGACGGGGACGGTTTAGGGTCCAGGTGAGGGTACGACAACGCTTTAGGGGGAGCGTATGTGTGAGGGCGCGGGTTAGTGTCAGCGTACGGGTTAGGATTAGGGGAGAGGTGAGTGTCAGGCTTCGGGGAAGGGTTAGGGTTAGGGTTCGGGCTAGGGTTAGGGTTAGGGAACGGGGACGGTTCAGGGTCCAGATGAGGGTACGACAACACTTTAGGGGGAGCGTAGGGGTGAGGGCGCGGGTTAGTGTCAGCGTACGGTTTAGGATTAGGGTACGGGTGAGGGTCAGGCTTCAGGGAAGGTTTAGGGTTAGGTTTCGGGCTAGGGTTAGTGTTAGGGGACGGGGACGGTTTAGGGTCCAGGTGAGGGTACGACAACGCTTTAGGGGTAGCGTACGTGTGAGGGCACGGGTTAGTGTCAGCGTACGGGTTAGGATTAGGGGACGTGTGAGTGTCAGGCTTCGGGGAAGGGTTAGGGTTAGGGTCCGGCCTAGGGTTAGGGTTAGGGGACTGGGGCGGTTTAGGGTCCAGGTGAGGGTACGACAACGCTTTAGGGGGAGCGTACGTGTGAGGGCGCGGGTTAGTGTCAGCGTACGGGTTAGGATTAGGGGACGGGTGAGGGTCAGGCTTCGGGGAAGGGTTAGGGTCAGGGTTCGGGCTAGGGTTAGGGTTAGGGGACGGGGACGGTTTAGGGTCCAGGTGAGGGTACGACAACGCTTTAGGGGGAGCGTACGCGTGAGGGCGTGGGTTAGTGTCAGCGTACGGGTTAGGATTAGGGGACGGGTGAGGGTCAGGCTTCGGGGAAGGGTTAGGGTTAGGGTTTGGGCTAGGGTTAGGGTTAGGGGACGGGGACAGTTTAGGGTCCAGGTGAGGGTACGACAACGCTTTACGGGGAGCGTACGTCTGAGGGTGCCGGTTAGTGTCAGAGTACGGGTTAGGATTAGGGGACGGGTGAGGGTCAGGCTTCGAGGAAGTGTTAGGGTTAGGGTTCGGGCTAGGGTTAGGGTTAGGGGACGGGGACGGTTTATGGTCCAGGTGAGGGTACGAAAACGCTTTAGGGGGAGCGTACGTGTGAGGGCACGGGTTAGTGTCAGCGTACGGGTTAGGATTAGGGGACGGGTGAGGGTCAGGCTTCGGGAAAGGGTTAGGGTTAGGGTTCGGGCTAGGGTTAGGGTTAGGTGACTGGGGCGGTTTAGGTTCCAGGTGAGGGTACGACAATGCTTTAGGGGGAGCGTATGTGTGAGGGCGCCGGTTAGTGTCAGCGTACGGGTTAGGATTAGGGGACGGGTGAGTGTCAGGCTTCGGGGAAGGGTTACGGTTAGGGTTCGGGCTAGGGTTAGGGTTAGGGGACGGGGACGGTTTAGGGTCCAGGTGAGGGTACGGCAACGCTTTAGGGGTGCGTACGCATGAGGGCGCGGGTTAGTGCCAGCGTACGGGTTAGGATTAGGGGACGGGTGAGGGTCAGGCTTCGGGGAAGGGTTAGGGTTAGGTTTCGGGCTAGGGTTAGGGTTAGGGGACGGGGACGGTTTAGGGTCCAGGTGAGTTTACGAAAACGCTTTAGGGGGAGCGTACGCGTGAGGGCGCGGGTTAGTGTCAGCGTACGGTTTAGGATTAGGGGACGGGTGAGGGTCAGGCTTCGGGGAAGGGTTAGGGTTAGGGTTCGGGCTAGGGTTAGGGTTAGGGGACGGGGACGGTTTAGGGTCCAGGTGAGGGTACGACAACACTTAAGGGGGAGCGTACGTGTGAGGGCGCGGGTTAGTGTCAGCGTACGGCTTAGGATTAGGGGACGGGTGAGGGTCAGGCTTCGGGGAAGGGTTAGGGTTAGGGTTCGGGCTAGGGTTAGGGTTAGGGGACGGGGACGGTTTAGGGTCCAGGTGAGGGTACGGCAACGCTTTAGGGGTGCGTACGCATGAGGGCGCGGGTTAGTGCCAGCGTACGGGTTAGGATTAGGGGACGGGTGAGGGTCAGGCTTCGGGGAAGGGTTAGGGTTAGGTTTCGGGCTAGGGTTAGTGTTAGGGGACGGGGACGGTTTAGGGTCCCGGTGAGGGTACGACAATGCTTTAGGGGGAGCGTATGTGTGAGGGCGCGGGTTATTGTCAGCGTACGGCTTAGGATTAGGGGACGGGTGAGGGTCAGGCTTCGGGGAAGGGTTAGGGTTAGGGTTCCGGCCAGGGTTAGGGTTAGGGGACGGGGACGGTTTAGGGTCCAGGTGAGGGTACGACAACGCTTTAGGGGGAGCGTACGTGTGAGGGCGAGGGTTAGTGTCAGCGTACGTGTTAGGATTAGGGGACGCGTGAGGGTCACGCTTCGGGGAAGGGTTAGGGTTAGGGTTCGGGCTAGGGTTAGGGTTAGGGGACGGGGACGGTTTAGGGTCCAGGTGAGGGTACGACAACGCTTTAGGGGGAGCGTACGTGTGAGGGCACGGGTTAGTGTCAGCGTACGGTTTAGGATTAGGGGACGGGTGAGGGTCAGGCTTCGGGAAAGGGTTAGGGTTAGGGTTCGGGCTAGGGTTAGGGTTAGGTGACTGGGGCGGTTTAGGTTCCAGGTGAGGGTACGACAATGCTTTAGGGGGAGCGTATGTGTGAGGGCGCCGGTTAGTGTCAGCGTACGGGTTAGGATTAGGGGACGGGTGAGGGTCAGGCTTCGGGGAAAGGTTAGGGTTAGGGTTCGGGCTAGGGTTAGGGTTAGGGGACGGGGACGGTTTAGGGTCCAGGTGAGTTTACGAAAACGCTTTAGGGGTAGCGTACGCGTGAGGGCGCGGGTTAGTGTCAGCGTACGGGTTAGGATTAGGGGACGGGTGAGGGTCAGGCTTCGGGGAAGTGTTAGGGTTAGGGTTCGGAATAGGGTTACGGTTAGGGGACGGGGACGGTTTAGGGTCCAGGTGAGGGTACGACAACACTTAAGGGGGAGCGTACGTGTGAGGGCGCGGGTTAGTGTCAGCGTACGGGTTAGGATTAGGGGACGGGTGAGGGTCAGGCTTCGGGGAAGGGTTAGGGTTAGGGTTCGGGCTAGGGTTAGGGTAAGGGGACGGGGACGGTTTAGGGTCCAGGTGAGGGTACGACAACGCTTTAGGGGGAGCGTACGTGTGAGGGCGCGGGTTAGTGTCAGCGTACGTGTTAGGATTAGGGGACGCGTGAGGGTCAGGCTTCGGGGAATGGTTAGGGTTAGGGTTCGGGCTAGGGTTAGGGTTAGGGGACGGGGACGGTTTAGGGTCCAGGTGAGGGTACGACAACACTTAAGGGGGAGCGTACGTGTGAGGGCGCAGGTTAGTGTCAGCGTACGGGTTAGGATTAGGGGACGGGTGAGGGTCAGTCTTCGGGGAAGTGTTAGGGTTAGGGTTCGGGCTAGGGTTAGGGTTAGGGGACGGGGACGGTTTAGGATCCAGGTGAGGGTATGACAATGCTTTAGGGGGAGCGTACGTGTGAGGGCGTGGGTTAGTGTCAGCGTATGGGTTAGGATTAGGGGACAGTTGTGGGTCAGGCTTCGGGGAAGTGTTAGGTTTAGGGTTCGGGCTAGGGTTAGGGTTAGGGGACGGGGACGGTTTAGGGTCCAGGTGAGGGTACGACAACGCTTTAGGAGGAGCGTACGTGTGTGGGCGCGGGTTAGTGTCAGCGTACGGGTTAGGATTAGGGGACGGGTGAGGGTCAGGCTTCGGGGAAGGGTTAGGGTTAGGGTTCGGGCTAGGGTTAGTGTTAGGTGACTGGGGCGGTTTAGGGTCCCGGTGAGGGTACGACAACACTTAAGGGGGAGCGTACGTGTGAGGGCGCGGGTTAGTGTCAGCGTACGGGTTAGGATTAGGGGAGAGGTGAGTGTCAGGCTTCGGGGAAGGGTTAGGGTTAGGGTTCGGGCTAGGGTTAGGGTTAGGGAACGGAGACGGTTTAGGGTCCAGATGAGGGTACGACAACACTTTAGGGGGAGCGTAGGGGTGAGGGCGCGGGTTAGTGTCAGCGTACGGGTTAGGATTAGGGGACGGGTGAGGGTCAGGCTTCGGGGAAGGGTTAGGGTTAGGGTTCGGGCCAGGGTTAGGGTTAGGGGACAGGGACGGTTTAGGGTCCAGGTGAGGGTACGACAACGCTTTAGGGGGAGCGTACGTGTGAGGGCGCGGGTTAGTGTCAGCGTACGTGTTAGGATTAGGGGACGCGTGAGGGTCACGCTTCGGGGAAGTGTTAGGGTTAGGGTTCGGGCTAGGGTTAGGGTTAGGGGACGGGGACGGTTTAGGGTCCAGGTGAGGGTACGACAACACTTAAGGGGGAGCGTATGTGTGAGGGCGCAGGTTAGTGTCAGCGTACGGGTTAGGATTAGGGGACAGGTGAGGGTCAGGCTTCGGGGAAGGGTTAGGGTTAGTGTTCGGGCTAGGGTTAGGGTTGGGGACGGGGACGGTTTAGGATCCAGGTGAGGGTATTACAACGCTTTAGGGGGAGCGTACGTGTGAGGGCGTGGGTTAGTGTCAGCGTACGGGTTAGGATTAGGGGACAGTTGAGGGTCAGGCTTTGGGGAAGGGTTAGGGATAGGGTTCGGGCTAGGGTTAGGGTTAGGGGACGGGGACGGTTTAGGGTCCAGGTGAGAGTACGACAACGCTTTAGGGGGAGCGTACGTGTGAGGGCGCGGGTTAGTGTCAGCGTACGGGTTAGGATTAGGGGACGGGTGAGGGTCAGGCTTCGGGAAAGGGTTAGGGTTAGGGATCGGGCTAGGGTTAGGGTTAGGTGACTGGGGCGGTTTAGGTTCCAGGTGAGGGTACGACAACGCTTTAGGGGGAGCGTATGTGTGAGGGCGCCTGTTAGTGTCAGCGTACGGGTTAGGACTAGGGGACGGGAGAGGGTCAGGCTTCGGGGAAGGGTTAGGGTTAGGGTTCGGGCTAGGGTTAGGGTTAGGGGACGGGGACGGTTTAGGGTCCAGGTGAGTTTACGAAAACGCTTTAGGGGGAGCGTACGCGTGAGGGCGCGGGTTAGTGTCAGCGTACGGGTTAGGATTAGGGGACGGGTGAGGGTCAGGCTTCGGGGAAGGGTTAGGGTTAGGGTTCGGGCTAGGGTTAGGGTTAGGGGACGGGGACGGTTTAGGGTCCAGGTGAGGGTACGACAACACTTAAGGGGGAGCGTACGTGTGAGGGCGCAGGTTAGTGTCAGCGTACGGCTTAGGATTAGGGGACGGGTGAGGGTCAGGCTTCGGGGAAGGGTTAGGGTTAGGGTTCGGAATAGGGTTACGGTTAGGGGACGGGGACGGTTTAGGGTCCAGGTGAGGGTACGACAACACTTAAGGAGGAGCGTACGTGTGAGGGCGCGGGTTAGTGTCAGCGTACGGGTTAGGATTAGGGGACGGGTGAAGGTCAGGCTTCGGGGAAGGGTTAGGGTTAGGGTTCGGGCTAGGGTTAGGGTTAGGGGACGGGGACGGTTTAGGGTCCAGGTGAGGGTACCACAACGCTTTGGGGGAGCGTACGTGTGAGGGCGCGGGTTAGTGTCAGCGTACGGGTTAGGATTAGGGGACAGGTGAGGGTCAGGCTTCGGGGAAGGGTTAGGGTTAGGGTTCGGGCTAGGCTTAGGGTTAGGGGACGGGGACGGTTTAGGGTCCAGGTGAGATTACGAAAACGCTTTAGGGGGAGCGTACGCGTGAGGGCGCGGGTTAGTGTCAGCGTACGGTTTAGGATTAGGGGACGGGTGAGGGTCAGGCTTCGGGGAAGGGTTAGGGTTAGGGTTCGGGCTAGGGTTACGGTTAGGGGACGGGGACGGTTTAGGGTCCAGGTGAGGGTACGACAACACTTAGGGGGGAGCGTACGTGTGAGGGCGCGGGTTAGTGTCAGCGTACGGGTTAGGATTAGGGGACGGGTGAGGGTCAGGCTTCGGGGAAGGGTTAGGGTTAGGGTTCGGGCTAGGGTTAGGGTTAGGGGACGGGGACGGTTTAGGGTCCAGGTGAGGGTACAGCAACGCTTTAGGGGTGCGTACGCATGAGGGCGCGGGTTAGTGCCAGCGTACGGGTTAGGATTAGGGGACGGGTGAGGGTCAGGCTTCGGGGAAGGGTTAGGGTTAGGTTTCGGGCTAGGGTTAGTGTTAGGGGACGGGGACGGTTTAGGGTCCCGGTGAGGGTACGACAATGCTTTAGGGGGAGCGTATGTGTGAGGGCGCGGGTTATTGTCAGCGTACGGCTTAGGATTAGGGGACGGGTGAGGGTCAGGCTTCGGGGAAGGGTTAGGGTTAGGGTTCCGGCCAGGGTTAGGGTTAGGGGACGGGGACGGTTTAGGGTCCAGGTGAGGGTACGACAACGCTTTAGGGGGAGCGTACGTGTGAGGGCGAGGGTTAGTGTCAGCGTACGTGTTAGGATTAGGGGACGCGTGAGGGTCACGCTTCGGGGAAGGGTTAGGGTTAGGGTTCGGGCTAGGGTTAGGGTTAGGGGACGGGGACGGTTTAGGGTCCAGGTGAGGGTACGACAACACTTAAGGGGGAGCGTACGTGTGAGGGCGCAGGTTAGTGTCAGCGTACGGGTTAGGATTAGGGGACGGGTGAGGGTCAGGCTTCGGGGAAGTGTTAGGGTTAGGGTTCGGGCTAGGGTTAGGGTTAGGGGATGGGCACGGTTTAGGGTCCAGGTGAGGGTATTACAACGCTTTAGGGGGAGCGTACGTGTGAGGGCGTGGGTTAGTGTCAGCGTACGGCTTAGGATTAGAGGACAGTTGAGGGTCAGGCTTCGGGAAAGGGTTAGGGTTAGGGTTCGGGCTAGGGTTAGGGTTAGGGGACGGGGACGGTTTAGGGTCCAGGTGAGGGTACGACAACGCTTTAGGGGGAGCGTACGTGTGAGGGCACGGGTTAGTGTCAGCGTACGGGTTAGGATTAGGGGACGGGTGAGGGTCAAGCTTCGGGAAAGGGTTAGGGTTAGGGTTCGGGCTAGGGTTAGGGTTAGGTGACTGGGGCGGTTTAGGTTCCAGGTGAGGGTACGACAATGCTTTAGGGGGAGCGTATGTGTGAGGGCGCCGGTTAGTGTCAGCGTACGGGTTAGGTTTAGGGGACGGGTGAGGGTCAGGCTTCGGGGAAGGGTTAGGGTTAGGGTTCGGGCTAGGGTTAGGGTTAGGGGACGGGGACGGTTTAGGGTCCAGGTGAGTTTACGAAAACGCTTTAGGGGTAGCGTACGTGTGAGGGCGCGGGTTAGTGTCAGCGTACGGGTTAGGATTAGGGGACGGGTGAGGGTCAGGCTTCGGGGAAGTGTTAGGGTTAGGGTTCGGAATAGGGTTACGGTTAGGGGACAGGGACGGTTTAGGGTCCAGGTGAGGGTACGACAACACTTAAGGGGGAGCGTACGTGTGAGGGCGCGGGTTAGTGTCAGCGTACGGGTTAGGATTAGGGGACGGGTGAGGGTCAGGCTTCGGGGAAGGGTTAGGGTTAGGGTTCGGGCTAGGGTTAGGGTAAGGGGACGGGGACGGTTTAGGGTCCAGGTGAGGGTACGACAACGCTTTAGGGGGAGCGTACGTGTGAGGGCGCGGGTTAGTGTCAGCGTACGTGTTAGGATTAGGGGACGCGTGAGGGTCAGGCTTCGGGGAATGGTTAGGGTTAGGGTTCGGGCTAGGGTTAGGGTTAGGGGACGGGGACGGTTTAGGGTCCAGGTGAGGGTACGACAACACTTAAGGGGGAGCGTACGTGTGAGGGCGCAGGTTAGTGTCAGCGTACGGGTTAGGATTAGGGGACGGGTGAGGGTCAGTCTTCGGGGAAGTGTTAGGGTTAGGGTTCGGGTTAGGGTTAGGGTTAGGGGACGGGGACGGTTTAGGATCCAGGTGAGGGTATGACAATGCTTTAGGGGGAGCGTACGTGTGAGGGCGTGGGTTAGTGTCAGCGTATGGGTTAGGATTAGGGGACAGTTGTGGGTCAGGCTTCGGGGAAGTGTTAGGTTTAGGGTTCGGGCTAGGGTTAGGGTTAGGGGACGGGGACGGTTTAGGGTCCAGGTGAGGGTACGACAACGCTTTAGGAGGAGCGTACGTGTGTGGGCGCGGGTTAGTGTCAGCGTACGGGTTAGGATTAGGGGACGGGTGAGGGTCAGGCTTCGGGGAAGGGTTAGGGTTAGGGTTCGGGCTAGGGTTAGGGTTAGGTGACTGGGGTGGTTTAGGGTCCCGGTGAGGGTACGACAACACTTAAGGGGGAGCGTACGTGTGAGGGCGCAGGTTAGTGTCAGCGTACGGGTTAGGATTAGGGGACGGGTGAGGGTCAGGCTTCGGGGAAGGGTTAGGGTTAGGGTTCGGGCTAGGGTTAGTGTTAGGGGACGGGGACGGTTTAGGGTCCAGGTGAGGGTATTACAACGCTTTAGGGGGACCGTACGTGTGAGGGCGTGGGTTAGTGTCAGCGTACGGGTTAGGATTAGGGGACAGTTGAGGGTCAGGCTTCGGGGAAGGGTTAGGGTTAGGGTTCGGGCTAGGGTTAGGGTTAGGGGACGGGGACGGTTTAGGGTCCAGGTGAGGGTACGACAACGCTTTAGGGGGAGCATACGTGTGAGGGCGCGGGTTAGTGTCAGCGTACGGGTTAGGATTAGGGGACGGGTGAGTGTCAGGCTTCGGGAAAGGGTTAGGGTTAGGGTTCGGGCTAGGGTTAGGGTTAGGTGACTGGGGCGGTTTAGGTTCCAGGTGAGGGTACGACAACGCTTTAGGGGGAGCGTATGTGTGAGGGCGCCGGTTAGTGTCAGCGTACGGTTTAGGATTAGGGGACGGGTGAGGGTCAGGCTTCGGGGAAGGGTTAGGGTTAGGGTTCGGGCTAGGCTTAGGGTTAGGGGACGGGGACGGTGTAGGGTCCAGGTGAGTTTACGAAAACGCTTTAGGGGGAGCGTACGCATGAGGGCGCGGGTTAGTTTCAGCGTACTGGTTAGGATTAGGGGACGGGTGAGGGTCAGGCTTCGGGGAAGGGTTAGGGTTAGGGTTCGGAATAGGGTTACGATTAGGGGACGGGGACGGTTTAGGGTCCAGGTGAGGGTACGACAACACTTAAGGGGGAGCGTACGTGTGAGGGCGTGGGTTAGTGTCAGCGTACGGGTTAGGATTAGGGGACGGGTGAGGGTCAGGCTTCGGGGAAGGGTTAGGGTTAGGTTTCTGGCTAGGGTTAGGGTTAGGGGACGGGGACGGTTTAGGGTCCAGGTGAGGGTACCACAACGCTTTAGGGGGAGCGTACGTGTGAGGGCGCGGGTTAGTGTCAGCGTACGGGTTAGGATTAGGGGACAGGTGAGGGTCAGGCTTCGGGGAAGGGTTAGAGTTAGGGTTCGGGCTAGGCTTAGGGTTAGGGGACGGGGACGGTTTAGGGTTCAGGTGAGTTTACGAAAACGCTTTAGGGGGAGCGTACGCGTGAGGGCGCGGGTTAGTGTCAGCGTACGGGTTAGGATTAGGGGACGAGTGAGGGTCAGGCTTCGGGGAAGCGTTAGGGTTAGGGTTCGGGCTAGGGTTAGGGTTAGGGGACGGGGACGGTTTAGGGTCCAGGTGAGGGTACGACAACGCTTTAGGGGGATTGTACGTGTGAGGGTGCGGGTTAGTGTCAGCGTACGGTTTACCATTAGGGGACGGGTGAGGGTCAGGCTTCGGGGAAGGGTTACGGTTAGGGTTCGGGCTAGGGTTAGGGTTAGGGGACGGGGACGGTTTAGGGTCCAGGTGAGGGTACGACAACGCTTTAGGGGGAGCGTACGTGTGAGGGCGCGGGTTAGTGTCAGCGTACGGGTTAGGATTAGGGGACGGGTGAGGGTCAGGCTTCGGGGAAGGGTTAGGGTTAGGGTTCGGGCTAGGGTTAGGGTTAGGGGACGGGGACGGTTTAGGGTCCTGGTGAGGGTACGACAACGCTTTAGGGGGAGCGTATGTGTGAGGGCGCGGGTTAGTGTCAGCGTACGGGTTAGGATTAGGGGAGAGGTGAGTGTCAGGCTTCTGGGAAGGGTTAGGGTTAGGGTTCGGGCTAGGGTTAGGGTTAGGGAACGGGGACGGTTTATGGTCCAGATGAGGGTACGACAACACTTTAGAGGGAGCGTAGGCGTGAGGGCGCGGGTTAGTGTCAGCGTACGGGTTAGGATTAGGGGACGGGTGAGGGTCAGGCTTCGGGGAAGGGTTAGGGTTAGGGTTCGGGCTAGGGTTAGGGTTAGGGGACGGGGACGGTTTAGGGTCCAGGTGAGGGTACAACAACGCTTTAGGGGTAGCGTACGTGTGAGGGCGCGGGTTAGTGTCAGCGTACGGGTTAGGATTAGGGGACGTGTGAGGGTCAGGCTTCGGGGAAGGGTTAGGGTTAGGGTTCGGGCTAGGGTTAGGGTTAGGGGACTGGGGCGGTTTAGGGTCCAGGTGAGGGTACGACAACGCTTTAGGGGGATTGTACGTGTGAGGGTGCGGGTTAGTGTCAGCGTACGGTTTACCATTAGGGGACGGGTGAGGGTCAGGCTTCGGGGAAGGGTTACGGTTAGGGTTCGGGCTAGGGTTAGGGTTAGGGGACGGGGACGGTTTAGGGTCCAGGTGAGGGTACTACAACGCTTTAGGGGGAGCGTACGTGAGAGGGCGCGGGTTAGTGTCAGCGTACGGGTTAGGATTAGGGGACGGGTGAGGGTCAGGCTTCGGGGAAGGGTTAGGGTTAGGGTTCGGGCTAGGTTTAGGGTGAGGGGACGGGGACGGTTTAGGGTCCAGGTGAGGGTACGACAACGCTTTAGGGGGAGCGTATGTGTGAGGGCGCGGGTTAGTGTCAGCGTACGGGTTAGGATTAGGGGAGAGGTGAGTGTCAGGCTTCGGGGAAGGGTTAGGGTTAGGGTTCGGGCTAGGGTTAGGGTTAGGGAACGGGGACGGTTCAGGGTCCAGATGAGGGTACGACAACACTTTAGGGGGAGCGTAGGGGTGAGGGCGCGGGTTAGTGTCAGCGTACGGTTTAGGATTAGGGTACGGGTGAGGGTCAGGCTTCAGGGAAAGTTTAGGGTTAGGTTTCGGGCTAGGGTTAGTGTTAGGGGACGGGGACGGTTTAGGGTCCAGGTGAGGGTACGACAACGCTTTAGGGGTAGCGTACGTGTGAGGGCACGGGTTAGTGTCAGCGTACGGGTTAGGATTAGGGGACGTGTGAGTGTCAGGCTTCGGGGAAGGGTTAGGGTTAGGGTCCGGCCTAGGGTTAGGGTTAGGGGACTGGGGCGGTTTAGGGTCCAGGTGAGGGTACGACAACGCTTTAGGGGGAGCGTACGTGTGAGGGCGCGGGTTAGTGTCAGCGTACGGGTTAGGATTAGGGGACGGGTGAGGGTCAGGCTTCGGGGAAGGGTTAGGGTCAGGGTTCGGGCTAGGGTTAGGGTTAGGGGACGGGGACGGTTTAGGGTCCAGGTGAGGGTACGACAACGCTTTAGGGGGAGCGTACGCGTGAGGGCGTGGGTTAGTGTCAGCGTACGGGTTAGGATTAGGGGACGGGTGAGGGTCAGGCTTCGGGGAAGGGTTAGGGTTAGGGTTTGGGCTAGGGTTAGGGTTAGGGGACGGGGACAGTTTAGGGTCCAGGTGAGGGTACGACAACGCTTTACGGGGAGCGTACGTCTGAGGGTGCCGGTTAGTGTCAGAGTACGGGTTAGGATTAGGGGACGGGTGAGGGTCAGGCTTCGAGGAAGTGTTAGGGTTAGGGTTCGGGCTAGGGTTAGGGTTAGGGGACGGGGACGGTTTATGGTCCAGGTGAGGGTACGAAAACGCTTTAGGGGGAGCGTACGTGTGAGGGCACGGGTTAGTGTCAGCGTACGGGTTAGGATTAGGGGACGGGTGAGGGTCAGGCTTCGGGAAAGGGTTAGGGTTAGGGTTCGGGCTAGGGTTAGGGTTAGGTGACTGGGGCGGTTTAGGTTCCAGGTGAGGGTACGACAATGCTTTAGGGGGAGCGTATGTGTGAGGGCGCCGGTTAGTGTCAGCGTACGGGTTAGGATTAGGGGACGGGTGAGGGTCAGGCTTCGGGGAAGGGTTACGGTTAGGGTTCGGGCTAGGGTTAGGGTTAGGGGACGGGGACGGTTTAGGGTCCAGGTGAGTTTACGAAAACGCTTTAGGGGTAGCGTACGCGTGAGGGCGCGGGTTAGTGTCAGCGTACGGGTTAGGATTAGGGGACGGCTGAGGGTCAGGCTTCGGGGAACGGTTAGGGTTAGGGTTCGGGCCAGGGTTAGGGTTAGGGGACGGGGACGGTTTAGGGTCCAGGTGAGGGTACGACAACACTTAAGGGGGAGCGTACATGTGAGGGCGCGGGTTAGTGTCAGCGTACGGTTTAGGATTAGGGGACGGGTGAGGGTCAGGCTTCGGGGAAGTGTTAGGGTTAGGGTTCGGAATAGGGTTACGGTTAGGGGACGGGGACGGTTTAGGGTCCAGGTGAGGGTACGACAACACTTAAGGGGGAGCGTACGTGTGAGGGCGCGGGTTAGTGTCAGCCTACGGGTTAGGATTAGGGGACGGGTGAGGGTCAGGCTTCGGGGAAGGGTTAGGGTTAGGGTTCGGGCTAGGGTTAGGGTAAGGGGACGGGGACGGTTTAGGGTCCAGGTGAGTGTACGACATCGCTTTAGGGGGAGCGTACGTGTGAGGGCGCGGGTTAGTGTCAGCGTACGTGTTAGGATTAGGGGACGCGTGAGGGTCAGGCTTCGGGGAATGGTTAGGGTTAGGGTTCGGGCTAGGGTTAGGGTTAGGGGACGGGGACGGTTTAGGGTCCAGGTGATGGTACGACAACACTTAAGGGGGAGCGTACGTGTGAGGGCGCAGGTTAGTGTCAGCGTACTGGTTAGGATTAGGGGACGGGTGAGGGTCAGTCTTCGGGGAAGTGTTAGGGTTAGGGTTCGGGCTAGGGTTAGGGTTAGGGGACGGGGACGGTTTAGGATCCAGGTGAGGGTATGACAATGCTTTAGGGGGAGCGTACGTGTGAGGGCGTGGGTTAGTGTCAGCGTATGGGTTAGGATTAGGGGACAGTTGTGGGTCAGGCTTCGGGGAAGTGTTAGGTTTAGGGTTCGGGCTAGGGTTAGGGTTAGGGGACGGGGACGGTTTAGGGTCCAGGTGAGGGTACGACAACGCTTTAGGAGGAGCGTACGTGTGTGGGCGCGGGTTAGTGTCAGCGTACGGGTTAGGATTAGGGGACGGGTGAGGGTCAGGCTTCGGGGAAGGGTTAGGGTTAGGGTTCGGGCTAGGGTTAGTGTTAGGTGACTGGGGCGGTTTAGGGTCCCGGTGAGGGTACGACAACACTTAAGGGGGAGCGTACGTGTGAGGGCGCAGGTTAGTGTCAGCGTACGGGTTAGGATTAGGGGACGGGTGAGGGTCAGGCTTCGGGGAAGGGTTAGGGTTAGGGTTCGGGCTAGGGTTAGTGTTAGGGGACGGGGACGGTTTAGGGTCCAGGTGAGGGTATTACAACGCTTTAGGGGGACCGTACGTGTGAGGGCGTGGGTTAGTGTCAGCGTACGGGTTAGGATTAGGGGACAGTTGAGGGTCAGGCTTCGGGGAAGGGTTAGGGTTAGGGTTCGGGCTAGGGTTAGGGTTAGGGGACGGGGACGGTTTAGGGTCCAGGTGAGGGTACGACAACGCTTTAGGGGGAGCATACGTGTGAGGGCGCGGGTTAGTGTCAGCGTACGGGTTAGGATTAGGGGACGGGTGAGGGTCAGGCTTCGGGGAAGCGTTAGGGTTAGGGTTCGGGCTAGGGTTAGGGTTAGGGGACGGGGACGGTTTAGGGTCCAGGTGAGGGTACGACAACGCTTTAGGGGGAGCGTACGTGTGAGGGCGCGGGTTAGTGTCAGCGTACGGGTTAGGATTAGGGGACGGGTGAGGGTCAGGCTTCGGGGAAGGGTTAGGGTTAGGGTTCGGGCTAGGGTTCGGGTTAGGGGACGGGGACGGTTTAGGGTCCTGGTGAGGGTACGACAACGCTTTAGGGGGAGCGTATGTGTGAGGGCGCGGGTTAGTGTCAGCGTACGGGTTAGGATTAGGGGAGAGGTGAGTGTCAGGCTTCTGGGAAGGGTTAGGGTTAGGGTTCGGGCTAGGGTTAGGGTTAGGGAACGGGGACGGTTTAGGGTCCAGATGAGGGTACGACAACACTTTACAGGGAGCGTAGGCGTGAGGGCGCGGGTTAGTGTCAGCGTACGGGTTAGGATTAGGGGACGGGTGAGGGTCAGGCTTCGGGGAAGGGTTAGGGTTAGGGTTCGGGCTAGGGTTAGGGTTAGGGGACGGGGACGGTTTAGGGTCCAGGTGAGGGTACAACAACGCTTTAGGGGTAGCGTACGTGTGAGGGCGCGGGTTAGTGTCAGCGTACGGGTTAGGATTAGGGGACGTGTGAGGGTCAGGCTTCGGGGAAGGGTTAGGGTTAGGGTTCGGGCTAGGGTTAGGGTTAGGGGACTGGGGCGGTTTAGGGTCCAGGTGAGGGTACGACAACGCTTTAGGGGGATTGTACGTGTGAGGGTGCGGGTTAGTGTTAGCGTACGGTTTACGATTAGGGGACGGGTGAGGGTCAGGCTTCGGGGAAGGGTTAGGGTTAGGGTTCGGGCTAGGTTTAGGGTGAGGGGACGGGGACGGTTTAGGGTCCAGGTGAGGGTACGACAACACTTAAGGGGGAGCGTACGTGTGAGGGCGCGGGTTAGTGTCAGCGTACGGGTTAGGATTAGGGGACGGGTGAGGGTCAGGCTTCGGGGAAGGGTTAGGGTTAGGGTTCGGGCTAGGGTTAGGGTAAGGGGACGGGGACGGTTTAGGGTCCAGGTGAGTGTACGACAACGCTTTAGGGGGAGCGTACGTGTGAGGGCGCGGGTTAGTGTCAGCGTACGTGTTAGGATTAGGGGACGCGTGAGGGTCAGGCTTCGGGGAATGGTTAGGGTTAGGGTTCGGGCTAGGGTTAGGGTTAGGGGACGGGGACGGTTTAGGGTCCAGGTGATGGTACGACAACACTTAAGGTGGAGCGTACGTGTGAGGGCGCAGGTTAGTGTCAGCGTACGGGTTAGGATTAGGGGACGGGTGAGGGTCAGTCTTCGGGGAAGGTTTAGGGTTAGGGTTCGGGCTAGGGTTAGGGTTAGGGGACGGGGACGGTTTAGGGTCCAGGTGAGGGTACGACAACGATTTAGGAGGAGCGTACGTGTGTGGGCGCGGGTTAGTGTCAGCGTACGGGTTAGGATTAGGGGACGGGTGAGGGTCAGGCTTCGGGGAAGGGTTAGGGTTAGGGTTCGGGCTAGGGTTAGTGTTAGGTGACTGGGGCGGTTTAGGGTCCCGGTGAGGGTACGACAACACTTAAGGGGGAGCGTACGTGTGAGGGCGCAGGTTAGTGTCAGCGTACGGGTTAGGATTAGGGGACGGGTGAGGGTCAGGCTTCGGGGAAGGGTTAGGGTTAGGGTTCGGGCTAGGGTTAGTGTTAGGGGACGGGGACGGTTTAGGGTCCAGGTGAGGGTATTACAACGCTTTAGGGGGACCGTACGTGTGAGGGCGTGGGTTAGTGTCAGCGTACGGGTTAGGATTAGGGGACAGTTGAGGGTCAGGCTTCGGGGAAGGGTTAGGGTTAGGGTTCGGGCTAGGGTTAGGGTTAGGGGACGGGGACGGTTTAGGGTCCAGGTGAGGGTACGACAACGCTTTAGGGGGAGCATACGTGTGAGGGCGCGGGTTAGTGTCAGCGTACGGGTTAGGATTAGGGGACGGGTGAGGGTCAGGCTTCGGGGAAGCGTTAGGGTTAGGGTTCGGGCTAGGGTTAGGGTTAGGGGACGGGGACGGTTTAGGGTCCAGGTGAGGGTACGACAACGCTTTAGGGGGAGCGTACGTGTGAGGGCGCGGGTTAGTGTCAGCGTACGGGTTAGGATTAGGGGACGGGTGAGGGTCAGGCTTCGGGGAAGGGTTAGGGTTAGGGTTCGGGCTAGGGTTCGGGTTAGGGGACGGGGACGGTTTAGGGTCCTGGTGAGGGTACGACAACGCTTTAGGGGGAGCGTATGTGTGAGGGCGCGGGTTAGTGTCAGCGTACGGGTTAGGATTAGGGGAGAGGTGAGTGTCAGGCTTCTGGGAAGGGTTAGGGTTAGGGTTCGGGCTAGGGTTAGGGTTAGGGAACGGGGACGGTTTAGGGTCCAGATGAGGGTACGACAACACTTTACAGGGAGCGTAGGCGTGAGGGCGCGGGTTAGTGTCAGCGTACGGGTTAGGATTAGGGGACGGGTGAGGGTCAGGCTTCCGGGAAGGGTTAGGGTTAGGGTTCGGGCTAGGGTTAGGGTTAGGGGACGGGGACGGTTTAGGGTCCAGGTGAGGGTACAACAACGCTTTAGGGGTAGCGTACGTGTGAGGGCGCGGGTTAGTGTCAGCGTACGGGTTAGGATTAGGGGACGTGTGAGGGTCAGGCTTCGGGGAAGGGTTAGGGTTAGGGTTCGGGCTAGGGTTAGGGTTAGGGGACTGGGGCGGTTTAGGGTCCAGGTGAGGGTACGACAACGCTTTAGGGGGATTGTACGTGTGAGGGTGCGGGTTAGTGTCAGCGTACGGTTTACGATTAGGGGACGGGTGAGGGTCAGGCTTCGGGGAAGGGTTACGGTTAGGGTTCGGGCTAGGGTTAGGGTTAGGGGACGGGGACGGTTTAGGGTCCAGGTGAGGGTACGACAACGCTTTAGGGGGAGCGTACGTGAGAGGGCGCGGGTTAGTGTCAGCGTACGGGTTAGGATTAGGGGACGGGTGAGGGTCAGGCTTCGGGGAAGGGTTAGGGTTAGGGTTCGGGCTAGGTTTAGGGTGAGGGGACGGGGACGGTTTAGGGTCCAGGTGAGGGTACGACAACGCTTTAGGGGGAGCTTATGTGTGAGGGCGCGGGTTAGTGTCAGCGTACGGGTTAGGATTAGGGGAGAGGTGAGTGTCAGGCTTCGGGGAAGGGTTAGGGTTAGGGTTTGGGCTAGGGTTAGGGTTAGGGAACGGGGACGGTTCAGGGTCCAGATGAGGGTACGACAACACTTTAGGGGGAGCGTAGGGGTGAGGGCGCGGGTTAGTGTCAGCGTACGGGTTAGGATTAGGGGACGGGTGAGGGTCAGGCTTCAGGGAAGGTTTAGGGTTAGGGTTCGGGCTAGGGTTAGGGTTAGGGGACGGGGACGGTTTAGGGTCCAGGTGAGGGTACGACAACGCTTTAGGGGGAGCATACGTGTGAGGGCGCGGGTTAGTGTCAGCGTACGGGTTAGGATTAGGGGACGGGTGAGGGTCAGGCTTCGGGGAAGCGTTAGGGTTAGGGTTCGGGCTAGGGTTAGGGTTAGGGGACGGGGACGGTTTAGGGTCCAGGTGAGGGTACGACAACGCTTTAGGGGGAGCGTACGTGTGAGGGCGCGGGTTAGTGTCAGCGTACGGGTTAGGATTAGGGGACGGGTGAGGGTCAGGCTTCGGGGAAGGGTTAGGGTTAGGGTTCGGGCTAGGGTTCGGGTTAGGGGACGGGGACGGTTTAGGGTCCTGGTGAGGGTACGACAACGCTTTAGGGGGAGCGTATGTGTGAGGGCGCGGGTTAGTGTCAGCGTACGGGTTAGGATTAGGGGAGAGGTGAGTGTCAGGCTTCTGGGAAGGGTTAGGGTTAGGGTTCGGGCTAGGGTTAGGGTTAGGGAACGGGGACGGTTTAGGGTCCAGATGAGGGTACGACAACACTTTACAGGGAGCGTAGGCGTGAGGGCGCGGGTTAGTGTCAGCGTACGGGTTAGGATTAGGGGACGGGTGAGGGTCAGGCTTCCGGGAAGGGTTAGGGTTAGGGTTCGGGCTAGGGTTAGGGTTAGGGGACGGGGACGGTTTAGGGTCCAGGTGAGGGTACAACAACGCTTTAGGGGTAGCGTACGTGTGAGGGCGCGGGTTAGTGTCAGCGTACGGGTTAGGATTAGGGGACGTGTGAGGGTCAGGCTTCGGGGAAGGGTTAGGGTTAGGGTTCGGGCTAGGGTTAGGGTTAGGGGACTGGGGCGGTTTAGGGTCCAGGTGAGGGTACGACAACGCTTTAGGGGGATTGTACGTGTGAGGGTGCGGGTTAGTGTCAGCGTACGGTTTACGATTAGGGGACGGGTGAGGGTCAGGCTTCGGGGAAGGGTTACGGTTAGGGTTCGGGCTAGGGTTAGGGTTAGGGGACGGGGACGGTTTAGGGTCCAGGTGAGGGTACGACAACGCTTTAGGGGGAGCGTACGTGAGAGGGCGCGGGTTAGTGTCAGCGTACGGGTTAGGATTAGGGGACGGGTGAGGGTCAGGCTTCGGGGAAGGGTTAGGGTTAGGGTTCGGGCTAGGTTTAGGGTGAGGGGACGGGGACGGTTTAGGGTCCAGGTGAGGGTACGACAACGCTTTAGGGGGAGCTTATGTGTGAGGGCGCGGGTTAGTGTCAGCGTACGGGTTAGGATTAGGGGAGAGGTGAGTGTCAGGCTTCGGGGAAGGGTTAGGGTTAGGGTTTGGGCTAGGGTTAGGGTTAGGGAACGGGGACGGTTCAGGGTCCAGATGAGGGTACGACAACACTTTAGGGGGAGCGTAGGGGTGAGGGCGCGGGTTAGTGTCAGCGTACGGGTTAGGATTAGGGGACGGGTGAGGGTCAGGCTTCAGGGAAGGTTTAGGGTTAGGTTTCGGGCTAGGGTTAGTGTTAGGGGACGGGGACGGTTTAGGGTCCAGGTGAGGGTACGACAACGCTTTAGGGGTAGCGTACGTGTGAGGGCACGGGTTAGTGTCAGCGTACGGGTTAGGATTAGGGGACGTGTGAGTGTCAGGCTTCGGGGAAGGGTTAGGGTTAGGGTCCGGCCTAGGGTTAGGGTTAGGGGACTGGGGCGGTTTAGGGTCCAGGTGAGGGTACGACAACGCTTTAGGGGGAGCGTACGTGTGAGGGCGCGGGTTAGTGTCAGCGTACGGGTTAGGATTAGGGGACGGGTGAGGGTCAGGCTTCGGGGAAGGGTTAGGGTCAGGGTTCGGGCTAGGGTTAGGGTTAGGGGACGGGGACGGTTTAGGGTCCAGGTGAGGGTACGACAACGCTTTAGGGGGAGCGTACGCGTGAGGGCGTGGGTTAGTGTCAGCGTACGGGTTAGGATTAGGGGACGGGTGAGGGTCAGGCTTCGGGGAAGGGTTAGGGTTAGGGTTTGGGCTAGGGTTAGGGTTAGGGGACGGGGACAGTTTAGGGTCCAGGTGAGGGTACGACAACGCTTTACGGGGAGCGTACGTCTGAGGGTGCGGGTTAGTGTCAGAGTCCGGGTTAGGATTAGGGGACGGGTGAGGGTCAGGCTTCGAGGAAGTGTTAGGGTTAGGGTTCGGGATAGGGTTAGGGTTAGGGGACGGGGACGGTTTAGGGTCCAGGTGAGGGTACGAAAACGCTTTAGGGGGAGCGTACGTGTGAGGGCACGGGTTAGTGTCAGCGTACGGGGTAGGATTAGGGGACGGGTTAGTGTCAGGCTTCGGGGAAGCGTTAGGGTTAGGGTTCGGGCTAGGGTTAGGGTTAGGGGACGGGGACGGTTTAGGGTCCAGGTGAGGGTACGACAACGCTTTAGGGGGAGCGTACGTGTGAGGGCGCGGGTTAGTGTCAGCGTACGGGTTAGGATTAGGGGACGGGTGAGGGTCAGGCTTCGGAGAAGGGTTAGGGTTATGTTTCGGGCTAGTGTTAGGGTTATGGGACGGGGACCGTTTAGGGTCCAGGTGAGGGTACAACAACACTTAAGGGGGAGGGTACGTGTGAGGGCGCAGGTTAGTGTCAGCGTACGGGTTAGGATTAGGGGACGGGTGAGGGTCAGGCTTCGGGGAAGTGTTAGGGTTAGGGTTCGGGCTAGGGTTAGGGTTAGGGGACGGGGACGGTTTAGGATCCAGGTGAGGGTACGACAACGCTTTAGGGGTAGCGTACGTGTGAGGGCGCGGTTTAGTGTCAGCGTACGGGTTAGGATTAGGGGACGTGTGAGGGTCAGGCTTCGGGGAAGGGTTAGGGTTAGGGTTCGGGCTAGGGTTAGGGTTAGGGGACTGGGGCGGTATAGGGTCCAGGTGAGGGTACGACAACGCTTTAGGGGGAGCGTACGTTTGAGGGCGCGGGTTAGTGTCAGCGTACGGGTTAGGATTAGGGGACGGGTGAGGGTCAGGCTTCGGGGAAGGGTTAGGGTTACGGTTCGGGCTAGGGTTAGGGTTAGGGGACGGGGACGGTTTAGGGTCCAGGTGAGGGTACGACAACGCTTTAGGGGGAGCGTATGTGTGAGGGCGCGGGTTAGTGTCAGCGTACGGTTTAGGATTAGGGGACGGGTGATGGTCAGGCTTCGGGGAAGGGTTAGGGTTAGGGTTCGGGCTAGGGTTAGGGTTAGGGGACGGGGACGGTTTAGGGTCCAGGTGAGGGTACGACAATGCTTTAGGGGGAGCGTATGTGTGAGGGCGCGGGTTAGTGTCAGCGTACGTGTTAGGATTAAGGGACAGGTGAGGGTCCGGCTTCGGGGAAGGGTTAGGGTTAGGGTTCGGGCTAGGGTTAGGGTTAGGGGACGGGGACGGTTTAGGGTCCAGGTGAGGGTACGACAACGCTTTAGGGGGAGCGTACGTGTGAGGGCGCGGGTTAATGTCAGCGTACGGGTTAGGATTAGGGGACGGGTGAGGGTCAGGCTTCGGGGAAGGGTTAGGGTTAGGGTTCGGTCTAGGTTTAGGGTGAGGGGACGGGGACGGTTTAGGGTCCAGGTGAGGGTACGGCAACGCTTTAGGGGGAGCGTATGTGTGAGGGCACGGGTTAGTGTCAGCGTACGGGTTAGGATTGGGGAGAGGTGAGTGTCAGGCTTCGGGGAAGGGTTAGGGTTAGGGTTCGGGCTAGGGTTAGGGTTAGGGAACGGGGACGGTTTAGGGTCCAGATGAGGGTACGACAACACTTTAGGGGGAGCGTAGGCGTGAGGGCACGGGTTAGTGTCAGCGTACGGGTTAGGATTAGGGGACGGGTGAGGGTCAGGCTTCAGGGAAGGGTTAGGGTTAGGTTTCGGGCTAGGGTTAGGGTTAGGGTACGGAGACGGTTTAGGGTCCAGGTGAGGGTACGACAACGCTTTAGGGGTAGCGTACGTGTGAGGGCACGGGTTAGTGTCAGCGTACGGGTTAGGATTAGGGGATGTGTGAGTGTCAGGCTTCGGGGAAGGGTTAGGGTTAGGGTTCGGCCTAGGGTTAGGTTTAGGGGACTGGGGCGGTTTAGGGTCCAGGTGAGGGTACGACAACGCTTTAGGGGGAGCGTACGTGTGAGGGCGCGGGTTAGTGTCAGCGTACGGGTTAGGATTAGGGGACGGGTGAGGGTCAGGCTTCGGGGAAGGGTTAGGGTTAGGGTTCGGGCTAGGGTTAGGGTTAGGGGACGGGGACGGTTTAGGGTCCAGGTGAGGGTACGACAACGCTTTAGGGGAACGTACGCGTGAGGGCGTGGGTTAGTGTCAGCGTACGGGTTAGGATTAGGGGACGGGTGAGGGTCAGGCTTCGGGGAAGGGTTAGGGTTAGGGTTTGGGCTAGGGTTAGGGTTAGGGGACGGGTACAGTTTAGGGTCCAAGTGAGGGTACGACAACGCTTTACGGGGAGCGTACGTGTGAGGGTGCGGGTTAGTGTCACAGTACGGCTTAGGATTAGGGGACGGGTGAGGGTCAGGCTTCGAGGAAGTGTTAGGGTTAGGGTTCGGGCTAGGGTTAGGGTTAGGGGACGGGGACGGTTTAGGGTCCAGGTGAGGGTACGAAAACGCTTTAGGGGGAGCGTACGTGTGAGGGCGCGGGTTAGTGTCAGCGTACGGGGTAGGATTAGGGGACGGGTGAGGGTCAGGCTTCAGGGAAGGGTTAGGGTTAGGGTTCGGGCTAGGTTTAGGGTGAGGGGACGGGGACGGTTTAGGGTCCAGGTGAGGGTACGACAACGCTTTAGGGGGAGCGTATGTGTGAGGGCGCGGGTTAGTGTCAGCGTACGGGTTAGGATTAGGGGAGAGGTGAGTGTCAGGCTTCGGGGAAGGGTTAGGGTTAGGGTTCGGGCTAGGGTTAGGGTTAGGGAACGGGCACGGTTTAGGGTCCAGATGAGGGTACGACAACACTTTAGGGGGAGCGTAGGCGTGAGGGCACGGGTTAGTGTCAGCGTACAGGTTAGGATTAGGGGACGGGTGAGGGTCAGGCTTCAGGGAAGGGTTAGGGTTAGGTTTCGGGCTAGGGTTAGGGTTAGGGGACGGGGACGGTTTAGGGTCCAGGTGAGGGTACGACAACGCTTTAGGGGTAGCGTACGTGTGAGGGCACGGGTTAGTGTCAGCGTACGGGTTAGGATTAGGGGACGTGTGAGTGTCAGGCTTCGGGGAAGGGTTAGGGTTAGGGTTCGGCCTAGGGTTAGGTTTAGGGGACTGGGGCGGTTTAGGATCCAGGTGAGGGTACGACAACGCTTTAGGGGGAGCGTACGTGTGAGGGCGCGGGTTAGTGTCAGCGTACGGGTTAGTATTAGGGGACGGGTGAGGGTCAGGCTTCGGGGAAGGGTTAGGGTTAGGGTTCGGGCTAGGGTTAGGGTTAGGGGACGGGGACGGTTTAGGGTCCAGGTGAGGGTACGACAACGCTTTAGGGGAACGTACGCGTGAGGGAGTGGGTTAGTGTCAGCGTACGGGTTAGGATTAGGGGACGGGTGAGGGTCAGGCTTCGGGGAAGGGTTAGGGTTACGGTTTGGGCTAGGGTTAGGGTTAGGGGACGGGTACAGTTTAGGGTCCAGGTGAGGGTACGACAACGCTTTACGGGGAGCGTACGTGTGAGGGTGCGGGTTAGTGTCAGAGTACGGGTTAAGATTAGGGGACGGGTGAGGGTCAGGCTTCGAGGAAGTGTTAGGGTTAGGGTTCGGGCTAGGGTTAGGGTTAGGGGACGGGGACGGTTTAGGGTCCAGGTGAGGGTACGAAAACGCTTTAGGGGGAGCGTACGTGTGAGGGCGCGGGTTAGTGTCAGCGTACGGGGTAGGATTAGGGGACGGGTGAGGGTCAGGCTTCGGGGAAGCGTTAGGGTTAGGGTTCGGGCTAGGGTTAGGGTTAGGGGACGGGGACAGTTTAGGGTCCAGGTGAGGGTACGACAACGCTTTAGGGGGAGAGTACGAGTGAGGGCGCGGGTTAGTGTCAGCGTACGGGTTAGGATTAGGGGACGGGTGAGGGTCAGGCTTCGGGGAAGGGTTAGGGTTATGGTTCGGGCTAGGGTTAGGGTTAGGGGACTGGGACGGTTTAGGGTCCAGGTGAGTGTACGACAACACTTAAGGGGAAGCGTACGTGTGAGGGCGCGGGTTAGTGTCAGCGTACGGGTTAGGATTAGGGGACGGGTGAGGGTCAGGCTTCGGGGAAGCGTTAGGGTTAGGGTTCGGGCTAGGGTTAGGGTTAGGGGACGGGGACGGTTTAGGGTCCAGGTGAGGGTACGACAACGCTTTAGGGGGAGCGTACGTGTGAGGGCGCGGGTTATTGTCAGCGTACGGGTTAGGATTAGGGGACGGGTGAGGGTCAGGCTTCGGGGAAGGGTTAGGGTTAGGATTCGGGCTAGGGTTAGGGTTAGGGGATGGGGACGGTTTAGGGTCCTGGTGAGGGTACGACAACGCTTTAGGGGGAGCGTATGTGTGAGGGCGCGGGTTAGTGTCAGCGTACGGTTTACGATTAGGGGACGGGTGAGGGTCAGGCTTCGGGGAATTGTTAGGGTTAGGGTTCGGGCTAGGGTTAGGGTTAGGGGACGGGGACGGTTTAGGGTCCAGGTGAGGGTACGACAATGCTTTAGGGGGAGCGTCCGCGTGAGGGCGATGGTTAGTGTCAGCGTACGGGTTAGGATTAGGGGACGGGTGAGGGTCAGGCTTCGGGGAAGTGTTAGGGTTTGGGTTCGGGCTAGGGTTAGGGTTAGGGGACGGGTACGGTTTAGGGTCCAGGTGAGGGTACGACAACACTTTAGGGGGAGCGTACGTGTGAGGGCGCGGGTTAGTGTCAGCGTTCGGTTTAGGATTAGGGGACGGGGGAGGGTCAGGCTTCGGGGAACGGTTAGGGTTAGGGTTCGGGCTAGGGTTAGGGTTAGGGGACGGGGACGATTTAGGGTCCAGGTGAGGGTACGACAACGCTTTAGGGGGAGCGTACGTGTGAGGGCGTGGGTTAGTGTCAGCGTACGGGTTAGGATTAGGGGACGGGTGAGGGTCAGGCTTCGGGGAAGGGTTAGGGTTAGGGTTCGGGCTAGGTTTAGTGTGAGGGGACGGGGACGGTTTAGGGTCCAGGTGAGGGTACGACAACGCTTTAGGGGGAGCGTATGTGTGAGGGCGCGGGTTAGTGTCAGCGTACGGGTTAGGATTAGGGGAGAGGTGAGTGTCAGGCTTCGGGGAAGGGTTAGGGTTAGGGTTCGGGCTAGGGTTAGGGTTAGGGAACGGGGACGGTTTAGGGTCCAGATGAGGGTACGACTACACTTTAGGGGGAGCGTAGGCGTGAGGGCGCGGGTTAGTGTCAGCGTACGGGTTAGGATTAGGGGACGGGTGAGGGTCAGGCTTCAGGGAAGGGTTAGGGTTAGGTTTCGGGCTAGGGTTAGGGTTAGGGGACGGGGACGGTTTAGGGTCCAGGTGAGGGTACGACAACGCTTTAGGGGTAGCGTACGTGTGAGTGCACGGGTTAGTGTCAGCGTACGGGTTAGGATTATGGGACGTGTGACTGTCAGGCTTCGGGGAAGGGTTAGGGTTAGGGTTCGGGCTAGGGTTAGGTTTAGGGGACTGGGGCGGCTTAGGGTCCAGGTGAGGGTACGACAACGCTTTAGGGGGAGCGTACGTGTGAGGGCGCGGGTTAGTGTCAGCGTACGGTTTACGATTAGGGGACGGGTGAGGGTCAGGCTTCGGGGAAGGGTTAGGGTTAGGGTTCGGGCTAGGGTTAGGGTTAGGGGACGGGGACGGTTTAGGATCCAGGTGAGGGTACGACAACGCTTAAGGGGGAGCGTATGTGTGAGGGTGCGGGTTAGTGTCAGCGTACGGGTTAGGATTAAGGGACGGGTGAGGGTCAGGCTTCGGGGAAGGGTTAGGGTTAGGGTTCGGGCTAGGGTTAGGGTTAGGGGACGGGGACGGTTTAGGGTCCAGGTGAGGGTACGACAACGCTTTAGGGGTAGCGTACGTGTGAGGGCACGGGTTAGTGTCAGCGTACGGGTTAGGATTAGGGGACGTGTGAGTGTCAGGCTTCGGGGAAGGGTTAGGGTTAGGGTTCGGCCTAGGGTTAGGTTTAGGGGACTGGGGCGGTTTAGGGTCCAGGTGAGGGTACGACAACGCTTTAGGGGGAGCGTACGTGTGAGGGCGCGGGTTAGTGTCAGCGTTCGGTTTAGGATTAGGGGACGGGGGAGGGTCAGGCTTCGGGGAAGTGTTAGGGTTAGGGTTCGGGCTAGGGTTAGGGTTAGGGGAC
Organism: Grampus griseus; assembly: GCF_964374135.1. Taxonomy (NCBI): domain Eukaryota; kingdom Metazoa; phylum Chordata; class Mammalia; order Artiodactyla; family Delphinidae; genus Grampus; species Grampus griseus. The sequence continues at coordinate 418,822 of NW_028133195.1, read as the reverse complement.
GGGGACGATTTAGGGTCCAGGTGAGGGTACGAGAACGCTTTAGGGGGAGCGTACGTGTGAGGGCGTGGGTTATTGTCAGCGTACGGGTTAGGATTAGGGGACGGGTGAGGGTCAGGCTTCGGGGAAGGGTTAGGGTTAGGGTTCGGGCTAGGGTTAGGGTTAGGGGACGGGGACGGTTTAGGATCCAGGTGAGGGTACGACAACGCTTAAGGGGGAGCATATGTGTGAGGGCGCGGGTTAGTGTCAGCGTACGGGTTAGGATTAAGGGACGGGTGAGGGTCAGGCTTCGGGGAAGGGTTAGGGTTAGGGTTCGGGCTAGGGTTAGGGTTAGGGGACGGGGACGGTTTAGGGTCCAGGTGAGGGTACGACAACGCTTTAGGGGGAGCGTACGCGTGAGGGCGCGGGTTAGTGTCAGCGTACGGGTTAGGATTAGGGGACGGGTGAGGGTCAGGCTTCGGGGAAGGGTTAGGGTTAGGGTTCGGGCTAGGGTTAGTGTTAGGGGACGGGGACGGTTTAGGGTCCAGGTGAGGGTATTACAACGCTTTAGGGGGACCGTACGTGTGAGGGCGTGGGTTAGTGTCAGCGTACGGGTTAGGATTAGGGGACAGTTGAGGGTCAGGCTTCGGGGAAGGGTTAGGGTTAGGGTTCGGGCTAGGGTTAGGGTTAGGGGACGGGGACGGTTTAGGGTCCAGGTGAGGGTACGACAACGCTTTAGGGGGAGCATACGTGTGAGGGCGCGGGTTAGTGTCAGCGTACGGGTTAGGATTAGGGGACGGGTGAGGGTCAGGCTTCGGGGAAGCGTTAGGGTTAGGGTTCGGGCTAGGGTTAGGGTTAGGGGACGGGGACGGTTTAGGGTCCAGGTGAGGGTACGACAACGCTTTAGGGGGAGCGTACGTGTGAGGGCGCGGGTTAGTGTCAGCGTACGGGTTAGGATTAGGGGACGGGTGAGGGTCAGGCTTCGGGGAAGGGTTAGGGTTAGGGTTCGGGCTAGGGTTCGGGTTAGGGGACGGGGACGGTTTAGGGTCCTGGTGAGGGTACGACAACGCTTTAGGGGGAGCGTATGTGTGAGGGCGCGGGTTAGTGTCAGCGTACGGGTTAGGATTAGGGGAGAGGTGAGTGTCAGGCTTCTGGGAAGGGTTAGGGTTAGGGTTCGGGCTAGGGTTAGGGTTAGGGAACGGGGACGGTTTAGGGTCCAGATGAGGGTACGACAACACTTTACAGGGAGCGTAGGCGTGAGGGCGCGGGTTAGTGTCAGCGTACGGGTTAGGATTAGGGGACGGGTGAGGGTCAGGCTTCCGGGAAGGGTTAGGGTTAGGGTTCGGGCTAGGGTTAGGGTTAGGGGACGGGGACGGTTTAGGGTCCAGGTGAGGGTACAACAACGCTTTAGGGGTAGCGTACGTGTGAGGGCGCGGGTTAGTGTCAGCGTACGGGTTAGGATTAGGGGACGTGTGAGGGTCAGGCTTCGGGGAAGGGTTAGGGTTAGGGTTCGGGCTAGGGTTAGGGTTAGGGGACTGGGGCGGTTTAGGGTCCAGGTGAGGGTACGACAACGCTTTAGGGGGATTGTACGTGTGAGGGTGCGGGTTAGTGTCAGCGTACGGTTTACGATTAGGGGACGGGTGAGGGTCAGGCTTCGGGGAAGGGTTACGGTTAGGGTTCGGGCTAGGGTTAGGGTTAGGGGACGGGGACGGTTTAGGGTCCAGGTGAGGGTACGACAACGCTTTAGGGGGAGCGTACGTGAGAGGGCGCGGGTTAGTGTCAGCGTACGGGTTAGGATTAGGGGACGGGTGAGGGTCAGGCTTCGGGGAAGGGTTAGGGTTAGGGTTCGGGCTAGGTTTAGGGTGAGGGGACGGGGACGGTTTAGGGTCCAGGTGAGGGTACGACAACGCTTTAGGGGGAGCGTATGTGTGAGGGCGCGGGTTAGTGTCAGCGTACGGGTTAGGATTAGGGGAGAGGTGAGTGTCAGGCTTCGGGGAAGGGTTAGGGTTAGGGTTTGGGCTAGGGTTAGGGTTAGGGAACGGGGACGGTTCAGGGTCCAGATGAGGGTACGACAACACTTTAGGGGGAGCGTAGGGGTGAGGGCGCGGGTTAGTGTCAGCGTACGGGTTAGGATTAGGGGACGGGTGAGGGTCAGGCTTCAGGGAAGGTTTAGGGTTAGGTTTCGGGCTAGGGTTAGTGTTAGGGGACGGGGACGGTTTAGGGTCCAGGTGAGGGTACGACAACGCTTTAGGGGTAGCGTACGTGTGAGGGCACGGGTTAGTGTCAGCGTACGGGTTAGGATTAGGGGACGTGTGAGTGTCAGGCTTCGGGGAAGGGTTAGGGTTAGGGTCCGGCCTAGGGTTAGGGTTAGGGGACTGGGGCGGTTTAGGGTCCAGGTGAGGGTACGACAACGCTTTAGGGGGAGCGTACGTGTGAGGGCGCGGGTTAGTGTCAGCGTACGGGTTAGGATTAGGGGACGGGTGAGGGTCAGGCTTCGGGGAAGGGTTAGGGTCAGGGTTCGGGCTAGGGTTAGGGTTAGGGGACGGGGACGGTTTAGGGTCCAGGTGAGGGTACGACAACGCTTTAGGGGGAGCGTACGCGTGAGGGCGTGGGTTAGTGTCAGCGTACGGGTTAGGATTAGGGGACGGGTGAGGGTCAGGCTTCGGGGAAGGGTTAGGGTTAGGGTTTGGGCTAGGGTTAGGGTTAGGGGACGGGGACAGTTTAGGGTCCAGGTGAGGGTACGACAACGCTTTACGGGGAGCGTACGTCTGAGGGTGCGGGTTAGTGTCAGAGTCCGGGTTAGGATTAGGGGACGGGTGAGGGTCAGGCTTCGAGGAAGTGTTAGGGTTAGGGTTCGGGATAGGGTTAGGGTTAGGGGACGGGGACGGTTTAGGGTCCAGGTGAGGGTACGAAAACGCTTTAGGGGGAGCGTACGTGTGAGGGCACGGGTTAGTGTCAGCGTACGGGGTAGGATTAGGGGACGGGTTAGTGTCAGGCTTCGGGGAAGCTTTAGGGTTAGGGTTCGGGCTAGGGTTAGGGTTAGGGGACGGGGACGGTTTAGGGTCCAGGTGAGGGTACGACAACGCTTTAGGGGGAGCGTACGTGTGAGGGCGCGGGTTAGTGTCAGCGTACGGGTTAGGATTAGGGGACGGGTGAGGGTCAGGCTTCGGAGAAGGGTTAGGGTTATGTTTCGGGCTAGTGTTAGGGTTATGGGACGGGGACCGTTTAGGGTCCAGGTGAGGGTACAACAACACTTAAGGGGGAGGGTACGTGTGAGGGCGCAGGTTAGTGTCAGCGTACGGGTTAGGATTAGGGGACGGGTGAGGGTCAGGCTTCGGGGAAGTGTTAGGGTTAGGGTTCGGGCTAGGGTTAGGGTTAGGGGACGGGGACGGTTTAGGATCCAGGTGAGGGTACGACAACGCTTTAGGGGTAGCGTACGTGTGAGGGCGCGGTTTAGTGTCAGCGTACGGGTTAGGATTAGGGGACGTGTGAGGGTCAGGCTTCGGGGAAGGGTTAGGGTTAGGGTTCGGGCTAGGGTTAGGGTTAGGGGACTGGGGCGGTTTAGGGTCCAGGTGAGGGTACGACAACGCTTTAGGGGGAGCGTACGTTTGAGGGCGCGGGTTAGTGTCAGCGTACGGGTTAGGATTAGGGGACGGGTGAGGGTCAGGCTTCGGGGAAGGGTTAGGGTTACGGTTCGGGCTAGGGTTAGGGTTAGGGGACGGGGACGGTTTAGGGTCCAGGTGAGGGTACGACAACGCTTTAGGGGGAGCGTATGTGTGAGGGCGCGGGTTAGTGTCAGCGTACGGTTTAGGATTAGGGGACGGGTGATGGTCAGGCTTCGGGGAAGGGTTAGGGTTAGGGTTCGGGCTAGGGTTAGGGTTAGGGGACGGGGACGGTTTAGGGTCCAGGTGAGGGTACGACAACGCTTTAGGGGGAGCGTATGTGTGAGGGCGCGGGTTAGTGTCAGCGTACGTGTTAGGATTAAGGGACAGGTGAGGGTCCGGCTTCGGGGAAGGGTTAGGGTTAGGGTTCGGGCTAGGGTTAGGGTTAGGGGACGGGGACGGTTTAGGGTCCAGGTGAGGGTACGACAACGCTTTAGGGGGAGCGTACGTGTGAGGGCGCGGGTTAATGTCAGCGTACGGGTTAGGATTAGGGGACGGGTGAGGGTCAGGCTTCGGGGAAGGGTTAGGGTTAGGGTTCGGTCTAGGTTTAGGGTGAGGGGACGGGGACGGTTTAGGGTCCAGGTGAGGGTACGACAACGCTTTAGGGGGAGCGTATGTGTGAGGGCACGGGTTAGTGTCAGCGTACGGGTTAGGATTGGGGAGAGGTGAGTGTCAGGCTTCGGGGAAGGGTTAGGGTTAGGGTTCGGGCTAGGGTTAGGGTTAGGGAACGGGGACGGTTTAGGGTCCAGATGAGGGTACGACAACACTTTAGGGGGAGCGTAGGCGTGAGGGCACGGATTAGTGTCAGCGTACGGGTTAGGATTAGGGGACGGGTGAGGGTCAGGCTTCAGGGAAGGGTTAGGGTTAGGTTTCGGGCTAGGGTTAGGGTTAGGGTACGGAGACGGTTTAGGTCCAGGTGAGGGTACGACAACGCTTTAGGGGTAGCGTACGTGTGAGGGCACGGGTTAGTGTCAGCGTACGGGTTAGGATTAGGGGATGTGTGAGTGTCAGGCTTCGGGGAAGGGTTAGGGTTAGGGTTCGGCCTAGGGTTAGGTTTAGGGGACTGGGGCGGTTTAGGGTCCAGGTGAGGGTACGACAACGCTTTAGGGGGAGCGTACGTGTGAGGGCGCGGGTTAGTGTCAGCGTACGGGTTAGGATTAGGGGACGGGTGAGGGTCAGGCTTCGGGGAAGGGTTAGGGTTAGGGTTCGGGCTAGGGTTAGGGTTAGGGGACGGGGACGGTTTAGGGTCCAGGTGAGGGTACGACAACGCTTTAGGGGAACGTACGCGTGAGGGCGTGGGTTAGTGTCAGCGTACGGGTTAGGATTAGGGGACGGGTGAGGGTCAGGCTTCGGGGAAGGGTTAGGGTTAGGGTTTGGGCTAGGGTTAGGGTTAGGGGACGGGTACAGTTTAGGGTCCAAGTGAGGGTACGACAACGCTTTACGGGGAGCGTACGTGTGAGGGTGCGGGTTAGTGTCACAGTACGGCTTAGGATTAGGGGACGGGTGAGGGTCAGGCTTCGAGGAAGTGTTAGGGTTAGGGTTCGGGCTAGGGTTAGGGTTAGGGGACGGGGACGGTTTAGGGTCCAGGTGAGGGTACGAAAACGCTTTAGGGGGAGCGTACGTGTGAGGGCGCGGGTTAGTGTCAGCGTACGGGGTAGGATTAGGGGACGGGTGAGGGTCAGGCTTCAGGGAAGGGTTAGGGTTAGGGTTCGGGCTAGGTTTAGGGTGAGGGGACGGGGACGGTTTAGGGTCCAGGTGAGGGTACGACAACGCTTTAGGGGGAGCGTATGTGTGAGGGCGCGGGTTAGTGTCAGCGTACGGGTTAGGATTAAGGGAGAGGTGAGTGTCAGGCTTCGGGGAAGGGTTAGGGTTAGGGTTCGGGCTAGGGTTAGGGTTAGGGAACGGGCACGGTTTAGGGTCCAGATGAGGGTACGACAACACTTTAGGGGGAGCGTAGGCGTGAGGGCACGGGTTAGTGTCAGCGTACAGGTTAGGATTAGGGGACGGGTGAGGGTCAGGCTTCAGGGAAGGGTTAGGGTTAGGTTTCGGGCTAGGGTTAGGGTTAGGGGACGGGGACGGTTTAGGGTCCAGGTGAGGGTACGACAACGCTTTAGGGGTAGCGTACGTGTGAGGGCACGGGTTAGTGTCAGCGTACGGGTTAGGATTAGGGGACGTGTGAGTGTCAGGCTTCGGGGAAGGGTTAGGGTTAGGGTTCGGCCTAGGGTTAGGTTTAGGGGACTGGGGCGGTTTAGGATCCAGGTGAGGGTACGACAACGCTTTAGGGGGAGCGTACGTGTGAGGGCGCGGGTTAGTGTCAGCGTACGGGTTAGTATTAGGGGACGGGTGAGGGTCAGGCTTCGGGGAAGGGTTAGGGTTAGGGTTCGGGCTAGGGTTAGGGTTAGGGGACGGGGACGGTTTAGGGTCCAGGTGAGGGTACGACAACGCTTTAGGGGAACGTACGCGTGAGGGAGTGGGTTAGTGTCAGCGTACGGGTTAGGATTAGGGGACGGGTGAGGGTCAGGCTTCGGGGAAGGGTTAGGGTTACGGTTTGGGCTAGGGTTAGGGTTAGGGGACGGGTACAGTTTAGGGTCCAGGTGAGGGTACGACAACGCTTTACGGGGAGCGTACGTGTGAGGGTGCGGGTTAGTGTCAGAGTACGGGTTAAGATTAGGGGACGGGTGAGGGTCAGGCTTCGAGGAAGTGTTAGGGTTAGGGTTCGGGCTAGGGTTAGGGTTAGGGGACGGGGACGGTTTAGGGTCCAGGTGAGGGTACGAAAACGCTTTAGGGGGAGCGTACGTGTGAGGGCGCGGGTTAGTGTCAGCGTACGGGGTAGGATTAGGGGACGGGTGAGGGTCAGGCTTCGGGGAAGCGTTAGGGTTAGGGTTCGGGCTAGGGTTAGGGTTAGGGGACGGGGACAGTTTAGGGTCCAGGTGAGGGTACGACAACGCTTTAGGGGGAGAGTACGAGTGAGGGCGCGGGTTAGTGTCAGCGTACGGGTTAGGATTAGGGGACGGGTGAGGGTCAGGCTTCGGGGAAGGGTTAGGGTTATGGTTCGGGCTAGGGTTAGGGTTAGGGGACTGGGACGGTTTAGGGTCCAGGTGAGTGTACGACAACACTTAAGGGGAAGCGTACGTGTGAGGGCGCGGGTTAGTGTCAGCGTACGGGTTAGGATTAGGGGACGGGTGAGGGTCAGGCTTCGGGGAAGCGTTAGGGTTAGGGTTCGGGCTAGGGTTAGGGTTAGGGGACGGGGACGGTTTAGGGTCCAGGTGAGGGTACGACAACGCTTTAGGGGGAGCGTACGTGTGAGGGCGCGGGTTATTGTCAGCGTACGGGTTAGGATTAGGGGACGGGTGAGGGTCAGGCTTCGGGGAAGGGTTAGGGTTAGGATTCGGGCTAGGGTTAGGGTTAGGGGACGGGGACGGTTTAGGGTCCTGGTGAGGGTACGACAACGCTTTAGGGGGAGCGTATGTGTGAGGGCGCGGGTTAGTGTCAGCGTACGGTTTACGATTAGGGGACGGGTGAGGGTCAGGCTTCGGGGAATTGTTAGGGTTAGGGTTCGGGCTAGGGTTAGGGTTAGGGGACGGGGACGGTTTAGGGTCCAGGTGAGGGTACGACAATGCTTTAGGGGGAGCGTCCGCGTGAGGGCGATGGTTAGTGTCAGCGTACGGGTTAGGATTAGGGGACGGGTGAGGGTCAGGCTTCGGGGAAGTGTTAGGGTTTGGGTTCGGGCTAGGGTTAGGGTTAGGGGACGGGTACGGTTTAGGGTCCAGGTGAGGGTACGACAACACTTTAGGGGGAGCGTACGTGTGAGGGCGCGGGTTAGTGTCAGCGTTCGGTTTAGGATTAGGGGACGGGTGAGGGTCAGGCTTCGGGGAACGGTTAGGGTTAGGGTTCGGGCTAGGGTTAGGGTTAGGGGACGGGGACGATTTAGGGTCCAGGTGAGGGTACGACAACGCTTTAGGGGGAGCGTACGTGTGAGGGCGTGGGTTAGTGTCAGCGTACGGGTTAGGATTAGGGGACGGGTGAGGGTCAGGCTTCGGGGAAGGGTTAGGGTTAGGGTTCGGGCTAGGTTTAGTGTGAGGGGACGGGGACGGTTTAGGGTCCAGGTGAGGGTACGACAACGCTTTAGGGGGAGCGTATGTGTGAGGGCGCGGGTTAGTGTCAGCGTACGGGTTAGGATTAGGGGAGAGGTGAGTGTCAGGCTTCGGGGAAGGGTTAGGGTTAGGGTTCGGGCTAGGGTTAGGGTTAGGGAACGGGGACGGTTTAGGGTCCAGATGAGGGTACGACTACACTTTAGGGGGAGCGTAGGCGTGAGGGCGCGGGTTAGTGTCAGCGTACGGGTTAGGATTAGGGGACGGGTGAGGGTCAGGCTTCAGGGAAGGGTTAGGGTTAGGTTTCGGGCTAGGGTTAGGGTTAGGGGACGGGGACGGTTTAGGGTCCAGGTGAGGGTACGACAACGCTTTAGGGGTAGCGTACGTGTGAGGGCACGGGTTAGTGTCAGCGTACGGGTTAGGATTATGGGACGTGTGACTGTCAGGCTTCGGGGAAGGGTTAGGGTTAGGGTTCGGGCTAGGGTTAGGTTTAGGGGACTGGGGCGGCTTAGGGTCCAGGTGAGGGTACGACAACGCTTTAGGGGGAGCGTACGTGTGAGGGCGCGGGTTAGTGTCAGCGTACGGTTTACGATTAGGGGACGGGTGAGGGTCAGGCTTCGGGGAAGGGTTAGGGTTAGGGTTCGGGCTAGGGTTAGGGTTAGGGGACGGGGACGGTTTAGGATCCAGGTGAGGGTACGACAACGCTTAAGGGGGAGCGTATGTGTGAGGGTGCGGGTTAGTGTCAGCGTACGGGTTAGGATTAAGGGACGGGTGAGGGTCAGGCTTCGGGGAAGGGTTAGGGTTAGGGTTCGGGCTAGGGTTAGGGTTAGGGGACGGGGACGGTTTAGGGTCCAGGTGAGGGTACGACAACGCTTTAGGGGTAGCGTACGTGTGAGGGCACGGGTTAGTGTCAGCGTACGGGTTAGGATTAGGGGACGTGTGAGTGTCAGGCTTCGGGGAAGGGTTAGGGTTAGGGTTCGGCCTAGGGTTAGGTTTAGGGGACTGGGGCGGTTTAGGGTCCAGGTGAGGGTACGACAACGCTTTAGGGGGAGCGTACGTGTGAGGGCGCGGGTTAGTGTCAGCGTTCGGTTTAGGATTAGGGGACGGGGGAGGGTCAGGCTTCGGGGAAGTGTTAGGGTTAGGGTTCGGGCTAGGGTTAGGGTTAGGGGACGGGGACGATTTAGGGTCCAGGTGAGGGTACGAGAACGCTTTAGGGGGAGCGTACGTGTGAGGGCGTGGGTTATTGTCAGCGTACGGGTTAGGATTAGGGGACGGGTGAGGGTCAGGCTTCGGGGAAGGGTTAGGGTTAGGGTTCGGGCTAGGGTTAGGGTTAGGGGACGGGGACGGTTTAGGATCCAGGTGAGGGTACGACAACGCTTAAGGGGGAGCATATGTGTGAGGGCGCGGGTTAGTGTCAGCGTACGGGTTAGGATTAAGGGACGGGTGAGGGTCAGGCTTCGGGGAAGGGTTAGGGTTAGGGTTCGGGCTAGGGTTAGGGTTAGGGGACGGGGACGGTTTAGGGTCCAGGTGAGGGTACGACAACGCTTTAGGGGGAGCGTACGCGTGAGGGCGCGAGTTAGTGTCAGCGTACGGGTTAGGATTAGGGGACGGGTGAGGGTCAGGCTTCGGGGAAGGGTTAGGGTTAGGGTTCGGGCTAGGGTTAGGGTAAGGGGACGGGGACGGTTTAGGGTCCAGGTGAGGGTACGACAACGCTTTAGGGGGAGTGTACGTGTGAGGGCGCGGGTTAGTGTCAGCGTACGGGTTAGGATTAGGGGACGGGTGAGGGTCAGGCTTCGGGGAAGTGTTAGTGTTAGGGTTCGGGCTAGGGTTAGGGTTAGGGGACGGGGACGGTTTAGGGTCCAGGTGAGGGTACGACAACACTTAAGGGGGAGCGTACGTGTGAGGGCGTGGGTTAGTGTCAGCGTACGGTTTAGGATTAGGGGACGGGTGAGGGTCAGGCTTCGGGGAAGTGTTAGGGTTAGGGTTCGGGCTAGGGTTAGGGTTAGGGGACGGGGACGGTTTAGGGTCCAGGTGAGGGTACGACAATGCTTTAGGGGGAGCGTACGTGTGAGGGCGCGGGTTAGTGTCAGCGTACGGGTTAGGATTAGGGGACGGGTGAGGGTCAGGCTTCGGGGAAGGGTTAGGGTTAGGGTTCGGGCTAGCTTTAGGGTGAGGGGACGGGGACGGTTTAGGGTCCAGGTGAGGGTACGACAACGCTTTTGGGGGAGCGTATATGTGAGGGCGCGGGTTAGTGTCAGCGTACGGGTTAGGATTAGGGGAGAGGTGAGTGTCAGGCTTCGGGGAAGGGTTAGGGTTAGGGTTCGGGCTAGTGTTAGGGTTAGGGAACGGGGACGGTTTAGGGTCCAGATGAGGGTACGACAACACTTTAGGGGGAGCGTAGGCGTGAGGGCGCGGGTTAGTGTCAGCGTACGGGTTAGGATTAGGGGACGGGTGAGGGTCAGGCTTCAGGGAAGGGTTAGGGTTAGGTTTCGGGCTAGGGTTAGGGTTAGGGGACGGGGACGGTTTAGGGTCCAGGTGAGGGTACGACAATGCTTTAGGGGTAGCGTACGTGTGAGGGCACGGGTTAGTGTCAGCGTACGGGTTAGGATTAGGGGACGTGTGAGTGTCAGGCTTCGGGGAAGGGTTAGGGTTAGGGTTCGGCCTAGGGTTAGGTTTAGGGGACTGGGGCGGTTTAGGGTCCAGGTGAGGGTACGACAACGCTTTAGGGGGAGCGTACGTGTGAGGGCGTGGGTTAGTGTCAGCGTACGGGTTAGGATTAGGGGACGGGTGAGGGTCAGGCTTCGGGGAAGGGTTAGGGTTAGGGTTCGGGCTAGGGTTAGGGTTAGGGGACGGGGACGCTTTAGGGTCCAGGTGAGGGTACAACAACACTTAAGGGGGAGCGTACGTGTGAGGGCGCGGGTTAGTGTCAGCGTACGGGTTAGGATTAGGGGACGGGTGAGTGTCAGGCTTCGGGGAAGGTTTAGGGTTAGGGTTCGGGCTAGGGTTAGGGTTAGGGGACGGGGACGGTTTAGGATCCAGGTGAGGGTACGACAACGCTTTAGGGGTAGCGTACGTGTGAGGGCGCGGGTTAGTGTCAGCGTACGGGTTAGGTTTAGGGGACGTGTGAGGGTCAGGCTTCGGGGAAGGGTTAGGGTTAGGGTTCGGGCTAGGTTTAGGGTTAGGGGACTGGGGCGGTTTAGGGTCCAGGTGAGGGTACGACAACGCTTTAGGGGGAGCGTACGTGTGAGGGCGTGGGTTAGTGTCAGCGTACGGGTTAGGATTAGGGGACGGGTGAGGGTCAGGCTTCGGGGAAGTGTTAGGGTTTGGGTTCGGGCTAGGGTTAGGGTTAGGGGACGGGGACGGTTTAGGGTCCAGGTGAGGGTACGACAATGCTTTAGGGGGAGCGTACGTGTGAGGGCGCGGGTTAGTGTCAGCGTACGGTTTAGTATTAGGGGACGGGTGAGGGTCAGGCTTCGGGGAACTGTTAGGGTTAGGGTTCGGGCTAGGGTTAGGGTTAGGGTACGGGGACGGTTTAGGGTCCAGGTGAGGGTACGACAATGCTTTAGGGGGAGCGTCCGCGTGAGGGCGATGGTTAGTGTCAGCGTACGGGTTAGGATTAGGGGACGGGTGAGGGTCAGGCTTCGGGGAAGGGTTAGGGTTAGGGTTCGGGCTAGGGTTAGGGTTAGGGAACGGGGACGGTTTAGGGTCCAGATGAGGGTACGACAACACTTTAGGGGGAGCGTAGGCGTGAGGGCGCGGGTTAGTGTCAGCGTACGGGTTAGGATTAGGGGACGGGTGAGGGTCAGGCTTCGGGGAAGGGTTAGGGTTAGGGTTCGGGCTAGGGTAAGGGTTAGGGGAGGGGGACGGTTTAGGGTCCAGGTGAGGGTACGACAACGCTTTAGGGGTAGCGTACGTGTGAGGGCGCGGGTTAGTGTCAGCGTACGGGTTAGGATTATGGGACGTGTGACTGTCAGGCTTCGGGGAAGGGTTAGGGTTAGGGCTCGGGCTAGGGTTAGGTTTAGGGGACTGGGGCGGCTAGGGTCCAGGTGAGGGTACGACAACGCTTTAGGGGGAGCGTATGTGTGAGGGCGCGGGTTAGTGTCAGCGTACGGTTTACGATTAGGGGACGGGTGAGGGTCAGGCTTCGGGGAAGGGTTAGGGTTAGGGTTCGGGCTAGGGTTAGGGTTAGGGGACGGGGACGGTTTAGGATCCAGGTGAGGGTACGACAACGCTTAAGGGGGAGCGTATGTGTGAGGGTGCGGGTTAGTGTCAGCGTACGGGTTAGGATTAAGGGACGGGTGAGGGTCAGGCTTCGGGGAAGGGTTAGGGTTAGGGTTCGGGCTAGGGTTAGGGTTAGGGGACGGGGACGGTTTAGGGTCCAGGTGAGGGTACGACAACGCTTTAGGGGTAGCGTACGTGTGAGGGCACGGGTTAGTGTCAGCGTACGGGTTAGGATTAGGGGACGTGTGAGTGTCAGGCTTTGGGGAAGGGTTAGGGTTAGGGTTCGGCCTAGGGTTAGGTTTAGGGGACTGGGGCGGTTTAGGGTCCAGGTGAGGGTACGACAACGCTTTAGGGGGAGCGTACGTGTGAGGGCGCGGGTTAGTGTCAGCGTTCGGTTTAGGATTAGGGGACGGGGGAGGGTCAGGCTTCGGGGAACGGTTAGGGTTAGGGTTCGGGCTAGGGTTAGGGTTAGGGGACGGGGACGATTTAGGGTCCAGGTGAGGGTACGACAACGCTTTAGGGGGAGCGTACGTGTGAGGGCGCGGGTTATTGTCAGCGTACGGGTTAGGATTAGGGGACGGGTGAGGGTCAGGCTTCGGGGAAGGGTTAGGGTTAGGGTTCGGGCTAGGGTTAGGGTTAGGGGACGGGGACGGTTTAGGATCCAGGTGAGGGTACGACAATGCTTAAGGGGGAGCGTATGTGTGAGGGCGTGGGTTAGTGTCAGCGTACGGGTTAGGATTAAGGGACGGGTGAGGGTCAGGCTTCGGGGAAGGGTTAGGGTTAGGGTTCGGGCTAGGGTTAGGGTTAGGGGACGGGGACGGTTTAGGGTCCAGGTGAGGGTACGACAACGCTTTAGGGGGAGCGTACGCGTGAGGGCGCGGGTTAGTGTCAGCGTACGGTTTAGGATTAGGGGACGGGTGAGGGTCAGGCTTCGGGGAAGTGTTAGGGTTAGGGTTCGGGCTAGGGTTAGGGTTAGGGGACGGGGACGGTTTAGGGTCCAGGTGAGGGTACGACAACGCTTTAGGGGGAGCGTACGTGTGAGGGCGTGGGTTAGTGTCAGCGTACGGGTTAGGATTAGGGGACGGGTGAGGGTCAGGCTTCGGGGAAGATTTAGGGTTAGGGTTCGGGCTAGGTTTAGGGTGAGGGGACGGGGACGGTTTAGGGTCCAGGTGAGGGTACGACAACGCTTTTGGGGGAGCGTATGTGTGAGGGCGCGGGTTAGTGTCAGCGTACGGGTTAGGATTATGGGAGAGGTGAGTGTCAGGCTTCGGGGAAGGGTTAGGGTTAGGGTTCCGGCTAGGGTTAGGGTTAGGGAACGGGGACGGTTTAGGGTCCAGATGAGGGTACGACAACACTTTAGGGGGAGCGTAGGCGTGAGGGCGCGGGTTAGTGTCAGCGTACGGGTTAGGATTAGGGGACGGGTGAGGGTCAGGCTTCAGGGAAGGGTTAGGATTAGGTTTCGGGCTAGGGTTAGGGTTAGGGGACGGGGACGGTTTAGGGTCCAGGTGAGGGTACGACAACGCTTTAGGGGTAGCGTACGTGTGAGAGCACGGGTTAGTGTCAGCGTACGGGTTAGGATTAGGGGACGTGTGAGTGTCAGGCTTCGGGGAAGGGTTTGGGTTAGGGTTCGGCCTAGGGTTAGGTTTAGGGGACTGGGGCGGTTTAGGGTCCAGGTGAGGGTACGACAACGCTTTAGGGGGAGCGTACGTGTGAGGGCGCGGGTTATTGTCAGCGTACGGGTTAGGATTAGGGGACGGGTGAGGTTCAGGCTTCGGGGAAGGGTTAGGGTTAGGGTTCGGGCTAGGGTTAGGGTTAGGGGACGGGGACGGTTTAGGGTCCAGGTGAGGGTACGACAACGCTTTAGGGGGAGCGTATGTCTGAGGGCGCGGGTTAGTGTCAGCGTACGGTTTAGGATTAGGGGACGGTTGAGGGTCAGGCTTCGGGGAAGGGTTAGGGTTAGGGTTCGGGCTAGGGTTAGGGTTAGGGGACGGGGACGGTTTAGGGTCCAGGTGAGGGTACGACAACGCTTTAGGGGGAGCGTATGCGTGAGGGCGCGGGTTAGTGTCAGCGTACGTGTTAATATTAAGGGACAGGTGAGGGTCAGGCTTCGGGGAAGGGTTATGGTTAGGGTTCGGGCTAGGGTTAGGGTTAGGGGACGGGGACGGTTTAGGGTCCAGGTGAGGGTACGACAACGCTTTAGGGGGAGCGTACGCGTGAGGGCGCGGGTTAGTGTCAGCGTACGGGTTAGGATTAGGGGACGGGTGAGGGTCAGGCTTCGGGGAAGTGTTAGGGTTAGGGTTCGGTCTAAGGTTAGAGTTAGGGGACGGGGACGGTTTAGGATCCAGGTGAGGGTACGACAACGCTTTATGGGGAGCGTACACGTGAGGGCGTGGGTTAGTGTCAGCGTACGGGTTAGGATTAGGGGACAGGTGAGTGTCAGGCTTCGGGGAAGTGTTAGGTTTAGGGTTCGGGCTAGGGTTAGGGTTAGGGGACGGGGACGGTTTAGGGTCCAGGTGAGGGTACGACAACGCTTTAGGGGGAGCGTACGTGTGAGGGCGTGGGTTAGTGTCAGCGTACGGGTTAGGATTAGGGGACAGGTGAGGGTCAGGCTTCTGGGAAGGGTTAGGGTTAGGGTTCGGGGTAGGGTTAGGGTTAGGGGACGGGGACGGTTTAGGGTCCAGGTGAGGGTACGACAACGCTTTACGGGGAGCGTACGTGTGAGGGTGCGGGTTAGTGTCAGCGTACGGGTTAGGATTAGGGGACGGGTGAGGGTCAGGCTTCGAGGAAGAGTTAGGGTTAGGGTTCGGGCTAGGGTTAGAGTTAGGGGACGGGGACGGTTTAGGGTCCAGGTGAGGGTACGACAACGCTTTAGGGGGAGCGTACGTGTGAGGGCGCGGGTTAGTGTCTGCGTACGGGTTAGGATTAGGGGACGGGTGAAGGTCAGGCTTCGGGGAAGGGTTAGGGTTAGGGTTCGGGCTAGGGTTAGGGTTAGGGGACGGGGACGGTTTAGGGTCCAGGTGAGTGTACGACAACACTTAAGGGGAAGCGTACGTGTGAGGGCGCGGGTTAGTGTCAGCGTACGGGTTAGGATTAGGGGACGGGTGAGGGTCAGGCTTCGGGGAAGCGTTAGGGTTAGGGTTCGGGCTAGGGTTAGGGTTAGGGGACGGGGACGGTTTAGGGTCCAGGTGAGGGTACGACAACGCTTTAGGGGGAGCGTACGTGTGAGGGCGCGGGTTAGTGTCAGCGTACGGGTTAGGATTAGGGGACGAGTGAGGGTCAGGCTTCGGGGAAGTGTTAGGGTTAGGATTCGGGCTAGGGTTAGGGTTAGGGGACGGGGACGGTTTAGGGTCCTGGTGAGGGTACGACAACGCTTTAGGGGGAGCGTATGTGTGAGGGCGCGGGTTAGTGTCAGCGTACGGGTTAGGATTAGGGGACGGGTGAGTGTCAGGCTTCGGGGAAGGGTTAGGGTTAGGGTTCGGGCTAGGGTTAGGGTTAGGGAACGGGGACAGTTTAGGGTCCAGATGAGGGTACGACAACACTTTAGGGGGAGCGTAGGCGTGAGGGCGCGGGTTAGTGTCAGCGTACGGGTTAGGAATAGGGGACGGGTGAGGGTCAGGCTTCGGGGAAGGGTTAGGGTTAGGGTTCGGGCTAGGGTTAGGGTTAGGGGACGGGGACGGTTTAGGGTCCAGGTGAGGGTACGACAATGCTTTAGGGGGAGCGTACGCGTGAGGGCGATGGTTAGTGTCAGCGTACGGGTTAGGATTAGGGGACGGGTGAGGGTCAGGCTTCGGGGAAGTGTTAGGGTTTGGGTTCGGGCTAGGGTTAGGGTTAGGGGACGGGTACGGTTTAGGGTCCAGGTGAGGGTACGACAATGCTTTAGGGGGAGCGTACGTGTGAGGGCGCGGGTTAGTGTCAGCGTTCGGTTTAGGATTAGGGGACGGGGGAGTGTCAGGCTTCGGGGAACGGTTAGGGTTAGGGTTCGGGCTAGGGTTAGGGTTAGGGTACGGGGACGGTTTAGGGTCCAGGTGAGGGTACGACAACGCTTTAGGGGGAGCGTATGTGTGAGGGCGCGGGTTAGTGTCAGCGTACGGGTTAGGATTAGGGGACAGGTGAGGGTCAGGCTTCTGGGAAGGGTTAGGGTTAGGGTTCGGGCTAGGGTTAGGGTTAGGGGACGGGGACGGTTTAGGGTCCAGGTGAGGGTACGACAACGCTTTAGGGGGAGCGTATGTCTGAGGGCGCGGGTTAGTGTCAGCGTACGGTTTAGGATTAGGGGACGGGTGAGGGTCAGGCTTCGGGGAAGGGTTAGGGTTAGGGTTCGGGCTATGGTTAGGGTTAGGGGACGGGGACGGTTTAGGGTCCAGGTGAGGGTACGACAACACTTTAGGGGGAGCGTATGCGTGAGGGCGCGGGTTAATGTCAGCGTACGTGTTAGGATTAAGGGACAGGTGAGGGTCAGGCTTCGGGGAAGGGTTAGGGTTAGGGTTCGGGCTAGGGTTAGGGTTAGGGGACGGGGACGGTTTAGGGTCCAGGTGAGGGTACGACAACGCTTTAGGGGGAGCGTACGCGTGAGGGCGCGGGTTAGTGTCAGCGTACGGGTTAGGATTAGGGGACGGGTGAGGGTCAGGCTTCGGGGAAGTGTTAGGGTTAGGGTTCGGTCTAAGGTTAGGGTTAGGGGACGGGGACGGTTTAGGATCCAGGTGAGGGTACGACAACGCTTTATGGGGAGCGGACGCGTGAGGGCGTGGGTTAGTGTCAGCGTACGGGTTAGGATTAGGGGACAGGTGAGGGTCAGGCTTCGGGGAAGTGTTAGGTTTAGGGTTCGGGCTAGGGTTAGGGTTAGGGGACGGGGACGGTTTAGGGTCCAGGTGAGGGTACGACAACGCTTTAGGGGGAGCGTACGTGTGAGGGCGTGGGTTAGTGTCAGCGTACGGGTTAGGATTAGGGGACAGGTGAGGGTCAGGCTTCTGGGAAGGGTTAGGGTTAGGGTTCGGGCTAGGGTTAGGGTTAGGGGACGGGGACGGTTTAGGGTCCAGGTGAGGGTACGACAACGCTTTACGGGGAGCGTACGTGTGAGGGTGCGGGTTAGTGTCAGCGTACGGGTTAGGATTAGGGGACGGGTGAGGGTCAGGCTTCGAGGAAGAGTTAGGGTTAGGGTTCGGGCTAGGGTTAGGGTTAGGGGACGGGGACGGTTTAGGGTCCAGGTGAGTGTACGACAACACTTTAGGGGGAGCGTACGTGTGAGGGCGCGGGTTAGTGTCAGCGTTCGGTTTAGGATTAGGGGACGGGGGAGTGTCAGGCTTCGGGGAACGGTTAGGGTTAGGGTTCGGGCTAGGGTTAGGGTTAGGGTACGGGGACAGTTTAGGGTCCAGGTGAGGGTACGACAACGCTTTATGGGGAGCGTACGCGTGAGGGCGTGGGTTAGTGTCAGCGTACGGGTTAGGATTAGGGGACAGGTGAGGGTCAGGCTTCGGGGAAGTGTTAGGTTTAGGGTTCGGGCTAGGGTTAGAGTTAGGGGACGGGGACGGTTTAGGGTCCAGGTGAGGATATGACAACGCTTTAGGGGGAGCGTACGTGTGAGGGCGTGGGTTAGTGTCAGCGTACGGGTTAGGATTAGGGGACAGGTGAGGGTCAGGCTTCTGGGAAGGGTTAGGGTTAGGGTTCGGGCTAGGGTTAGGGTTAGGGGACGGGGACGGTTTAGGGTCCAGGTGAGGGTACGACAACGCTTTACGGGGAGCGTACGTGTGAGGGTGCGGGTTAGTGTCAGCGTACGGGTTAGGATTAGGGGACGGGTGAGGGTCAGGCTTCGAGGAAGAGTTAGGGTTAGGGTTCGGGCTAGGGTTAGAGTTAGGGGACGGGGACGGTTTAGGGTCCAGGTGAGGGTACGACAACACTTTAGGGGGAGCGTACGTGTGAGGGCGCGGGTTAGTGTCAGCGTACGGGTTAGGATTAGGGGACGGGTGAAGGTCAGGCTTCGGGGAAGGGTTAGGGTTAGGGTTCGGGCTAGGGTTAGGGTTAGGGGACGGGGACGGTTTAGGGTCCAGGTGAGTGTACGACAACACTTAAGGGGAAGCGTACGTGTGAGGGCGCGGGTTAGTGTCAGCGTACGGGTTAGGATTAGGGGACGGGTGAGGGTCAGGCTTCGGGGAAGTGTTAGGGTTAGGGTTCGGGCTAGGGTTAGGGTTAGGGGACGGGGATGGTTTAGGGTCCAGGTGAGGGTACAACAACGCTTTAGGGGGAGCGTACGTGTGAGGGCGCGGGTTAGTGTCAGCGTACGGGTTAGGATTAAGGGACGGGTGAGGGTCAGGCTTCGGGGAAGTGTTAGGGTTAGGATTCGGGCTAGGGTTAGGGTTAGGGGACGGGGACGGTTTAGGGTCCTGGTGAGGGTACGACAACGCTTTAGGGGGAGCGTATGTGTGAGGGCGCGGGTTAGTGTCAGCGTACGGGTTAGGATTAGGGGAGAGGTGAGTGTCAGGCTTCGGGGAAGGGTTAGGGTTAGGGTTCGGGCTAGGGTTAGGGTTAGGGAACGGGGACGGTTTAGGGTCCAGATGAGGGTACGACAACACTTTAGGGGGAGCGTAGGCGTGAGGGCGCGGGTTAGTGTCAGTGTACGGGTTAGGATTAGGGGACGGGTGAGGGTCAGGCTTCGGGGAAGGGTTAGGGTTAGGGTTCGGTCTAGGGTAAGGGTTAGGGGAGGGGGACGGTTTAGGGTCCAGGTGAGGGTACGACAACGCTTTAGGGGTAGCGTACGTGTGAGGGCGCGGGTTAGTGTCAGCGTACGGGTTAGGATTAGGGGACAGGTGAGGGTCAGGCTTCGGGGAAGTGTTAGGGTTAGGGTTCGGGCTAGGGTTAGGGTTAGGGGACGGGGACGGTTTAGGGTCCAGGTGAGGGTACGACAACGCTTTAGGGGGAGCGTATGTGTGAGGGCGCGGGTTAGTGTCAGCGTACGGGTTAGGTTTAGGGGACAGGTGAGGGTCAGGCTTCTGTGAAGTGTTAGGGTTAGGGTTCGGGCTAGGGTTAGGGTTAGGGGACGAGAACGGTTTAGGGTCCAGGTGAGGGTACGACAACGATTTAGGGGGAGCGTACGTGTGAGGGCGCGGGTTAGTGTCAGTGTACGGGTTAGGATTAGGGGACGGGTGAGGGTCAGGCTTCGGGGAAGTGTTAGGGTTAGGGTTCGGGCTAGGGTTGGGTTAGGGGACAGGGACGGTTTAGGGTCCAGGTGAGGTTACGACAACGCTATAGGGGGAGCGTATGTGTGAGGGCGCGGGTTAGTGTCAGCGTACGGGTTAGGATTAGGGGACGGGTGAGGGTCAGGCTTCGGGGAAGGGTTAGGGTTAGGGTTCGGGCTAGGGTTAGGGTTAGGGGACGGGGACGGTTTAGGGGCCAGGTGAGGGTACGACAACGCTTTAGGGGGAGCGTATGTGTGAGGGCGCGGGTTAGTGTCAGCGTACGTGTTAGGATTAAGGGACAGGTGAGGGTCAGGCTTCGGGGAAGGGTTAGGGTTAGGGTTCGGACTAGGGTTAGGGTTAGGGGACGGGGACGGTTTAGGGTCCAGGTGAGGGTACGACAACGCTTTAGGGGGAGCGTACGCGTGAGGGCACGGGTTAGTGTCAGCGTACGGGTTAGGATTAGGGGACGGGTGAGGGTCAGGCTTCGGGGAAGTGTTAGGGTTAGGGTTCGGTCTAAGGTTAGGGTTAGGGGACGGGGACGGTTTAGGGTCCAGGTGAGGGTACGACAACGCTTTATGGGGAGCGTGCGCGTGAGGGCGTGGGTTAGTGTCAGCGTACGGGTTAGGATTAGGGGACAGGTGAGGGTCAGGCTTCGGGGAAGTGTTAGGGTTAGGGTTCGGGCTAGGGTTAGGGTTAGGGGACGGGGACGGTTTAGGGTCCAGGTGAGGGTACGACAACGCTTTAGGGGGAGCGTACGTGTGAGGGCGCGGGTTAGTGTCAGCGTACGGTTTAGGATTAGGGGACAGGTGAGGGTCAGGCTTCTGGGAAGGGTTAGGGTTAGGGTTCGGGCTAGGGTTAGGGTTAGGGGACGGGGACGGTTTAGGGTCCAGGTGAGGGTACGACAACGCTTTAGGGGGAGCGTACGCGTGAGGGCGCGGGTTAGTGTCAGCGTACGGGTTAGGATTAGGGGACGGGTGAGGCTCAGGCTTCGGGGAAGGGTTAGGGTTAGGGTTCGGTCTAAGGTTAGGGTTAGGGGACGGGGACGGTTTAGGGTCCAGGTGAGGGTACGACAATGCTTTATGGGGAGCGTACGCGTGAGGGCGTGGGTTAGTGTCAGCGTACGGGTTAGGATTAGGGGACAGGTGAGGGTCAGGCTTCGGGGAAGTGTTAGGGTTAGGGTTCGGGCTAGGGTTAGGGTTAGGGGACGGGGACAGTTTAGGGTCCAGGTGAGGGTACGACAACGCTTTAGGGGGAGCGTACGTGTGAGGGCGTGGGTTAGTGTCAGCGTACGGGTTAGGATTAGGGGACAGGTGAGGGTCAGGCTTCTGGGAAGGGTTAGGGTTAGGGTTCGGGCTAGGGTTAGGGTTAGGGGACGGGGACGGTTTAGGGTCCAGGTGAGGGTACGACAACGCTTTACGGGGAGCGTACGTGTGAGGGTGCGGGTTAGTGTCAGCGTACGGGTTAGGATTAGGGGACGGGTGAGGGTCAGGCTTCGAGGAAGAGTTAGGGTTAGGGTTCGGGCTAGTGTTAGAGTTAGGAGACGGGGACGGTTTAGGGTCCAGGTGAGGGTACGACAACGCTTTAGGGGGAGCGTACGTGTGAGGGCGCGGGTTAGTGTCAGCTTACGGGTTAGGATTAGGGGACGGGTGAGGGTCAGGCTTCGGGAAAGGGTTAGGGTTAGGGTTCGGGCTAGGGTTAGGGTTAGGGGACGGGGACGGTTTAGGGTCCAGGTGAGTGTACGACAACACTTAAGGGGAAGCATACGTGTGAGGGCGCGGGTTAGTGTCAGCGTACGGGTTAGGATTAGGGGACGGGTGTGGGTCAGGCTTCGGGGAAGCGTTAGGGTTAGGGTTCGAGCTAGGGTTAGGGTTAGGGGACGGGGACGGTTTAGGGTCCAGGTGAGGGTACGTCAACGCTTTAGGGGGAGCGTACGTGTGAGGGCGCGGGTTAGTGTCAGCGTACGGGTTAGGATTAGGGGACGGGTGAGGGTCAGGCTTCGGGGAAGGGTTAGGGTTAGGGTTCGGGCTAGGGTTCGGGTTAGGGGACGGGGACGGTTTAGGGTCCAGGTGAGGGTACGACAACGCTTTAGGGGGAGCGTATGTGTGAAGGCGCGGGTTAGTGTCAGCGTACGGGTTAGGATTAGGGGAGAGGTGAGTGTCAGGCTTCGGGGAAGGGTTAGGGTTAGGGTTCGGGCTAGGGTTAGGGTTAGGGAACGGGGACGGTTAAGGGTCCAGATGAGGGTACGACAACACTTTAGGAGGAGCGTAGGCGTGAGGGCGCTGGTTAGTGTCAGCGTACGGGTTATGATTAGGGGACGGGTGAGGGTCAGGCTTCGGGGAAGGGTTAGGGTTAGGGTTCGGGCTAGGGTTAGGGTTAGGGGACGGGGACGGTTTAGGGTCCAGGTGAGGGTACGACAACGCTTTAGGGGTAGCGTACGTGTGAGGGCGCGGGTTAGTGTCAGCGTACGGGTTAGGATTAGGGGACGTGTGAGGGTCAGGCTTCGGGGAAGGGTTAGGGTTAGGGTTCGGGCTAGGGTTAGGGTTAGGGGACTGGGGCGGTTTAGGGTCCAGGTGAGGGTACGACAACGCTTTAGGGGGAGCGTACGTGTGAGGGCGCGGGTTAGTGTCAGCGTACGGTTTACGATTAGGGGACGGGTGAGGGTCAGGCTTCGGGGAAGGGTTAGGGTTAGGGTTCGGGCTAGGGTTAGGGTTAGGGGACGGGGACGGTTTAGGGTCCAGGTGAGGGTACGACAACGCTTTAGGGGGAGCGTACGCGTGAGGGCGATGGTTAGTGTCAGCGTACGGGTGAGGATTAGGGGACGGGTGAGGGTCAGGCTTCGGGGAAGTGTTAGGGTTTGGGTTCGGGCTAGGGTTAGGGTTAGGGGACGGGTACGGTTTAGGGTCCAGGTGAGGGTACGACAACGCTTTAGGGGGAGCGTACGTGTGAGGGCGCGGGTTAATGTCAGCGTTCGGTTTAGGATTAGGGGACGGGGGAGGGTCAGGCTTTTGGGAAGGGTTAGGGTTAGGGTTCGGGCTAGGGTTAGGGTTAGGGGACGGGGACGGTTTAGGGTCCAGGTGAGGGTACGACAACGCTTTAGGGGGAGTGTACGCGTGAGGGCGCGGGTTAGTGTCAGCGTACGGGTTAGGATTAGGGGACGGGTGAGGGTCAGGCTTCGGGGAAGGGTTAGGGTTAGGGTTCGGTCTAATGTTAGGGTTAGGGGACGGGGACGGTTTAGGGTCCAGGTGAGGGTACGACAACGCTTTATGGGGAGCGTACGCGTGAGGGCGTGGGTTAGTGTCAGCGTACGGGTTAGGATTAGGGGACAGGTGAGGGTCAGGCTTCGGGGAAGTGTTAGGGTTAGGGTTCGGGCTAGGGTTAGGGTTAGGGGACGGGGACAGTTTAGGGTCCAGGTGAGGGTACGACAACGCTTTAGGGGGAGCGTACGTGTGAGGGCGTGGGTTAGTGTCAGCGTACGGGTTAGGATTAGGGGACAGGTGAGGGTCAGGCTTCTGGGAAGGGTTAGGGTTAGGGTTCGGGCTAGGGTTCGTGTTAGGGGATGGGGACGGTTTAGGGTCCAGGTGAGGGTACGACAACGCTTTAGGGGGAGCGTACGTGTGAAGGCGTGGGTTAGTGTCAGCGTACGCGTTAGGATTAGGGGAGAGGTGAGTGTCAGGCTTCGGGGAAGGGTTAGGGTTAGGGTTCGGGCTAGGGTTAGGGTTAGGGAACGGGGACGGTTTAGGGTCCAGATGAGGGTACGACAACACTTTAGGGGGAGCGTAGGCGTGAGGGCGCTGGTTAGTGTCAGCGTACGGGTTAGGATTAGGGGACGGGTGAGGGTCAGGCTTCGGGGAAGGGTTAGGGTTAGGGTTCGGGCTAGGGTTAGGGTTAGGGGACAGGGACGGTTTAGGGTCCAGGTGAGGGTACGACAACGCTTCAGGGGTAGCGTACGTGTGAGGGCGCGGGTTAGTGTCAGCGTACGGGTTAGGATTAGGGGACGTGTGAGGGTCAGGCTTCGGGGAAGGGTTAGGGTTAGGGTTCGGGCTAGGGTTAGGGTTAGGGGACGGGGACGGTTTAGGGTCCAGGTGAGGGTACGACAATGCTTTAGGGGGAGCGTACGTGTGAGGGCGCGGGTTAGTGTCAGCGTACGGTTTAGTATTAGGGGACGGGTGAGGGTCAGGCTTCGGGGAACTGTTAGGGTTAGGGTTCGGGCTAGGGTTAGGGTTAGGGTACGGGGACGGTTTAGGGTCCAGGTGAGGGTACGACAATGCTTTAGGGGGAGCGTATGTGTGAGGGCGCGGGTTAGTGTCAGCGTACGGGTTAGGATTAGGGGACAGGTGAGGGTCAGGCTTTTGGGAAGGGTTAGGGTTAGGGTTCGGGCTAGGGTTAGGGTTATGGGACGGGGACGGTTTAGGGCCCAGGTGAGGGTACGACAACGCTTTAGGGGGAGCGTATGTGTGAGGGAGCGGGTTAGTGTCAGCGTACGGTTTAGGATTAGGGGACGGGTGAGGGTCAGGCTTCGGGGAATGGTTAGGGTTAGGGTTCGGGCTAGGGTTAGGGTTCGGGGACGGGGACGGTTTAGGGTCCAGGTGAGGGTACGACAACGCTTTAGGGGGAGCGTATGTGTGAGGGCGCGGGTTAGTGTCAGCGTACGTGTTAGGATTAAGGGACAGGTGAGGGTCAGGCTTCGGGGAAGGGTTAGGGTTAGGGTTCGGGCTAGGGTTAGGGTTAGGGGACGGGGACGGTTTAGGGTCCAGGTGAGGGTACGACAACGCTTTAGGGGGAGCGTACGCGTGAGGGCGCGGGTTAGTGTCAGCGTACGGGTTAGGATTAGGGGACGGGTGAGGGTCAGGCTTCGGGGAAGTGTTAGGGTTAGGGTTCGGTCTAAGGTTAGGGTTAGGGGACGGGGACGGTTTAGGGTCCAGGTGAGGGTACGACAACGCTTTATGGGGAGCGTACGCGTGAGGGCGTGGGTTAGTGTCAGCATACGGGTTAGGATTAGGGGACAGGTGAGGGTCAGGCTTCGGGGAAGTGTTAGGTTTAGGGTTCGGGCTAGGGTTAGGGTTAGGGGACGGGGACGGTTTAGGGTCCAGGTGAGGGTACGACAACGCTTTAGGGGGAGCGTACGTGTGAGGGCGTGGGTTAGTGTCAGCGTACGGGTTAGGATTAGGGGACAGGTGAGGGTCAGGCTTCTGGGAAGGGTTAGGGTTAGGGTTCGGGCTAGGGTTAGGGTTAGGGGACGGGGACGGTTTAGGGTCCAGGTGAGGGTACGTCAACGCTTTAGGGGGAGCGTACGTGTGAGGGCGCGGGTTAGTGTCAGCGTACGGGTTAGGATTAGGGGACGGGTGAGGGTCAGGCTTCGGGGAAGGGTTAGGGTTAGGGTTCGGGCTAGGGTTCGGGTTAGGGGACGGGGACGGTTTAGGGTCCAGGTGAGGGTACGACAACGCTTTAGGGGGAGCGTATGTGTGAAGGCGCGGGTTAGTGTCAGCGTACGGGTTAGGATTAGGGGAGAGGTGAGTGTCAGGCTTCGGGGAAGGGTTAGGGTTAGGGTTCGGGCTAGGGTTAGGGTTAGGGAACGGGGACGGTTAAGGGTCCAGATGAGGGTACGACAACACTTTAGGAGGAGCGTAGGCGTGAGGGCGCTGGTTAGTGTCAGCGTACGGGTTATGATTAGGGGACGGGTGAGGGTCAGGCTTCGGGGAAGGGTTAGGGTTAGGGTTCGGGCTAGGGTTAGGGTTAGGGGACGGGGACGGTTTAGGGTCCAGGTGAGGGTACGACAACGCTTTAGGGGTAGCGTACGTGTGAGGGCGCGGGTTAGTGTCAGCGTACGGGTTAGGATTAGGGGACGTGTGAGGGTCAGGCTTCGGGGAAGGGTTAGGGTTAGGGTTCGGGCTAGGGTTAGGGTTAGGGGACTGGGGCGGTTTAGGGTCCAGGTGAGGGTACGACAACGCTTTAGGGGGAGCGTACGTGTGAGGGCGCGGGTTAGTGTCAGCGTACGGTTTACGATTAGGGGACGGGTGAGGGTCAGGCTTCGGGGAAGGGTTAGGGTTAGGGTTCGGGCTAGGGTTAGGGTTAGGGGACGGGGACGGTTTAGGGTCCAGGTGAGGGTACGACAACACTTTAGGGGGAGCGTACGCGTGAGGGCGATGGTTAGTGTCAGCGTACGGGTTAGGATTAGGGGACGGGTGAGGGTCAGGCTTCGGGGAAGTGTTAGGGTTTGGGTTCGGGCTAGGGTTAGGGTTAGGGGACGGGTACGGTTTAGGGTCCAGGTGAGGGTACGACAACGCTTTAGGGGGAGCGTACGTGTGAGGGCGCGGGTTAGTGTCAGCGTTCGGTTTAGGATTAGGGGACGGGGGAGGGTCAGGCTTCGGGGAACGGTTAGGGTTAGGGTTCGGGCTGGGGTTAGGGTTAGGGGACGGGGACGGTTTAGGGTCCAGGTGAGGGTACGACAACGCTTTAGGGGGAGCGTACGTGTGAGGGCGCGGGTTAGTGTCAGCGTACGGTTTACGATTAGGGGACGGGTGAGGGTCAGGCTTCGGGGAAGGGTTAGGGTTAGGGTTCGGGCTAGGGTTAGGGTTAGGGGACGGGGACGGTTTAGGGTCCAGGTGAGGGTACGACAACGCTTTAGGGGGAGCGTACGCGTGAGGGCGATGGTTAGTGTCAGCGTACGGGTTAGGATTAGGGGACGGGTGAGGGTCAGGCTTCGGGGAAGTGTTAGCGTTTGGGTTCGGGCTAGGGTTAGGGTTAGGGGACGGGTACGGTTTAGGGTCCAGGTGAGTGTATGACAACACTTAAGGGGAAGCATACGTGTGAGGGAGCGGGTTAGTGTCAGCGTACGGGTTAGGATTAGGGGACGGGTGAGGGTCAGGCTTCGGGGAAGCGTTAGGGTTAGGGTTCGAGCTAGGGTTAGGGTTAGGGGACGGGGACGGTTTAGGGTCCAGGTGAGGGTACGACAACGCTTTAGGGGGAGCGTACGTGTGAGGGCGCGGGTTAGTGTCAGCGTACGGGTTAGGATTAGGGGACGGGTGAGGGTCAGGCTTCGGGGAAGGTTTAGGGTTAGGGTTCGGGCTAGGGTTCGTGTTAGGGGATGGGGACGGTTTAGGGTCCAGGTGAGGGTACGACAACGCTTTAGGGGGAGCGTATGTGTGAAGGCGCGGGTTAGTGTCAGCGTACGGGTTAGGATTAGGGGACGGGTGAGTGTCAGGCTTCGGGGAAGTGTTAGGGTTAGGGTTCGGGCTAGGGTTAGGGTTAGGGAACGGGGACGGTTTAGGGTCCAGATGAGGGTACGACAACACTTTAGGGGGAGCGTAGGCGTGAGGGCGCTGGTTAGTGTCAGCGTACGGGTTAGGATTAGGGGACGGGTGAGGGTCAGGCTTCGGGGAAGGGTTAGGGTTAGGGTTCGGGCTAGGGTTAGGGTTAGGGGACAGGGACGGTTTAGGGTCCAGGTGAGGGTACGACAACGCTTCAGGGGTAGCGTACGTGTGAGGGCGCAGGTTAGTGTCAGCGTACGGGTTAGGATAAGGGGACGTGTGAGGGTCAGGCTTCGGGGAAGGGTTAGGGTTAGGGTTCGGGCTAGGGTTAGGGTTAGGGGACGGGGACGGTTTAGGGTCCAGGTGAGGGTACGACAATGCTTTAGGGGGAGCGTACGTGTGAGGGCGCGGGTTAGTGTCAGCGTACGGTTTAGTATTAGGGGACGGGTGAGGGTCAGGCTTCGGGGAACTGTTAGGGTTAGGGTTCGGGCTAGGGTTAGGGTTAGGGTACGGGGACGGTTTAGGGTCCAGGTGAGGGTACGACAATGCTTTAGGGGGAGCGTATGTGTGAGGGCGCGGGTTAGTGTCAGCGTACGGGTTAGGATTAGGGGACAGGTGAGGGTCAGGCTTTTGGGAAGGGTTAGGGTTAGGGTTCGGGCTAGGGTTAGGGTTATGGGACGGGGACGGTTTAGGGCCCAGGTGAGGGTACGACAACGCTTTAGGGGGAGCGTATGTGTGAGGGCGCGGGTTAGTGTCAGCGTACGGTTTAGGATTAGGGGACGGGTGAGGGTCAGGCTTCGGGGAATGGTTAGGGTTAGGGTTCGGGCTAGGGTTAGGGTTCGGGGACGGGGACGGTTTAGGGTCCAGGTGAGGGTACGACAACGCTTTAGGGGGAGCGTATGTGTGAGGGCGCGGGTTAGTGTCAGCGTACGTGTTAGGATTAAGGGACAGGTGAGGGTCAGGCTTCGGGGAAGGGTTAGGGTTAGGGTTCGGGCTAGGGTTAGGGTTAGGGGACGGGGACGGTTTAGGGTCCAGGTGAGGGTACGACAACGCTTTAGGGGGAGCGTACGCGTGAGGGCGCGGGTTAGTGTCAGCGTACGGGTTAGGATTAGGGGACGGGTGAGGGTCAGGCTTCGGGGAAGTGTTAGGGTTAGGGTTCGGTCTAAGGTTAGGGTTAGGGGACGGGGACGGTTTAGGGTCCAGGTGAGGGTACGACAACGCTTTATGGGGAGCGTACGCGTGAGGGCGTGGGTTAGTGTCAGCGTACGGGTTAGGATTAAGGGACAGGTGAGGGTCAGGCTTCGGGGAAGTGTTAGGTTTAGGGTTCGGGCTAGGGTTAGGGTTAGGGGACGGGGACGGTTTAGGGTCCAGGTGAGGGTACGACAACGCTTTAGGGGGAGCGTACGTGTGAGGGCGTGGGTTAGTGTCAGCGTACGGGTTAGGATTAGGGGACAGGTGAGGGTCAGGCTTCTGGGAAGGGTTAGGGTTAGGGTTCGGGCTAGGGTTAGGGTTAGGGGACGGGGCGGTTTAGGGTCCAGGTGAGGGTACGACAACGCTTTAGGGGGAGCGTACGTGTGAGGGTGCGGGTTAGTGTCAGCGTACGGTTTACGATTAGGGGACGGGTGAGGGTCAGGCTTCGGGGAAGTGTTAGGGTTAGGGTTCGGGCTAGGGTTAGGGTTAGGGGACGGGGACGGTTTAGGGTCCAGGTGAGGGTACGACAACGCTTTAGGGGGAGCGTACGCGTGAGGGCGATGGTTAGTGTCAGCGTACGGGTTAGGATTAGGGGACGGGTGAGGGTCAGGCTTCGGGGAAGTGTTAGGGTTTGGGTTCGGGCTAGGGTTAGGGTTAGGGGACGGGTACGGTTTAGGGTCCAGGTGAGGGTACGACAACGCTTTAGGGGGAGCGTACGTGTGAGGGCGCGGGTTAGTGTCAGCGTTCGGTTTAGGATTAGGGGACGGGGGAGGGTCAGGCTTCGGGGAACGGTTAGGGTTAGGGTTCGGGCTGGGGTTAGGGTTAGGGGACGGGGACGGTTTAGGGTCCAGGTGAGGGTACGACAACGCTTTACGGGGAGCGTACGCGTGAGGGCGATGGTTAGTGTCAGCGTACGGGTTAGGATTAGGGGACGGGTGAGGGTCAGGCTTCGGGGAAGTGTTAGCGTTTGGGTTCGGGCTAGGGTTAGGGTTAGGGGACGGGTACGGTTTAGGGTCCAGGTGAGTGTATGACAACACTTAAGGGGAAGCATACGTGTGAGGGAGCGGGTTAGTGTCAGCGTACGGGTTAGGATTAGGGGACGGGTGAGGGTCAGGCTTCGGGGAAGCGTTAGGGTTAGGGTTCGAGCTAGGGTTAGGGTTAGGGGACGGGGACGGTTTAGGGTCCAGGTGAGGGTACGACAACGCTTTAGGGGGAGCGTACGTGTGAGGGCGCGGGTTAGTGTCAGCGTACGGGTTAGGATTCGGGGACGGGTGAGGGTCAGGCTTCGGGGAAGGGTTAGGGTTAGGGTTCAGGCTAGGGTTCGTGTTAGGGGATGGGGACGGTTTAGGTTCCAGGTGAGGGTACGACAACGCTTTAGGGGGAGCGTATGTGTGAAGGCGCGGGTTAGTGTCAGCGTACGGGTTAGGATTAGGGGAGAGGTGAGTGTCAGGCTTCGGGGAAGGGTTAGGGTTAGGGTTCGGGCTAGGGTTAGGGTTAGGGAACGGGGACGGTTTAGGGTCCAGATGAGGGTACGACAACACTTTAGCGGGAGCGTAGGCGTGAGGGCGCTGGTTAGTGTCAGCGTACGGGTTAGCATTAGGGGACGGGTGAGGGTCAGGCTTCGGGGAAGGGTTAGGGTTAGGGTTCGGGCTAGGGTTAGGGTTAGGGGACAGGGACGGTTTAGGGTCCAGGTGAGGGTACGACAACGCTTTAGGGGTAGCGTACGTGTGAGGGCGCGGGTTAGTGTCAGCGTACGGGTTAGGATTAGGGGACGTGTGAGGGTCAGGCTTCGGGGAAGGGTTAGGTTTAGGGTTCGGGCTAGGGTTAGGGTTAGGGGACTGGGGCGGTTTAGGGTACAGGTGAGGGTACGACAACGCTTTAGGGGGAGCGTACGTGTGAGGGCGCGGGTTAGTGTCAGCGTACGGTTTACGATTAGGGGACGAGTGAGGGTCAGGCTTCGGGGAAGGGTTAGGGTTAGGTTTCGGGCTAGGGTTAGGGTTAGGGGACGAGGACGGTTTAGGGTCCAGGTGAGGGTACGACAACGCTTTAGGGGGAGCGTACGCGTGAGGGCGCGGGTTAGTGTCAGCGTACGGGTTAGGATTAGGGGACGGGTGAGGGTCAGGCTTCGGGGAACTGTTAGGGTTAGGGTTCGGGCTAGGGTTAGGGTTAGGGTACGGAGACGATTTAGGGTCCAGGTGAGGGTACGACAATGCTTTAGGGGGATCGTATGTGTGAGGGCGCGGGTTAGTGTCAGCGTACGGGTTAGGATTAGGGGACAGGTGAGGGTCAGGCTTCTGGGAAGGGTTAGGGTTAGGGTTCGGGCTAGGGTTAGGGTTATGGGACAGGGACGGTTTAGGGCCCAGGTGAGGGTACGACAACGCTTTAGGGGGAGCGTATGTGTGAGGGCGCGGGTTAGTGTCAGCGTACGGTTTAGGATTAGGGGACGGGTGAGGGTCAGGCTTCGGGGAATGGTTAGGGTTAGGGTTCGGGCTAGGGTTAGGGTTAGGGGACGGGGACGGTTTAGGGTCCAGGTGAGGGTACGACAACGCTTTAGGGGGAGCGTATGTGTGAGGGCGCGGGTTAGTGTCAGCGTACGTGTTAGGATTAAGGGACAGGTGAGGGTCAGGCTTCGGGGAAGGGTTAGGGTTAGGGTTCGGGCTAGGTTTAGGGTTAGGGGACGGGGACGGTTTAGGGTCCAGGTGAGGGTACGACAACGCTTTAGGGGGAGCGTACGCGTGAGGGCGCGGGTTAGTGTCAGCGTACGGGTTAGGATTAGGGGACGGGTGAGGGTCAGGCTTCGGGGAAGTGTTAGGGTTAGGGTTCGGTCTAAGGTTAGGGTTAGGGGACGGGGACGGTTTAGGGTCCAGGTGAGGGTACGACAACGCTTTATGGGGAGCGTACGCGTGAGGGCGTGGGTTAGTGTCAGCGTACGGGTTAGGATTAGGGGACAGGTGAGGGTCAGGCTTCGGGGAAGTGTTAGGGTTAGGGTTCGGGCTAGGGTTAGGGTTAGGGGACGGGGACGGTTTAGGGTCCAGGTGAGGGTACGACAACGCTTTAGGGGGAGCGTACGTGTGATGGCGCGGGTTAGTGTCAGCGTACGGTTTACGATTAGGGGACGGGTGAGGGTCAGGCTTCGGTGAAGTGTTAGGGTTAGGGTTCGGGCTAGGGTTAGGGTTAGGGGACGGGGACGGTTTAGGGTCCAGGTGAGGGTACGACAATGCTTTAGGGGGAGCGTATGTGTGAGGGCGCGGGTTAGTGTCAGCGTACGGGTTAGGATTAGGGGACAGGTGAGGGTCAGGCTTCTGGGAAGGGTTAGGGTTAGGGTTCTGGCTAGGGTTAGGGTTATGGGACGGGGACGGTTTAGGGCCCAGGTGAGGGTACGACAACGCTTTAGGGGGAGCGTATGTGTGAGGGCGCGGGTTAGTGTCAGCGTACGGTTTAGGATTAGGGGACGGGTGAGGGTCAGGCTTCGGGGAATGGTTAGGGTTAGGGTTCGGGCTAGGGTTAGGGTTAGGGGACGGGGACGGTTTAGGGTCCAGGTGAGGGTACGACAACGCTTTAGGGGGAGCGTATGTGTGAGGGCGCGGGTTAGTGTCAGCGTACGTGTTAGGATTAAGGGACAGGTGAGGGTCAGGCTTCGGGGAAGGGTTAGGGTTAGGGTTCGGGCTAGGTTTAGGGTTAGGGGACGGGGACGGTTTAGGGTCCAGGTGAGGGTACGACAACGCTTTAGGGGGAGCGTACGCGTGAGGGCGCGGGTTAGTGTCAGCGTACGGGTTAGGATTAGGGGACGGGTGAGGGTCAGGCTTCGGGGAAGTGTTAGGGTTAGGGTTCGGTCTAAGGTTAGGGTTAGGGGACGGGGACGGTTTAGGGTCCAGGTGAGGGTACGACAACGCTTTATGGGGAGCGTACGCGTGAGGGCGTGGGTTAGTGTCAGCGTACGGGTTAGGATTAGGGGACAGGTGAGGGTCAGGCTTCGGGGAAGTGTTAGGTTTAGGGTTCGGGCTAGGGTTAGGGTTAGGGGACGGGGACGATTTAGGGTCCAGGTGAGGGTACGACAACGCTTTAGGGGGAGCGTACGTGTGAGGGCGTGGGTTAGTGTCAGCGTACGGGTTAGGATTAGGGGACAGGTGAGGGTCAGGCTTCTGGGAAGGGTTAGGGTTAGGGTTCGGGCTAGGGTTAGGGTTAGGGGACGGGGACGGTTTAGGGTCCAGGTGAGGGTACGACAACGCTTTAGGGGGAGCGTACGTGTGATGGCGCGGGTTAGTGTCAGCGTACGGTTTACGATTAGGGGACGGGTGAGGGTCAGGCTTCGGGGAAGTGTTAGGGTTAGGGTTCGGGCTAGCGTTAGGGTTAGGGGACGGGGACGGTTTAGGGTCCAGGTGAGGGTACGACAACGCTTTAGGGGGAGCGTACGCGTGAGGGCGATGATTAGTGTCAGCGTACGGGTTAGGATTAGGGGACGGGTGAGGGTCAGGCTTCGGGGAAGTGTTAGGGTTTGGGTTCGGGCTAGGGTTAGGGTTAGGGGACGGGTACGGTTTAGGGTCCAGGTGAGGGTACGACAACGCTTTAGGGGGAGCGTACGTGTGAGGGCGCGGGTTAGTGTCAGCGTTCGGTTTAGGATTAGGGGACGGGGGAGGGTCAGGCTTCGGGGAACGGTTAGGGTTAGGGTTCGGGCTGGGGTTAGGGTTAGGGGACGGGGACGGTTTAGGGTCCAGGTGAGGGTACGACAACGCTTTAGGGGGAGCGTACGTGTGAGGGCGCGGGTTAGTGTCAGCGTACGGTTTACGATTAGGGGACGGGTGAGGGTCAGGCTTCGGGGAAGGGTTAGGGTTAGGGTTCGGGCTAGGGTTAGGGATAGGGGACGGGGACGGTTTAGGGTCCAGGGAGGGTACGACAACACTTTAGGGGGAGCGTACGCGTGAGGGCGATGGTTAGTGTCAGCGTACGGGTTAGGATTAGGGGACGGGTGAGGGTCAGGCTTCGGGGAAGTGTTAGCCTTTGGGTTCGGGCTAGGGTTACGGTTAGGGGACGGGTACGGTTTAGGGTCCAGGTGAGGGTACGACAACGCTTTAGGGGGAGCGTACGTGTGAGGGCGCGGGTTAGTGTCAGCGTTCGGTTTAGGATTAGGGGACGGGGGAGGGTCAGGCTTCGGGGAACGGTTAGGGTTAGGGTTCGGGCTGGGGTTAGGGTTAGGGGACGGGGACGGTTTAGGGTCCAGGTGAGGGTACGACAACGCTTTAGGGGGAGCGTACGTGTGAGGGCGCGGGTTAGTGTCACCGTACGGGTTAGGGTTAGGGGACGGGGACGGTTTAGGATCCAGGTGAGGGTACGACAACGCTTAAGGGGGAGCGTATGTGTGAGGGCGCGGGTTAGTGTCAGCGTACGGGTTAGGATTAAGGGACGGGTGAGTGTCAGGCTTCGGGGAAGGGTTAGGGTTAGGGTTCGGGCTAGGGTTAGGGTTAGGGGACGGGGACGGTTTAGGGTCCAGGTGAGGGTACGACAACGCTTTAGGGGGAGCGTACGCGTGAGGGCGCGGGTTAGTGTCAGCGTACGGGTTAGGATTAAGGGACGGGTGAGGGTCAGGCTTCGGGGAAGGGTTAGGGTTAGGGTTCGGTCTAAGGTTAGGGTTAGGGGAAGGGGACGATTTAGGGTCCAGGTGATTGTACGACAACGCTTTATGGGGAGCGTAAGCGTGAGGGCACGGGTTAGTGTCAGCGTACGGGTTAGGATTAGGGGACGGGTGAGGGTCAGGCTTCGGGGAAGTGTTAGGGTTTGGGTTCGGACTAGGGTTAGGGATAGGGGACGGGGACGGTTTAGGATCCAGGTGAGGGTACGACAACGCTTAAGGGGGAGCGTACGTGTGAGGGCGCGGGTTAAAGTCAGCGTACGGGTTAGGATTAAGGGACAGGTGAGGGTCAGGCTTCGGGGAAGTGTTAGGGTTAGGGTTCGGGCTAGGGTTAGTGTTAGGGGACGGGGACGGTTTAGGGTCCAGGTGAGGGTACGACAACCCTTTAGGGGGAGCGTACGCGTCAGGGCGCGGGTTAGTGTCAGCGTACGGGTTAGGATTAGGGGACGGGTGAGGTTCAGGCTTCGGGGAAGGGTTAGGGTTAGGGTTCGGTCTAAGGTTAGGGTTAGGGGACGGGGACGGTTTAGGGTCCAGGTGAGGGTACGACAACGCTTTATGGGGAGCGTACGCGTGAGGGCGCGGGTTAGTGTCAGCGTACGGGTTAGGATTAGGGGACAGGTGAGGGTCAGGCTTCGGGGAAGTGTTAGGGTTAGGGTTCGGGCTAGGGTTAGGGTTAGGGGACGGGGACGGTTTAGGGTCCAGGTGAGGGTACGACAACGCTTTAGGGGGAGCGTATGTGTGAGGGCGCGGGTTAGTGTCAGCGTACGGGTTAGGTTTAGGGGACAGGTGAGGGTCAGGCTTCTGGGAAGGGTTAGGGTTAGGGTTCGGGCTAGGGTTAGGGTTAGGGGACGGGGACGGTTTACGGTCCAGTTGAGTGTACGACAACGCTTTAGGGGGAGCGTACGTGTGAGGGCGCGGGTTAGTGTCAGCGTACGGGTTAGGATTAGGGGACGGGTGAGGGTCAGGCTTCCGGGAAGGGTTAGGGTTAGGGTTCGGGCTAGGGTTGGGTTAGGGGACAGGGACGGTTTAGGGTCCAGGTGAGGGTACGACAACGCTTTAGGGGGAGCGTACGTGTGAGGGCGTGGGTTAGTGTCAGCGTACGGGTTAGGATTAGGGGACGGGTGAGGGTCAGGCTTCGGGGAAGGGTTAGGGTTAGGGTTCGGGCTAGTGTTAGGGTTAGGGGACGGGGACGGTTTAGGGTCCAGGTGAGGGTACGACAACGCTTTAGGGGGAGCGTATGTGTGAGGGCGCGGGTTAGTGTCAGCGTACGTGTTAGGTTTAAGGGACAGGTGAGGGTCAGGCTTCGGGGAAGGGTTAGGGTTAGGGTTCGGGCTAGGGTTAGGGTTAGGGGACGGGGACGGTTTAGGGTCCAGGTGAGGGTACGACAACGCTTTAGGGGGAGCGTACGCGTGAGGGTGCGGTTTAGTGTCAGCGTACGGGTTAGGATTAGGGGACGTGTGAGGGTCAGGCTTCGGGGAAGTGTTAGGGTTAGGGTTCGGTCTAAGGTTAGGGTTAGGGGACGGGGACGGTTTAGGGTCCAGGTGAGGGTACGACAACGCTTTATGGGGAGCGTGCGCGTGAGGGCGTGGGTTAGTGTCAGCGTACGGGTTAGGATTAGGGGACAGGTGAGGGTCAGGCTTCGGGGAAGTGTTAGGGTTAGGGTTCGGGCTAGGGTTAGTGTTAGGGGACGGGGACGGTTTAGGGTCCAGGTGAGGGTACGACAACGCTTTAGGGGGAGCGTACATGTGAGGGCGCGGGTTAGTGTCAGCGTACGGTTTAGGATTAGGGGACAGGTGAGGGTCAGGCTTCTGGAAGGGTTAGGGTTAGGGTTCAGGCTAGGGTTAGGGTTAGGGGATGGGGACGGTTTAGGGTCCAGGTGAGGGTACGACCACGCTTTAGGGGGAGCGTACGCGTGAGGGCGCGGGTTAGTGTCAGCGTACGGGTTAGGATTAGGGGACGGGTGAGGGTCAGGCTTCGGGGAAGGGTTAGGGTTAGGGTTCGGTCTAAGGTTAGGGTTAGGGGACGGGGACGGTTTAGGGTCCAGGTGAGGGTACGACAACGCTTTATGGGGAGCGTACGCGTGAGGGCGTGGGTTAGTGTCAGCGTACGGGTTAGGATTAGGGGACAGGTGAGGGTCAGGCTTCGGGGAAGTGTTAGGGTTAGGGTTCGGGCTAGGGTTAGGTTTAGGGGACGGGGACGGTTTAGGGTCCAGGTGAGGGTACGACAACGCTTTAGGGGGAGCGTACGTGTGATGGCGCGGGTTAGTGTCAGCGTACGGTTTACGATTAGGGGACGGGTGAGGGTCAGGCTTCGGGGAAG
Source organism: Grampus griseus (assembly GCF_964374135.1). Classification (NCBI taxonomy): domain Eukaryota; kingdom Metazoa; phylum Chordata; class Mammalia; order Artiodactyla; family Delphinidae; genus Grampus; species Grampus griseus. The sequence continues at coordinate 383,323 of NW_028133195.1, read as the reverse complement.
TGTTAGGGTTAGGGTTCGGGCTAGGGTTAGGGTTAGGGGACGGGGACGGTTTAGGGTCCAGGTGAGGGTACGACAACGCTTTAGGGGGAGCGTACGCGTGAGGGCGATGGTTAGTGTCAGCGTACGGGTTAGGATTAGGGGACGGGTGAGGGTCAGGCTTCGGGGAAGTGTTAGGGTTTGGGTTCGAGCTAGGGTTAGGGTTAGGGGACGGGTACGGTTTAGGGTCCAGGTGAGGGTACGACAACGCTTTAGGGGGAGCGTACGTGTGAGGGCGCGGGTTAGTGTCAGCGTTCGGTTTAGGATTAGGGGACGGGGGAGGGTCAGGCTTCGGGGAACGGTTAGGGTTAGGGTTCGGGCTGGGGTTAGGGTTAGGGGACGGGGACGGTTTAGGGTCCAGGTGAGGGTACGACAACGCTTTAGGGGGAGCGTACGCGTGAGGGCGCGGGTTAGTGTCAGCGTACGGTTTAGGATTAGGGGACAGGTGAGGGTCAGGCTTCTGGGAAGGGTTAGGGTTAGGGTTCAGGCTAGGTTTAGGGTTAGGGGATGGGGACGGTTTAGGGTCCAGGTGAAGGTACGACCACGCTTTAGGGGGAGCGTACGCGTGAGGGCGCGGGTTAGTGTCAGCGTACGGGTTAGGATTAGGGGACGGGTGAGGGTCAGGCTTCGGGGAAGGGTTAGGGTTAGGGTTCGGTCTAAGGTTAGGGTTAGGGGACGGGGACGGTTTAGGGTCCAGGTGAGGGTACGACAACGCTTTATGGGGAGCGTACGCGTGAGGGCATGGGTTAGTGTCAGCGTACGGGTTAGGATTAGGGGACAGGTGAGGGTCAGGCTTCGGGGAAGTGTTAGGGTTTGGGTTCGGGCTAGGGTTAGGGTTAGGGGACGGGGACGGTTTAGGGTCCAGGTGTGGGTACGACAACGCTTTACGGGGAGCGTACGTGTGAGGGTGCGGGTTAGTGTCAGCGTACGGGTTAGGATTAGGGGACGGGTGAGTGTCAGGCTTCGAGGAAGAGTTAGGGTTAGGGTTCGGGCTAGGGTTAGAGTTAGGAGACGGGGACGGTTTAGGGTCCAGGTGAGGGTACGACAACGCTTTAGGGGGAGCGTACGTGTGAGGGCGCGGGTTAGTGTCAGCGTACGGGTTAGGATTAGGGGACGTGTGAGGGTCAGGCTTCGGGGAAGGGTTAGCGTTAGGGTTCGGGCTAGGGTTAGGGTTAGGGGACGGGGACGGTTTAGGGTCCAGGTGAGGGTACGACAACGCTTTAGGGGGAGCGTATGTGTGAGGGCGCGGGTTAGTGTCAGCGTACGGGTTAGGATTAGGGGAGAGGTGAGTGTCAGGCTTCGGGGAAGGGTTAGGGTTAGGGTTCGGGCTAGGGTTAGGGTTAGGGAACGGGGACGGTTTAGGGTCCAGATGAGGGTACGACAACACTTTAGGGGGAGCGTAGGCGTGAGGGCGCGGGTTAGTGTCAGCGTACGGGTTAGGATTAGGGGACGGGTGAGGGTCAGGCTTCGGGGAAGGGTTAGGGTTAGGGTTCGGGCTAGGGTTAGGGTTAGGGGACGGGGACGGTTTAGGGTCCAGGTGAGGGTACGACAACACTTTAGGGGTAGTGTACGTGTGAGGGCGCGGGTTAGTGTCAGCGTACGGGTTAGGATTAGGGGACGTGTGAGGGTCAGGCTTCGGGGAAGGGTTAGGGTTAGGGTTCGGGCTAGGGTTAGGGTTAGGGAACTGGGGCGGTTTAGGGTCCAGGTGAGGGTACGACAACGCTTTAGGGGGAGCGTACGTGTGAGGGCGCGGGTTAGTGTCAGCGTACGGTTTACGATTAGGGGACGGGTGAGGGTCAGGCTTCGGGGAAGGGTTAGGGTTAGGGTTCGTGCTAGGGTTAGGGTTAGGGGACGGGGACGGTTTAGGGTCCAGGTGAGGGTACGACAACGCTTTAGGGGGAGCGTACGCGTGAGGGCGCGGGTTAGTGTCAGCGTACGGTTTAGGATTAGGGGACGGGTGAGGGTCAGGCTTCGGGGAAGTGTTAGGGTTTGGGTTCGGGCTACGGTTAGGGTTAGGGGACGGGTTCGGTTTAGGGTCCAGGTGAGGGTACGACAACGCTTTAGGGGGAGCGTACGTGTGAGGGCGCGGGTTAGTGTCAGCGTACGGTTTAGGATTAGGGGACGGGGGAGGGTCAGGCTTCGGGGAACGGTTAGGGTTAGGGTTCGGGTTAGGGTTAGGGGACGGGGACGGTTTAGGGTCCAGGTGAGGGTACGACAACGCTTTAGGGGGAGCGTACGTGTGAGGGCGCGGGTTAGTGTCAGCGTACGGGTTAGGATTAGGGGACGGGTGAGGGTCTGGCTTCGGGGAAGGTTTAGGGTTAGGGTTCGGGCTAGGGTTAGGGTTAGGGGACGGGGACGGTTTAGGATCCAGGTGAGGGTACGACAACGCTTAAGGGAGAGCGTATGTGTGAGGGCGCGGGTTAGTGTCAGCGTACGGGTTAGGATTAGGGGACGGGTGAGGGTCAGGCTTCGGGGAAGGGTTAGGGTTAGGGTTCGGGCTAGGGTTAGGGTTAGGGGACGGGGACTGTTTAGGGTCCAGGTGAGGGTACGACAACGCTTTAGGGGGAGGGTACGCGTGAGGGCGCGGGTTAGTGTCAGCGTACGGGTTAGGATTAGGGGACGGGTGAGGGTCAGGCTTCGGGGAAGGGTTAGGGTTAGCGTTCGGTCTAAGGTTAGGGTTAGGGGACGGGGACGGTTTAGGGTCCAGGTGAGGGTACGACAACGCTTTATGGGGAGCGTAATCGTGAGGGCGCGGGTTAGTGTCAGCGTACGGGATAGGATTAGGGGACGGGTGAGGGTCAGGCTTCGGGGAAGTGTTAGGGTTAGGGTTCGGGCTAGGGTTAGGGTTAGGGGACGGGTACGGTTTAGGGTCCAGGTGAGGGTACGACAACGCTTTAGGGGGAGCGTACGTGTGCGGGCGCGGGTTAGTGTCAGCGTACGGGTTAGGATTAGGGGACGGGTGAGGGTCAGGCTTCGGGGAAGGGTTAGGGTTATGGTTCGGGCAAGGGATAGGGTTAGGGTACGGGGACGGTTTAGGATCCAGTTGAGGGTACGACAACGCTTAAGGGGGAGCGTACGTGTGAGGGCGCGGGTTAGTGTCAGCGTACGGGTTAGGATTAGGGGACAGGTGAGGGTCAGGCTTCGGGGAAGTGTTAGGGTTAGGGTTCGGGCTAGGGTTAGGGTTAGGGGACTGGGACGGTTTAGGGTCCAGGTGAGGGTACGACAACGCTTTAGGGGTAGCGTATGTGTGAGGGCGCGGGTTAGTGTCAGCGTACGGGTTAGGATTAGGGGACATGTGAGGGTCAGGCTTCTGGGAAGGGTTAGGGTTAGGGTTCGGGCTAGGGTTAGGGTTAGGGGACGGGGACGGTTTAGGGTCCAGGTGAGGGTACGACAACCCTTTAGGGGGAGCGTACGCGTCAGGGCGCGGGTTAGTGTCAGCGTACGGGTTAGGATTAGGGGACGGGTGAGGGTCAGGCTTCGGGGAAGGGTTAGGGTTAGGGTTCGGGCTAGGGTTAGGGTTAGGGGACGGGGACGGTTTAGGGTCCAGGTGAGGGTACGACAACCCTTTAGGGGGAGCGTACGCGTCAGGGCGCGGGTTAGTGTCAGCGTACGGGTTAGGATTAGGGGACGGGTGAGGGTCAGGCTTCGGGGAAGGGTTAGGGTTAGGGTTCGGTCTAAGGTTAGGGTTAGGGGACGGGGACGGTTTAGGGTCCAGGTGAGGGTACGACAACGTTTTATGGGGAGCGTACGCGTGAGGGCGCGGGTTAGTGTCAGCGTACGGGTTAGGATTAGGGGATAGGTGAGGGTCAGGCTTCGGGGAAGTGTTAGGGTTAGGGTTCGGGCTAGGGTTAGGGTTAGGGGACGGGGACGGTTTAGGGTCCAGGTGAGGGTACGACAACGCTTTAGGGGGAGCGTATGTGTGAGGGCGCGGGTTAGTGTCAGCGTACGGGTTAGGATTAGGGGACAGGTGAGGGTCAGGCTTCTGGGAAGGGTTAGGGTTAGAGTTCGGGCTAGGGTTAGGGGACGGGGACGGTTTAGGGTCCAGGTGAGGGTACGACAACGCTTTAGGGGGAGCGTACGTGTGAGGGCGCGGGTTAGTGTCAGCGTACGGGTTAGGATTAAGGGACGGGTGAGGGTCAGGCTTCGGGGAAGGGTTAGGGTTAGGGTTCGGGCTAGGGTTAGGGTTAGGGGACGGGGACTGTTTAGGGTCCAGGAGAGGGTACGACAACGCTTTAGGGGGAGCGTACGCGTGAGGGCGCGGGTTAGTGTCAGCGTACGGGTTAGGATTAGGGGACGGGTGAGTGTCAGGCTTCGGGGAAGGGTTAGGGTTAGCGTTCGGTCTAAGGTTAGGGTTAGGGGACGGGGACGGTTTAGGGTCCAGGTGAGGGTACGACAACGCTTTATGGGGAGCGTAATCGTGAGGGCGCGGGTTAGTGTCAGCGTACGGGTTAGGATTAGGGGACGGGTGAGGGTCAGGCTTCGGGGAAGTGTTAGGGTTAGGGTTCGGGCTAGGGTTAGGGTTAGGGGACGGGGACGGTTTAGGGTCCAGGTGAGGGTACGACAACGCTTTAGGGGGAGCGTATGTGTGAGGGCGCGGGTTAATGTCAGCGTACGGGTTAGGATTAGGGGACATGTGAGGGTCAGGCTTCTGGGAAGGGTTAGGGTTAGGGTTCGGGCTAGGGTTAGGGTTAGGGGACGGGGACTGTTTAGGGTCCAGGTGAGGGTACGACAACCCTTTAGGGGGAGCGTACGCGTCAGGGCGCGGGTTAGTGTCAGCGTACGGGTTAGGATTAGGGGACGGGTGAGGGTCAGGCTTCGGGGAAGGGTTAGGGTTAGGGTTCGGGCTAGGGTTAGGGTTAGGGGACGGGGACGGTTTAGGGTCCAGGTGAGGGTACGACAACCCTTTAGGGGGAGCGTACGCGTCAGGGCGCGGGTTAGTGTCAGCGTACGGGTTAGGATTAGGGGACGGGTGAGGGTCAGGCTTCGGGGAAGGGTTAGGGTTAGGGTTCGGTCTAAGGTTAGGGTTAGGGGACGGGGACGGTTTAGGGTCCAGGTGAGGGTACGACAACGCTTTATGGGGAGCGTACGCGTGAGGGCGCGGGTTAGTGTCAGCGTACGGGTTAGGATTAGGGGACAGGTGAGGGTCAGGCTTCGGGGAAGTGTTAGGGTTAGGGTTCGGGCTAGGGTTAGGGTTAGGGGACGGGGACGGTTTAGGGTCCAGGTGAGGGTACGACAACGCTTTAGGGGGAGCGTATGTGTGAGGGCGCGGGTTAGTGTCAGCGTACGGGTTAGGATTAGGGGACAGGTGAGGGTCAGGCTTCTGGGAAGGGTTAGGGTTAGGGTTCGGGCTAGGGTTAGGGGACGGGGACGGTTTAGGGTCCAGGTGAGGGTACGACAACGCTTTAGGGGGAGCGTACGTGTGAGGGCGCGGGTTAGTGTCAGCGTACGGGTTAGGATTAGGGGACGGGTGAGGGTCAGGCTTCGGGGAAGCGTTAGCGTTAGGGTTCGGGCCAGGGTTAGGGTTAGGGGACGGGGACGGTTTAGGGTCCAGGTGAGGGTACGACAACGCTTTAGGGGGAGCGTACGTGTGAGGGCGCGGGTTAGTGTCAGCGTACGGGTTAGGATTAGGGGACGGGTGAGGGTCAGGCTTCGGGGAAGTGTTAGGGTTAGGGTTCGGGCTAGGGTTAGGGTTAGGGGACGGGGACGGTTTAGGGTCTAGGTGAGGGTACGACAACGCTTTAGGGGGAGCGTATGTGTGAGGGCGCGGGTTAGTGTCAGCGTACGGGTTAGGATTAGGGGAGAGGTGAGTGTCAGGCTTCGGGGAAGGGTTAGGGTTAGGGTTCGGGCTAGGGTTAGGGTTAGGGAACGGGGACGGTTTAGGGTCCAGATGAGGGTACGACAACACTTTAGGGGGAGCGTAGGCGTGAGGGCGCGGGTTAGTGTCAGCGTACGGGTTAGGATTAGGGGACGGGTGAGGGTCAGGCTTCGGGGAAGGGTTAGGGTTAGGGTTCGGGCTAGGGTTAGGGTTAGGGGCGGGTACGGTTTAGGGTCCAGGTGAGGGTACGACAACACTTTAGGGGGAGCGTACGTGTGAGGGCGCGGGTTAGTGTCAGCGTACGGGTTAGGTTTAGGGGACAGGTGAGGGTCAGGCTTCTGGGAAGGGTTAGGGTTAGGGTTCGGGCTAGGGTTAGGGTTAGGGGACGGGGACGGTTTAGGGTCCAGTTGAGGGTACGACAACGCTTTAGGGGGAGCCTACGCGTGAGGGCGCGGGTTAGTGTCTGCGTACGGTTTAGGATTAGGGGACGGGTGAGTGTCAGGCTTCGAGGAAGAGTTAGGGTTAGGGTTCGGGCTAGGGTTAGAGTTAGGAGACGGGGACGGTTTAGGGTCCAGGTGAGGGTACGACAACGCTTTAGGGGGAGCGTACGTGTGAGGGCGCGGGTTAGTGTCAGCGTACGGGTTAGGATTAGGGGACGTGTGAGGGTCAGGCTTCGGGGAAGGGTTAGCGTTAGGGTTCGGGCTAGGGTTAGGGTTAGGGGACGGGGACGGTTTAGGGTCCAGGTGAGGGTACGACAACGCTTTAGGGGGAGCGTATGTGTGAGGGCGCGGGTTAGTGTCAGCGTACAGGTTAGGATTAGGGGAGAGGTGAGTGTCAGGCTTCGGGGAAGGGTTAGGGTTAGGGTTCGGGCTAGGGTTAGGGTTAGGGAACGGGGACGGTTTAGGGTCCAGATGAGGGTACGACAACACTTTAGGGGGAGCGTAGGCGTGAGGGCGCGGGTTAGTGTCAGCGTACGGGTTAGGATTAGGGGACGGGTGAGGGTCAGGCTTCGGGGAAGGGTTAGGGTTAGGGTTCGGCCTAGGGTTAGGGTTAGGGGACGGGGACGGTTTAGGGTCCAGGTGAGGGTACGACAACACTTTAGGGGTAGCGTACGTGTGAGGGCGTGGGTTAGTGTCATCGTACGGGTTAGGATTAGGGGACGTGTGAGGGTCAGGCTTCGGGGAAGGGTTAGGGTTAGGGTTCGGGCTAGGGTTAGGGTTAGGGGACTGGGGCGGTTTAGGGTCCAGGTGAGGGTACGACAACGCTTTAGGGGGAGCGTACGTGTGAGGGCGCGGGTTAGTGTCAGCGTACGGTTTACGATTAGGGGACGGGTGAGGGTCAGGCTTCGGGGAAGGGTTAGGGTTAGGGTTCGGGCTAGGGTTAGGGTTAGGGGACGGGGACGGTTTAGGGTCCAGGTGAGGGTACGACAACGCTTTAGGGGGAGCGTACGCGTGAGGGCGCGGGTTAGTGTCAGCGTACGGGTTAGGATTAGGGGACGGGTGAGGGTCAGGCTTCGGGGAAGTGTTAGGGTTTGGGTTCGGGCTAGGGTTAGGGTTAGGGGACGGGTTCGGTTTAGGGTCCAGGTGAGGGTACGACAACGCTTTAGGGGGAGCGTACGCGTGAGGGCGCGGGTTAGTGTCAGCGTACGTGTTAGGATTAAGGGACAGGTGAGGGTCAGGCTTCGGGGAAGGGTTAGGGTTAGGGTTCGGGCTAGGGTTAGGGTTAGGGGACGGGGACGGTTTAGGGTCCAGGTGAGGGTACGACAACGCTTTAGGGGGAGCGTACGCGTGAGGGCGCGGGTTAGTGTCAGCGTACGGGTTAGGATTAGGGGACGGGTGAGGGTCAGGCTTCGGGGAAGTGTTAGGGTTAGGGTTCGGTCTAAGGTTAGGGTTAGGGGACGGGGACGGTTTAGGGTCCAGGTGAGGGTACGACAACGCTTTATGGGGAGCGTGCGCTTGAGGGCGTGGGTTAGTGTCAGCGTACGGGTTAGGATTATGGGACAGGTGAGGGTCAGGCTTCGGGGAAGTGTTAGGGTTAGGGTTCGGGCTAGGGTTAGTGTTAGGGGACGGGGACGGTTTAGAGTCCAGGTGAGGGTACGACAACGCTTTAGGGGGAGCGTACGTGTGAGGGCGCGGGTTAGTGTCAGCGTACGGTTTAGGATTAGGGGACAGGTGAGGGTCAGGCTTCTGGGAAGGGTTAGGGTTAGGGTTCGGGCTAGGGTTAGGGTTAGGGGACGGGGACGGTTTAGGGTCCAGGTGAGGGTACGACAACGCTTTAGGGGGAGCGTACGCGTGAGGGCGCGGGTTAGTGTCAGCGTACGGGTTAGGATTAGGGGACGGGTGAGGGTCAGGCTTCGGGGAAGGGTTAGGGTTAGGGTTCGGTCTAAGGTTAGGGTTAGGGGACGGGGACGGTTTAGGGTCCAGGTGAGGATACGACAACGCTTTATGGGGAGCGTACGCGTGAGGGCGTGGGTTAGTGTCAGCGTACGGGTTAGGATTAGGGGACAGGTGAGGGTCAGGCTTCGGGCAAGTGTTAGGTTTAGGGTTCGGGCTAGGGTTAGGGTTAGGGGACGGGGACGGTTTAGGGTCCAGGTGAGGGTACGACAACGCTTTATGGGGAGCGTACGTGTGAGGGCGTGGGTTAGTGTCAGCGTACGGGTTAGGATTAGGGGACAGGTGAGGGTCAGGCTTCTGGGAAGGGTTAGGGTTAGGGTTCGGGCTAGGGTTAGGGTTAGGGGACGGGGACGGTTTAGGGTCCAGGTGAGGGTACGACAACGCTTTAGGGGGAGCGTACGTGTGATGGCGCGGGTTAGTGTCAGCGTACGGTTTACGATTAGGGGACGGGTGAGGGTCAGGCTTCGGGGAAGTGTTAGGGTTAGGGTTCGGGCTAGGGTTAGGGTTAGGGGACGGGGACGGTTTAGGGTCCAGGTGAGGGTACGACAACGCTTTAGGGGGAGCGTACGCGTGAGGGCGATGGTTAGTGTCAGCGTACGGGTTAGGATTAGGGGACGGGTGAGGGTCAGGCTTCGGGGAAGTGTTAGGGTTTGGGTTCGGGCTAGGGTTAGGGTTAGGGGACGGGTACGGTTTAGGGTCCAGGTGAGGGTACGACAACGCTTTAGGGGGAGCGTACGTGTGAGGGCGCGGGTTAGTGTCAGCGTTCGGTTTAGGATTAGGGGACGGGGGAGGGTCAGGCTTCGGGGAACGGTTAGGGTTAGGGTTCGGGCTGGGGTTAGGGTTAGGGGACGGGGACGGTTTAGGGTCCAGGTGAGGGTACGACAACGCTTTAGGGGGAGCGTACGTGTGAGGGCGCGGGTTAGTGTCAGCGTACGGTTTACGATTAGGGGACGGGTGAGGGTCAGGCTTCGGGGAAGGGTTAGGGTTAGGGCTCGGGCTAGGGTTAGGGATAGGGGACGGGGACGGTTTAGGGTCCAGGGAGGGTACGACAACGCTTTAGGGGGAGCGTACGCGTGAGGGCGATGGTTAGTGTCAGCGTACGGGTTTGGATTAGGGGACGGGTGAGGGTCAGGCTTCGGGGAAGTGTTAGCCTTTGGGTTCGGGCTAGGGTTAGGGTTAGGGGACGGTTACGGTTTAGGGTCCAGGTGAGGGTACGACAACGCTTTAGGGGGAGCGTACGTGTGAGGGCGCGGGTTAGTGTCAGCGTTCGGTTTAGGATTAGGGGACGGGGGAGGGTCAGGCTTCGGGGAACGGTTAGGGTTAGGGTTCGGGCTGGGGTTAGGGTTAGGGGACGGGGACGGTTTAGGGTCCAGGTGAGGGTACGACAACGCTTTAGGGGGAGCGTACGTGTGAGGGCGCGGGTTAGTGTCACCGTACGGGTTAGGGTTAGGGGACGGGGACGGTTTAGGATCCAGGTGAGGGTACGACAACGCTTAAGGGGGAGCGTATGTGTGAGGGCGCGGGTTAGTGTCAGCGTACGGGTTAGGATTAAGGGACGGGTGAGTGTCAGGCTTCGGGGAAGGGTTAGGGTTAGGGTTCGGGCTAGGGTTAGGGTTAGGGGACGGGGACGGTTTAGGTTCCAGGTGAGGGTACGACAACGCTTTAGGGGGAGCGTACGCGTGAGGGCGCGGGTTAGTGTCAGCGTACGGGTTAGGATTAAGGGACGGGTGAGGGTCAGGCTTCGGGGAAGGGTTAGGGTTAGGGTTCGGTCTAAGGTTAGGGTTAGGGGAAGGGGACGATTTAGGGTCCAGGTGAGGGTACGACAACGCTTTATGGGGAGCGTAAGCGTGAGGGCACGGGTTAGTGTCAGCGTACGGGTTAGGATTAGGGGACGGGTGAGGGTCAGGCTTCGGGGAAGTGTTAGGGTTTGGGTTCGGACTAGGGTTAGGGATAGGGGACGGGGACGGTTTAGGATCCAGGTGAGGGTACGACAACGCTTAAGGGGGAGCGTACGTGTGAGGGCGCGGGTTAAAGTCAGCGTACGGGTTAGGATTAAGGGACAGGTGAGGGTCAGGCTTCGGGGAAGTGTTAGGGTTAGGGTTCGGGCTAGGGTTAGTGTTAGGGGACGGGGACGGTTTAGGGTCCAGGTGAGGGTACGACAACCCTTTAGGGGGAGCGTACGCGTCAGGGCGCGGGTTAGTGTCAGCGTACGGGTTAGGATTAGGGGACGGGTGAGGTTCAGGCTTCGGGGAAGGGTTAGGGTTAGGGTTCGGTCTAAGGTTAGGGTTAGGGGACGGGGACGGTTTAGGGTCCAGGTGAGGGTACGACAACGCTTTATGGGGAGCGTACGCGTGAGGGTGTGGGTTAGTGTCAGCGTACGGGTTAGGATTAGGGGACAGGTGAGGGTCAGGCTTCGGGGAAGTGTTAGGGTTAGGGTTCGGGCTAGGGTTAGGGTTAGGGGACGGGGACGGTTTAGGGTCCAGGTGAGGGTACGACAACGCTTTAGGGGGAGCGTATGTGTGAGGGCGCGGGTTAGTGTCAGCGTACGGGTTAGGTTTAGGGGACAGGTGAGGGTCAGGCTTCTGGGAAGGGTTAGGGTTAGGGTTCGGGCTAGGGTTAGGGTTAGGGGACGGGGACGGTTTACGGTCCAGATGAGTGTACGACAACGCTTTAGGGGGAGCGTACGTGTGAGGGCGCGGGTTAGTGTCAGCGTACGGGTTAGGATTAGGGGACGGGTGAGTGTCAGGCTTCCGGGAAGGGTTAGGGTTAGGGTTCGGGCTAGGGTTGGGTTAGGGGACAGGGACGGTTTAGGGTCCAGGTGAGGGTACGACAACGCTTTAGGGGGAGCGTACGTGTGAGGGCGTGGGTTAGTGTCAGCGTACGGGTTAGGATTAGGGGACGGGTGAGGGTCAGGCTTCGGGGAAGGGTTAGGGTTAGGGTTCGGGCTAGGGTTAGGGTTAGGGGACGGGGACGGTTTAGGGTCCAGGTGAGGGTACGACAACGCTTTAGGGGGAGCGTATGTGTGAGGGCGCGGGTTAGTGTCAGCGTACGTGTTAGGTTTAAGGGACAGGTGAGGGTCAGGCTTCGGGGAAGGGTTAGGGTTAGGGTTCGGGCTAGGGTTAGGGTTAGGGGACGGGGACGGTTTAGGGTCCAGGTGAGGGTACGACAACGCTTTAGGGGGAGCGTACGCGTGAGGGCGCGGTTTAGTGTCAGCGTACGGGTTAGGATTAGGGGACGGGTGAGGGTCAGGCTTCGGGGAAGTGTTAGGGTTAGGGTTTGGTCTAAGGTTAGGGTTAGGGGACGGGGACGGTTTAGGGTCCAGGTGAGTGTACGACAACGCTTTATGGGGAGCGTGCGCGTGAGGGCGTGGGTTAGTGTCAGCGTACGGGTTAGGATTAGGGGACAGGTGAGGGTCAGGCTTCGGGGAAGTGTTAGGGTTAGGGTTCGGGCTAGGGTTAGTGTTAGGGGACGGGGACGGTTTAGGGTCCAGGTGAGGGTACGACAACGCTTTAGGGGGAGCGTACATGTGAGGGCGCGGGTTAGTGTCAGCGTACGGTTTAGGATTAGGGGACAGGTGAGGGTCAGGCTTCTGGAAGGGTTAGGGTTAGGGTTCAGGCTAGGGTTAGGGTTAGGGGATGGGGACGGTTTAGGGTCCAGGTGAGGGTACGACCACGCTTTAGGGGGAGCGTACGCGTGAGGGCGCGGGTTAGTGTCAGCGTACGGGTTAGGATTAGGGGACGGGTGAGGGTCAGGCTTCGGGAAAGGGTTAGGGTTAGGGTTCGGTCTAAGGTTAGGGTTAGGGGACGGGGACGGTTTAGGGTCCAGGTGAGGGTACGACAACGCTTTATGGGGAGCGTACGCGTGAGGGCGTGGGTTAGTGTCAGCGTACGGGTTAGGATTAGGGGACAGGTGAGGGTCAGGCTTCGGGGAAGTGTTAGGGTTAGGGTTCGGGCTAGGGTTAGGTTTAGAGGACGGGGACGGTTTAGGGTCCAGGTGAGGGTACGACAACGCTTTAGGGGGAGCGTACGTGTGATGGCGCGGGTTAGTGTCAGCGTACGGTTTACGATTAGGGGACGGGTGAGGGTCAGGCTTCGGGGAAGTGTTAGGGTTAGGGTTCGGGCTAGGGTTAGGGTTAGGGGACGGGGACGGTTTAGGGTCCAGGTGAGGGTACGACAACGCTTTAGGGGGAGCGTACGCGTGAGGGCGATGGTTAGTGTCAGCGTACGGGTTAGGATTAGGGGACGGGTGAGGGTCAGGCTTCGGGGAAGTGTTAGGGTTTGGGTTCGAGCTAGGGTTAGGGTTAGGGGACGGGTACGGTTTAGGGTCCAGGTGAGGGTACGACAACGCTTTAGGGGGAGCGTACGTGTGAGGGCGCGGGTTAGTGTCAGCGTTCGGTTTAGGATTAGGGGACGGGGGAGGGTCAGGCTTCGGGGAACGGTTAGGGTTAGGGTTCGGGCTGGGGTTAGGGTTAGGGGACGGGGACGGTTTAGGGTCCAGGTGAGGGTACGACAACGCTTTAGGGGGAGCGTACGCGTGAGGGCGCGGGTTAGTGTCAGCGTACGGTTTAGGATTAGGGGAGAGGTGAGGGTCAGGCTTCTGGGAAGGGTTAGGGTTAGGGTTCAGGCTAGGGTTAGGGTTAGGGGATGGGGACGGTTTAGGGTCCAGGTGAGGGTACGACCACGCTTTAGGGGGAGCGTACGCGTGAGGGCGCGGGTTAGTGTCAGCGTACGGGTTAGGATTAGGGGACGGGTGAGGGTCAGGCTTCGGGGAAGGGTTAGGGTTAGGGTTCGGTCTAAGGTTAGGGTTAGGGGACGGGGACGGTTTAGGGTCCAGGTGAGGGTACGACAACGCTTTCTGGGGAGCGTACGCGTGAGGGCGTGGGTTAGTGTCAGCGTACGGTTTAGGATTAGGGGACGGGGGAGGGTCAGGCTTCGGGGAACGGTTAGGGTTAGGGTTCGGGTTAGGGTTAGGGGACGGGGACGGTTTTGGGTCCAGGTGAGGGTACGATAACGCTTTAGGGGGAGCGTACGTGTGAGGGCGCGGGTTAGTGTCAGCGTACGGGTTAGGATTAGGGGACGGGTGAGGGTCTGGCTTCGGGGAAGGGTTAGGGTTAGGGTTCGGGCTAGGGTTAGGGTTAGGGGACGGGGACGGTTTAGGATCCAGGTGAGGGTACGACAACGCTTAAGGGGGAGCGTATGTGTGAGGGCGCGGGTTAGTGTCAGCGTACGGGTTAGGATTAGGGGACGGGTGAGGGTCAGGCTTCGGGGAAGGGTTAGGGTTAGGGTTCGGGCTAGGGTTTGGGTTAGGGGACGGGGACGGTTTAGGGTCCAGGTGAGGGTACGACAACCCTTTAGGGGGAGCGTACGCGTCAGGGCGCGGGTTAGTGTCAGCGTACGGGTTAGGATTAGGGGACGGGTGAGGGTCAGGCTTCGGGGAAGGGTTAGGGTTAGGGTTCGGTCTAAGGTTAGGGTTAGGGGACGGGGACGGTTTAGGGTCCAGGTGAGGGTACGACAACGCTTTATGGGGAGCGTACGCGTGAGGGCGCGGGTTAGTGTCAGCGTACGGGTTAGGATTAGGGGACAGGTGAGGGTCAGGCTTCGGGGAAGTGTTAGGGTTAGGGTTCGGGCTAGGGTTAGGCTTAGGGGACGGGGACGGTTTAGGGTCCAGGTGAGGGTACGACAACGCTTTAGGGGGAGCGTATGTGTGAGGGCGCGGGTTAGTGTCAGCGTACGGGTTAGGATTAGGGGACAGGTGAGGGTCAGGCTTCTGGGAAGGGTTAGGGTTAGGGTTCGGGCTAGGGTTAGGGGACGGGGACGGTTTAGGGTCCAGGTGAGGGTACGACAACGCTTTAGGGGGAGCATACGTGTGAGGGCGCGGGTTAGTGTCAGCGTACGGGTTAGGATTAGGGGAGAGGTGAGTGTCAGGCTTCGGGGAAGGGTTAGGGTTAGGGTTCGGGCTAGGGTTAGGGTTAGGGAACGGGGACGGTTTAGGGTCCAGATGAGGGTACGACAACACTTTAGGGGGAGCGTAGGCGTGAGGGCGCGGGTTAGTGTCAGCGTACGGGTTAGGATTAGGGGACGGGTGAGGGTCAGGCTTCGGGGAAGGGTTAGGGTTAGGGTTCGGGCTAGGGTTAGGGTTAGGGGACGGGGACGGTTTAGGGTCCAGGTGAGGGTACGACAACACTTTAGGGGTAGTGTACGTGTGAGGGCGCGGGTTAGTGTCAGCGTACGGGTTAGGATTAGGGGACGTGTGAGGGTCAGGCTTCGGGGAAGGGTTAGGGTTAGGGTTCGGGCTAGGGTTAGGGTTAGGGAACTGGGGCGGTTTAGGGTCCAGGTGAGGGTACGACAACGCTTTAGGGGGAGCGTACGTGTGAGGGCGCGGGTTAGTGTCAGCGTACGGTTTACGATTAGGGGACGGGTGAGGGTCAGGCTTCGGGGAAGGGTTAGGGTTAGGGTTCGGGCTAGGGTTAGGGTTAGGGGACGGGGACGGTTTAGGGTCCAGGTGAGGGTACGACAACGCTTTAGGGGGAGCGTACGCGTGAGGGCGCGGGTTAGTGTCAGCGTACGGTTTAGGATTAGGGGACGGGTGAGGGTCAGGCTTCGGGGAAGTGTTAGGGTTTGGGTTCGGGCTACGGTTAGGGTTAGGGGACGGGTTCGGTTTAGGGTCCAGGTGAGGGTACGACAACGCTTTAGGGGGAGCGTACGTGTGAGGGCGCGGGTTAGTGTCAGCGTACGGTTTAGGATTAGGGGACGGGGGAGGGTCAGGCTTCGGGGAACGGTTAGGGTTAGGGTTCGGGTTAGGGTTAGGGGACGGGGACGGTTTAGGGTCCAGGTGAGGGTACGACAACGCTTTAGGGGGAGCGTACGTGTGAGGGCGCGGGTTAGTGTCAGCGTACGGGTTAGGATTAGGGGACGGGTGAGGGTCTGGCTTCGGGGAAGGGTTAGGGTTAGGGTTCGGGCTAGGGTTAGGGTTAGGGGACGGGGACGGTTTAGGATCCAGGTGAGGGTACGACAACGCTTAAGGGGGAGCGTATGTGTGAGGGCGCGGGTTAGTGTCAGCGTACGGGTTAGGATTAGGGGACGGGTGAGGGTCAGGCTTCGGGGAAGGGTTAGGGTTAGGGTTCGGGCTAGGGTTAGGGTTAGGGGACGGGGACGGTTTAGGGTCCAGGTGAGGGTACGACAACCCTTTAGGGGGAGCGTACGCGTCAGGGCGCGGGTTAGTGTCAGCGTACGGGTTAGGATTAGGGGACGGGTGAGGGTCAGGCTTCGGGGAAGGGTTAGGGTTAGGGTTCGGTCTAAGGTTAGGGTTAGGGGACGGGGACGGTTTAGGGTCCAGGTGAGGGTACGACAACACTTTATGGGGAGCGTACGCGTGAGGGCGCGGGTTAGTGTCAGCGTACGGGTTAGGATTAGGGGACAGGTGAGGGTCAGGCTTCGGGGAAGTGTTAGGGTTAGGGTTCGGGCTAGGGTTAGGGTTAGGGGACGGGGACGGTTTAGGGTCCAGGTGAGGGTACGACAACGCTTTAGGGGGAGCGTATGTGTGAGGGCGCGGGTTAGTGTCAGCGTACGGGTTAGGATTAGGGGACAGGTGAGGGTCAGGCTTCTGGGAAGGGTTAGGGTTAGGGTTCGGGCTAGGGTTAGGGGACGGGGACAGTTTAGGGTCCAGGTGAGGGTACGACAACGCTTTAGGGGGAGCATACGTGTGAGGGCGCGGGTTAGTGTCAGCGTACGGGTTAGGATTAGGGGACGGGTGAGGGTCAGGCTTCGGGGAAGCGTTAGCGTTAGGGTTCGGGCCAGGGTTAGGGTTAGGGGACGGGGACGGTTTAGGGTCCAGGTGAGGGTACGACAACGCTTTAGGGGGAGCGTACGTGTGAGGGCGCGGGTTAGTGTCAGCGTACGGGTTAGGATTAGGGGACGGGTGAGGGTCAGGCTTCGGGGAAGGGTTAGGGTTAGGGTTCGGGCTAGGGTTAGGGTTAGGGGACGGGGACGGTTTAGGGTCTAGGTGAGGGTACGACAACGCTTTAGGGGGAGCGTATGTGTGAGGGCGCGGGTTAGTGTCAGCGTACGGGTTAGGATTAGGGGAGAGGTGAGTGTCAGGCTTCGGGGAAGGGTTAGGGTTAGGGTTCGGGCTAGGGTTAGGGTTAGGGAACGGGGACGGTTTAGGGTCCAGATGAGGGTACGACAACACTTTAGGGGGAGCGTAGGCGTGAGGGCGCGGGTTAGTGTCAGCGTACGGGTTAGGATTAGGGGACGGGTGAGGGTCAGGCTTCGGGGAAGGGTTAGGGTTAGGGTTCGGGCTAGGGTTAGGGTTAGGGGCGGGTACGGTTTAGGGTCCAGGTGAGGGTACGACAACACTTTAGGGGGAGCGTACGCGTGAGGGCGCGGGTTAGTGTCAGCGTACGGGATAGGATTAGGGGACGGGTGAGGGTCAGGCTTCGGGGAAGTGTTAGGGTTTGGGTTCGGGCTAGGGTTAGGGTTAGGGGACGGGTTCGGTTTAGGGTCCAGGTGAGGGTACGAGAACGCTTTAGGGGGAGCGTACGTGTGAGGGCGCGGGTTAGTGTCAGCGTACGGTTTAGGATTAGGGGACGGGGGAGGGTCAGGCTTCGGGGAACGGTTAGGGTTAGGGTTCGGGTTAGGGTTAGGGGACGGGGACGGTTTAGGGTCCAGGTGAGGGTACGACAACGCTTTAGGGGGAGCGTACGTGTGAGGGCGTGGGTTAGTGTCAGCGTACGGGTTAGGATTCGGGGACGGGTGAGGGTCAGGCTTCGAGGAAGAGTTAGGGTTAGGGTTCGGGCTAGGGTTAGAGTTAGGGGACGGGGACGGTTTAGGGTCCAGGTGAGGGTACGACAACGCTTTAGGGGGAGCGTACGTGTGAGGGCGCGGGTTAGTGTCAGCGTACGGGTTAGGATTAGGGGACGGGTGATGGTCAGGCTTCGGGGAAGCGTTAGCGTTAGGGTTCGGGCCAGGGTTAGGGTTAGGGGACGGGGACGGTTTAGGGTCCAGGTGAGGGTACGACAACGCTTTAGGGGGAGCGTACGTGTGAGGGCGCGGGTTAGTGTCAGCGTACGGGTTAGGATTAGGGGACGGGTGAGGGTCAGGCTTCGGGGAAGGGTTAGGGTTAGGGTTCGGGCTAGGGTTAGGGTTAGGGGACGGGGACGGTTTAGGGTCTAGGTGAGGGTACGACAACGTTTGAGGGGGAGCGTATGTGTGAGGGCGCGGGTTAGTGTCAGCGTACGGGTTAGGATTAGGGGAGAGGTGAGTATCAGGCTTCGGGGAAGGGTTAGGGTTAGGGTTCGGGCTAGGGTTAGGGTTAGGGAACGGGGACGGTTTAGGGTCCAGATGAGGGTACGACAACACTTTAGGGGGAGCGTAGGCGTGAGGGCGCGGGTTAGTGTCAGCGTACGGGTTAGGATTAGGGGACGGGTGAGGGTCAGGCTTCGGGGAAGGGTTAGGGTTAGGGTTCGGGCTAGGGTTAGGGTTAGGGGCGGGTACGGTTTAGGGTCCAGGTGAGGGTACGACAACGCTTTAGGGGGAGCGTACGTGTGAGGGCGCGGGTTAGTGTCAGCGTACGGGTTAGGTTTGGGGACAGGTGAGGGTCAGGCTTCTGGGAAGGGTTAGGGTTAGGGTTCGGGCTAGGGTTAGGGTTAGGGGACGGGGACGGTTTAGGGTCCAGGTGAGGGTACGACAACGCTTTAGGGGGAGCGTACGCGTGAGGGCGCGGGTTAGTGTCTGCGTACGGTTTAGGATTAGGGGACGGGTGAGTGTCAGGCTTCGAGGAAGAGTTAGGGTTAGGGTTCGGGCTAGGGTTAGAGTTAGGAGACGGGGACGGTTTAGGGTCCAGGTGAGGGTACGACAACGCTTTAGGGGGAGCGTACGTGTGAGGGCGTGGGTTAGTGTCAGCGTACGGGTTAGGATTAGGGGACGTGTGAGGGTCAGGCTTCGGGGAAGGGTTAGCGTTAGGGTTCGGGCTAGGGTTAGGGTTAGGGGACGGGGACGGTTTAGGGTCCAGGTGAGGGTATGACAACGCTTTAGGGGGAGCGTATGTGTGAGGGCGCGGGTTAGTGTCAGCGTACGGGTTAGGATTAGGGGAGAGGTGAGTGTCAGGCTTCGGGGAAGGGTTAGGGTTAGGGTTCGGGCTAGGGTTAGGGTTAGGGAACGGGGACGGTTTAGGGTCCAGATGAGGGTACGACAACACTTTAGGGGGAGCGTAGGCGTGAGGGCGCGGGTTAGTGTCAGCGTACGGGTTAGGATTAGGGGACGGGTGAGGGTCAGGCTTCGGGGAAGGGTTAGGGTTAGGGTTCGGGCTAGGGTTAGGGTTAGGGGACGGGGACGGTTTAGGGTCCAGGTGAGGGTACGACAACACTTTAGGGGTAGCGTACATGTGAGGGCGCGGGTTAGTGTCATCGTACGGGTTAGGATTAGGGGACGTGTGAGGGTCAGGCTTCGGGGAAGGGTTAGGGTTAGGGTTCGGGCTAGGGTTAGGGTTAGGGGACTGGGGCGGTTTAGGGTCCAGGTGAGGGTACGACAACGCTTTAGGGGGAGCGTACGCGTGAGGGCGCGGGTTAGTGTCAGCGTACGGGTTAGGATTAGGGGACGGGTGAGGGTCAGGCTTCGGGGAAGTGTTAGGGTTTGGGTTCGGGCTAGGGTTAGGGTTAGGGGACGGGTTCGGTTTAGGGTCCAGGTGAGGGTACGACAACGCTTTAGGGGGAGCGTACGCGTGAGGGCGCGGGTTAGTGTCAGCGTACGTGTTAGGATTAAGGGACAGGTGAGGGTCAGGCTTCGGGGAAGGGTTAGGGTTAGGGTTCGGGCTAGGGTTAGGGTTAGGGGACGGGGACGGTTTAGGGTCCAGGTGAGGCTACGACAACGCTTTAGGGGGAGCGTACGCGTGAGGGCGCGGGTTAGTGTCAGCGTACGGGTTAGGATTAGGGGACGGGTGAGGGTCAGGCTTCGGGGAAGTGTTAGGGTTAGGGTTCGGTCTAAGGTTAGGGTTAGGGGACGGGGACGGTTTAGGGTCCAGGTGAGGGTACGACAACGCTTTATGGGGAGCGTGCGCGTGAGGGCGTGGGTTCGTGTCAGCGTACGGGTTAGGATTATGGGACAGGTGAGGGTCAGGCTTCGGGGAAGTGTTAGGGTTAGGGTTCGGGCTAGGGTTAGTGTTAGGGGACGGGGACGGTTTAGAGTCCAGGTGAGGGTACGACAACGCTTTAGGGGGAGCGTACGTGTGAGGGCGCGGGTTAGTGTCAGCGTACGGTTTAGGATTAGGGGACAGGTGAGGGTCAGGCTTCTGGGAAGGGTTAGGGTTAGGGTTCGGGCTAGGGTTAGGGTTAGGGGACGGGGACGGTTTAGGGTCCAGGTGAGGGTACGACAACGCTTTAGGGGGAGCGTACGCGTGAGGGCGCGGGTTAGTGTCAGCGTACGGGTTAGGATTAGGGGACGGGTGAGGGTCAGGCTTCGGGGAAGGGTTAGGGTTAGGGTTCGGTCTAAGGTTAGGGTTAGGGGACGGGGACGGTTTAGGGTCCAGGTGAGGATACGACAACGCTTTATGGGGAGCGTACGCGTGAGGGCGTGGGTTAGTGTCAGCGTACGGGTTAGGATTAGGGGACAGGTGAGGGTCAGGCTTCGGGCAAGTGTTAGGTTTAGGGTTCGGGCTAGGGTTAGGGTTAGGGGACGGGGACGGTTTAGGGTCCAGGTGAGGGTACGACAACGCTTTATGGGGAGCGTGCGCGTGAGGGCGTGGGTTAGTGTCAGCGTACGGGTTAGGATTATGGGACAGGTGAGGGTCAGGCTTCGGGGAAGTGTTAGGGTTAGGGTTCGGGCTAGGGTTAGTGTTAGGGGACGGGGACGGTTTAGGGTCCAGGTGAGGGTACGACAACGCTTTAGGGGGAGCGTACGTGTGAGGGCGCGGGTTAGTGTCAGCGTACGGTTTAGGATTAGGGGACAGGTGAGGGTCAGGCTTCTGGGAAGGGTTAGGGTTAGGGTTCGGGCTAGGGTTAGGGTTAGGGGACGGGGACGGTTTAGGGTCCAGGTGAGGGTACGACAACGCTTTAGGGGGAGTGTACACGTGAGGGCGCGGGGTAGTGTCAGCGTACGGGTTAGGATTAGGGGACGGGTGAGGGTCAGGCTTCGGGGAAGGGTTAGGGTTAGGGTTCGGTCTAAGGTTAGGGTTAGGGGACGGGGACGGTTTAGGGTCCAGGTGAGGGTACGACAACGCTTTATGGGGAGCGTACGCGTGAGGGCGTGGGTTAGTGTCAGCGTACGGGTTAGGATTAGGGGACAGGTGAGGGTCAGGCTTCGGGGAAGTGTTAGGTTTAGGGTTCGGGCTAGGGTTAGGGTTAGGGGACGGGGACGGTTTAGGGTCCAGGTGAGGGTACGACAACGCTTTAGGGGGAGCGTACGTGTGAGGGCGTGGGTTAGTGTCAGCGTACGGGTTAGGATTAGGGGACAGGTGAGGGTCAGGCTTCTGGGAAGGGTTAGGGTTAGGGTTTGGGCTAGGGTTAGGGTTAGGGGACGGGGACGGTTTAGGGTCCAGGTGAGGGTACGACAACGCTTTATGGGGAGCGTACGCGTGAGGGCGTGGGTTAGTGTCAGCGTACGGGTTAGGATTAGGGGACGGGTGAGGGTCAGGCTTCGAGGAAGAGTTAGGGTTAGGGTTCGGGCTAGGGTTAGAGTTAGGAGACGGGGACGGTTTAGGGTCCAGGTGAGGGTACGACAACGCTTTAGGGGGAGCGTACGTGTGAGGGCGCGGGTTAGTGTCAGCGTACGGGTTAGGATTAGGGGACGGGTGAGGGTCAGGCTTCGGGGAAGGGTTAGGGTTAGGGTTCGGGCTAGGGTTAGGGTTAGGGGACGGGGACGGTTTAGCGTCCAGGTGAGGGTACGACAACGCTTTAGGGGGAGCGTACGCGTGAGGGCGCGGGTTAGTGTCAGCGTACGGGTTAGGATTAGGGGAGGGGTGAGGGTCAGGCTTCGGGGAAGGGTTAGGGTTAGGGTTCGGGCTAGGGTTAGGGTTAGGGGACGGGGACGGTTTAGGATCCAGGTGAGGGTACGACAACGCTTAAGGGGGAGCGTATGTGTGAGGGCGCGGGTTAGTGTCAGCGTACGGGTTAGGATTAAGGGACGGGTGAGGGTCAGGCTTCGGGGAAGGGTTGGGGTTAGGGTTCGGCCTAGGGTTAGGGTTAGGGGACGGGGACGGTTTAGGGTCCAGGTGAGGGTACGACAACGCTTTAGGGGGAGCGTACGCGTGAGGGCGCGGGTTAGTGTCAGCGTACGGGTTAGGATTAGGGGACGGGTGAGGGTCAGGCTTCGGGGAAGGGTTAGGGTTAGGGTTCGGTGTAAGGTTAGCGTTAGGGGACGGGGACGGTTTAGGGTCCAGGTGAGGGTACGACACCGCTTTATGGGGAGCGTACGCGTGAGGGCGTGGGTTAGTGTCAGCGTACGGGTTAGGATTAGGGGACAGGTGAGGGTCAGGCTTCGGGGAAGTGTTAGGGTTATGGTTCGGGCTAGGGTTAGGGTTAGGGGACGGGGACGGTTTAGGGTCCAGGTAAGGGTACGACAATGCTTTAGGGGGAGCGTATGTGTGAGGGCGCGGGTTAGTGTCAGCGTACGGGTTAGAATTAGGTGACAGGTTAGGGTCAGGCTTCGGGGAAGGGTTAGGGTTAGGGTTCGGGCTAGGGTTAGGGTTAGGGGACGGGGACGGTTTAGGGTCCAGGTGAGGGTACGACAACGCTTTAGGAGGAGCGTACGTATGAGTGCGTGGGTTAGTGCCAAGGGTACGGGTTAGGATTAGGGGAAGGGTGAGGATCAGGCTTCGGGGAAGGGTTAGGGTTAGGGTTCGGGCTAGGGTTTGGTTTAAGGGACGGGGACGGTTTAGGGTCCAGGTGAGTGTACGACAACGCTTTAGGGGGAGCGTACGTGTGAGGGCGCGGGTTAGTGTCAGCGTACGGGTTAGGATTAGGGGACGGGTGAGGGTCAGGCTTCGGGGAAGGATTAGGAATAGGGTTCGGGCTAGGGTTAGGGTTAGGGGACGGGGACGGTTTAGGGTCCAGGTGAGGGTACGACAACGCTTTAGGGGGAGCATACGTATGAGTGCGTGGGTTAGTGCCAAGCATACGGGTTAGGATTAGGGGACGGGTGAGGGTCAGGCTTCGGGGAAGGGTTAGGGTTAAGGTTCGGGCTCGGGTTAGGGGACGGGGACGGTTTAGGGTCCAGGTGAGGGTACGACAACGCTTTAGGGGGAGCGTACGTGTGAGGGCGCGGGTTAGTGTCAGCGTACGGGTTAGGATTAGGGGACGGGTGAGGGTCAGGCTTCGGGGAAGGGTTAGGGTTAGGGTTCGGGCTAGGGTTGGGTTAGGGGACAGGGACGGTTTAGGGTCCAGGTGAGGGTACGACAACGCTTTAGGGGGAGCGTACGCGTGAGGGCGCGGGTTAGTGTCAGCGTACGGGTTAGGATTAGGGGACGGGTGAGGGTCAGGCTTCGGGGAAGGGTTAGGGTTAGGGTTCGGTGTAAGGTTAGCGTTAGGGGACGAGGACGGTTTAGGGTCCAGGTGAGGGTACGACAACACTTTATGGGGATCGTACGCGTGAGGGCGTGGGTTAGTGTCAGCGTACGGGTTAGGATTAGGTGACAGGTGAGGGTCAGGCTTCGGGGAAGTGTTAGGGTTACGGTTCGGGCTAGGGTTAGGGTTAGGGGACGGGGACGGTTTAGGGTCCAGGTGAGGGTACGACAACGCTTTAGGCGGAGCGTACGTGTGAGGGCGTGGGTTAGTGTCAGCGTACGGGTTAGGATTAGGGGACGGGTGAGGGTCAGGCTTCGGGGCAGGGTTAGGGTTAGGGTTCGGGCTAGGGTTAGGGTTAGGGGACGGGGACGGTTTAGGGTCCAGGTGAGGGTACGACAATGCTTTAGGGGGAGCGTACGTGTGAGGGCGCGGGTTAGTGTCAGCGTACGGGTTAGGATTAGGGGACGGGTGAGGGTCAGGCTTCGGGGCAGGGTTAGGGTTAGGGTTCGGGCTAGGGTTAGGGTTAGGGGACGGGGACGGTTTAGGGTCCAGGTGAGGGTACGACAACGCTTTCGGGGGAGCGTACGTGTGAGGGCGCGGGTTAGTGTCAGCGTACGGGTTAGGATTAGGGGACGGGTGAGGGTCAGGCTTCGGGGCAGGGTTAGGGTTAGGGTTCGGGCTAGGGTTAGGGTTAGGGGACGGGGACGGTTTAGGGTCCAGGTGAGGGTACGACAACGCTTTCGGGGGAGCGTACGTGTGAGGGCGCGGGTTAGTGTCAGCGTACGGGTTAGGATTAGGGGCGGGTGAGGGTCAGGCTTCGGGGCAGGGTTAGGGTTAGGGTTCGGGCTAGGGTTAGGGTTAGGGGACGGGGACGGTTTAGGGTCCAGGTGAGGGTACGACAACGCTTTAGGGGGAGCGTACGTGTGAGGGCGCGGGTTAGTGTCAGCGTACGGGTTAGGATTAGGGGACGGGTGAGGGTCAGGCTTCGGGGCAGGGTTAGGGTTAGGGTTCGGGCTAGGGTTAGGGTTAGGGGACGGGGACGGTTTAGGGTCCAGGTGAGGGTACGACAACGCTTTCGGGGGAGCGTACGTGTGAGGGCGCGGGTTAGTGTCAGCGTACGGGTTAGGATTAGGGGACGGGTGAGGGTCAGGCTTCGGGGCAGGGTTAGGGTTAGGGTTCGGGCTAGGGTTAGGGTTAGGGGACGGGGACGGTTTAGGGTCCAGGTGAGGGTACGACAACGCTTTTGGGGGAGCGTACGTGTGAGGGCGTGGGTTAGTGTCAGCGTACGGGTTAGGATTAGGGGACGGGTGAGGGTCAGGCTTCGGGGCAGGGTTAGGGTTAGGGTTCGGGCTAGGGTTAGGGTTAGGGGACGGGGACGGTTTAGGGTCCAGGTGAGGGTACGACAACGCTCTAGGGGGAGCGTACGTGTGAGGGCGCGGGTTAGTGTCAGCGTACGGGTTAGGATTAGGGGACGGGTGAGGGTCAGGCTTCGGGGAAGGGTTAGGGTTAGGGTTCGGGCTAGGGTTAGGGTTAGGGGACGGGGACGGTTTAGGTTCCAGGTGAGGGTACGACAACGCTTTAGGGGGCGCGTACGTGTGAGGGCGCGGGTTAGTGTCAGCGTACGGGTTAGGATTAGGGGACGGGTGAGGGTCAGGCTTCGGGGAAGGTTTAGGGTTAGGGTTCGGGCTAGGGTTAGGGTTAGGGGACGGGGACGGTTTAGGGTCCAGGTGAGGGTACGACAACGCTTTAGGGGGAGCGTACGTGTGAGGGCGCGGGTTAGTGTCAGCGTACGGGTTAGGATTAGGGGACGGGTGAGGGTCAGGCTTCGGGGCAGGGTTAGGGTTAGGGTTCGGGCTAGGGTTAGGGTTAGGGGACGGGGACGGTTTAGGGTCCAGGTGAGGGTACGACAACGCTTTAGGGGGAGCGTACGTGTGAGGGCGCGGGTTAGTGTCAGCGTACGGGTTAGGATTAGGGGACGGGTGAGGGTCAGACTTCGGGGAAGGCTTAGGGTTAGGGTTCGGGCTAGGGTTAGGGTTAGGGGACGGGGACGGTTTAGGGTCCAGGTGGAGGGTACGACAACGCTTTATGGGGAGCGTACGCGTGAGGGCGTGGGTTAGTGTCAGCGTACGGGTTAGGATTAGGGGACAGGTGAGTGTCAGGCTTCGGGGAAGTGTTAGGTTTAGGGTTCGGGCTAGGGTTAGGGTTAGGGGACGGGGACGGTTTAGGGTCCACGTGAGGGTACGACAACGCTTTACGGGGAGCGTACGTGTGAGGGTGCGGGTTAGTGTCAGCGTACGGGTTAGGATTAGGGGACGGGTGAGTGTCAGGCTTCGAGGAAGAGTTAGGGTTAGGGTTCAGGCTAGGGTTAGAGTTAGGAGACGGGGACGGTTTAGGGTCCAGGTGAGGGTACGACAACGCTTTAGGGGGAGCGTACGTGTGAGGGCGCGGGTTAGTGTCAGCGTACGGGTTAGGATTAGGGGACGTGTGAGGGTCAGGCTTCGGGGAAGGGTTAGCGTTAGGGTTCGGGCTAGGGTTAGGTTTAGGGGACGGGGACGGTTTAGGGTACAGGTGAGGGTACGACAACGCTTTAGGGGGAGCGTATGTGTGAGGGCGCGGGTTAGTGTCAGCGTACGGGTTAGGATTAGGGGAGAGGTGAGTGTCAGGCTTCGGGGAAGGGTTAGGGTTAGGGTTCGGGCTAGGGTTAGGGTTAGGGAACGGGGACGGTTTAGGGTCCAGATGAGGGTACGACAACACTTTAGGGGGAGCGTAGGCGTGAGGGCGCGGGTTAGTGTCAGCGTACGGGTTAGGATTAGGGGACGGGTGAGGGTCAGGCTTCGGGGAAGGGTTAGGGTTAGGGTTCGGGCTAGGGTTAGGGTTAGGGGACGGGGACGGTTTAGGGTCCAGGTGAGGGTACGACAACACTTTAGGGGTAGCGTACGTGTGAGGGCGCGGGTTAGTGTCAGCGTACGGGTTAGGATTAGGGGACGTGTGAGCGTCAGGCTTCGGGGAAGGGTTAGGGTTAGGGTTCGGGCTAGGGTTAGGGTTAGGGGACTGGGGCGGTTTAGGGTCCAGGTGAGGGTACGACAACGCTTTAGGGGGAGCGTACGCGTGAGGGCGCGGGTTAGTGTCAGCGTACGGGTTAGGATTAGGGGACGGGTGAGGGTCAGGCTTCGGGGAAGTGTTAGGGTTAGGGTTCGGTCTAAGGTTAGGGTTAGGGGACGGGGACGGTTTAGGGTCCAGGTGAGGGTACGACAACGCTTTATGGGGAGCGTGCGCGTGAGGGCGTGGGTTAGTGTCAGCGTACGGGTTAGGATTATGGGACAGGTGAGGGTCAGGCTTCGGGGAAGTGTTAGGGTTAGGGTTCGGGCTAGGGTTAGTGTTAGGGGACGGGGACGGTTTAGAGTCCAGGTGAGGGTACGACAACGCTTTAGGGGGAGCGTACGTGTGAGGGTGCGGGTTAGTGTCAGCGTACGGTTTAGGATTAGGGGACAGGTGAGGGTCAGGCTTCTGGGAAGGGTTAGGGTTAGGGTTCGGGCTAGGGTTAGGGTTAGGGGACGGGGACGGTTTAGGGTCCAGGTGAGGGTACGACAACGCTTTAGGGGGAGCGTACGCGTGAGGGCGCGGGTTAGTGTCAGCGTACGGGTTAGGATTAGGGGACGGGTGAGGGTCAGGCTTCGGGGAAGGGTTAGGGTTACGGTTCGGTCTAAGGTTAGGGTTAGGGGACGGGGACGGTTTAGGGTCCAGGTGTGGGTACGACAACGCTTTATGGGGAGCGTACGCGTGAGGGCGTGGGTTAGTGTCAGCGTACTGGTTAGGATTAGGGGACAGGTGAGGGTCAGGCTTCGGGCAAGTGTTAGGTTTAGGGTTCGGGCTAGGGTTAGGGTTAGGGGACGGGGACGGTTTAGGGTCCAGGTGAGGGTACGACAACGCTTTATGGGGAGCGTGCGCGTGAGGGCGTGGGTTAGTGTCAGCGTACGGGTTAGGATTATGGGACAGGTGAGGGTCAGGCTTCGGGGAAGTGTTAGGGTTAGGGTTCGGGCTAGGGTTAGTGTTAGGGGACGGGGACGGTTTAGGGTCCAGGTGAGGGTACGACAACGCTTTAGGGGGAGCGTACGTGTGAGGGCGCGGGTTAGTGTCAGCGTACGGTTTAGGATTAGGGGACAGGTGAGGGTCAGGCTTCTGGGAAGGGTTAGGGTTAGGGTTCGGGCTAGGGTTAGGGTTAGGGGACGGGGACGGTTTAGGGTCCAGGTGAGGGTACGACAACGCTTTAGGGGGAGTGTACACGTGAGGGCGCGGGTTAGTGTCAGCGTACGGGTTAGGATTAGGGGACGGGTGAGGGTCAGGCTTCGGGGAAGGGTTAGGGTTAGGGTTCGGTCTAAGTTTAGGGTTAGGGGACGGGGACGGTTTAGGGTCCAGGTGAGGGTACGACAACGCTTTATGGGGAGCGTACGCGTGAGGGCGTGGGTTAGTGTCAGCGTACGGGTTAGGATTAGGAGACAGGTGAGGGTCAGGCTTCGGGGAAGTGTTAGGTTTAGGGTTCGGGCTAGGGTTAGGGTTAGGGGACGGGGACGGTTTAGGGTCCAGGTGAGGGTACGACAACGCTTTAGGGGGAGCGTACGTGTGAGGGCGTGGGTTAGTGTCAGCGTACGGGTTAGGATTAGGGGACAGGTGAGGGTCAGGCTTCTGGGAAGTGTTAGGGTTAGGGTTTGGGCTAGGGTTAGGGTTAGGGGACGGGGACGGTTTAGGGTCCAGGTGAGGGTATGACAACGCTTTACGGGGAGCGTACGTGTGAGGGTGCGGGTTAGTGTCAGCGTACGGGTTAGGATTAGGGGACGGGTGAGGGTCAGGCTTCGAGGAAGAGTTAGGGTTAGGGTTCGGGCTAGGGTTAGAGTTAGGAGACGGGGACGGTTTAGGGTCCAGGTGAGGGTACGACAACGCTTTAGGGGGAGCGTACGTGTGAGGGCGCGGGTTAGTGTCAGCGTACGGGTTAGGATTAGGGGACGGGTGAGGGTCAGGCTTCGGGGAAGGGTTAGGGTTAGGGTTCGGGCTAGGGTTAGGGTTAGGGGACGGGGACGGTTTAGCGTCCAGGTGAGGGTACGACAACGCTTTAGGGGGAGCGTACGCGTGAGGGCGCGGGTTAGTGTCAGCGTACGGGATAGGATTAGGGGACGGGTGAGGGTCAGGCTTCGGGGAAGTGTTAGGGTTTGGGTTCGGGCTAGGGTTAGGGTTAGGGGACGGGTTCGGTTTAGGGTCCAGGTGAGGGTACGACAACGCTTTAGGGGGAGCGTACGTGTGAGGGCGCGGGTTAGTGTCAGCGTACGGTTTAGGATTAGGGGACGGGGGAGGGTCAGGCTTCGGGGAACGGTTAGGGTTAGGGTTCGGGTTAGGGTTAGGGGACGGGGACGGTTTAGGGTCCAGGTGAGGGTACGACAACGCTTTAGGGGGAGCGTACGTGTGAGGGCGCGGGTTAGTGTCAGCGTACGTGTTAGGATTAGGGGAGGGGTGAGGGTCAGGCTTCGGGGAAGGGTTAGGGTTAGGGTTCGGGCTAGGGTTAGGGTTAGGGTACGGGGACGGTTTAGGATCCAGGTGAGGGTACGACAACGCTTAAGGGGGAGCGTATGTGTGAGGGCGCGGGTTAGTGTCAGCGTACGGGTTAGGATTAAGGGACGGGTGAGGGTCAGGCTTCGGGGAAGGGTTGGGGTTAGTGTTCGGGCTAGGGTTAGGGTTAGGGGACGGGGACGGTTTAGGGTCCAGGTGAGGGTACGACAACGCTTTAGGGGAGCGTACGCGTGAGGGCGCGGGTTAGTGTCAGCGTACGGGTTACGATTAGGGGACGGGTGAGGGTCAGGCTTCGGGGAAGGGTTAGGGTTAGGGTTCGGTGTAAGGTTAGCGTTAGGGGACGGGGACGGTTTAGGGTCCAGGTGAGGGTACGACACCGCTTTATGGGGAGCGTACGCGTGAGGGCGTGGTTTAGTGTCAGCGTACGGGTTAGGATTAGGGGACAGGTGAGGGTCAGGCTTCGGGGAAGTGTTAGGGTTATGGTTCGGGCTAGGGTTAGGGTTAGGGGACGGGGACGGTTTAGGGTCCAGGTAAGGGTACGACAACGCTTTAGGGGGAGCGTATGTGTGAGGGCGCGGGTTAGTGTCAGCGTACGGGTTAGGATTAGGTGACAGGTTAGGGTCAGGCTTCAGGGAAGGGTTAGGGTTAGGGTTCGGGCTAGGGTTTGGTTTAAGGGACGGGGACGGTTTAGGGTCCAGGTGAGTGTACGACAACGCTTTAGGGGGAGCGTACGTGTGAGGGCGCGGGTTAGTGTCAGCGTACGGGTTAGGATTAGGGGACGTGTGAGGGTCAGGCTTCGGGGAAGGGTTAGGATTAGGGTTCGGGCTAGGGTTAGGTTTAGGGGACGGGGACGGTTTAGGGTCCAGGTGAGGGTACGACAACGCTTTAGGGGGAGCATACGTATGAGTGCGTGGGTTAGTGCCAAGCATACGGGTTAGGATTAGGGGACGGGTGAGGGTCAGGCTTCGGGGAAGGGTTAGGGTTAAGGTTCGGGCTCGGGTTAGGGTTAGGGGACGGGGACGGTATAGGGTCCAGGTGATGGTACGACAACGCTTTAGGGGGAGCGTACGTGTGAGGGCGCGGGTTAGTGTCAGCGTACGGGTTAGGATTAGGGGACGGGTGAGGGTCAGGCTTCGGGGAAGGGTTAGGGTTATGGTTCGGGCTAGGGTTAGGGTTAGGGTACGGGGACAGTTTAGGATCCAGGTGAGGGTACGACAACGCTTAAGGGGGAGCGTACGTGTGAGGGTGCGGGTTAGTGTCAGCGTACGGGTTAGGATTAAGGGACAGGTGAGGGTCAGGCTTCGGGGAATGGTTAGGGTTAGGGTTCGGGCTAGGGTTAGGGTTAGGGGACGGGGAGGGTTTAGGGTCCAGGTGAGGGTACGACAACCCTTTAGGGGGAGCGTACGCGTCAGGGCGCGGGTTAGTGTCAGCGTACGGGTTAGGATTAGGGGACGGGTGAGGGTCAGGCTTCGGGGAAGTGTTAGGGTTAGGGTTCGGTCTAAGGTTAGGGTTAGGGGACGGGGACGGTTTAGGGTCCAGGAGAGGGTACGACAACGCTTTAAGGGGAGCGTACGCGTGAGGGTGCGGGTTAGTGTCAGCGTACGGGTTAGGATTAGGGGACAGGTGAGGGTCAGGCTTCGGGGAAGTGTTAGGGTTAGGGTTCGGGCTAGGGTTAGGGTTAGGGGACGGGGACGGTTTAGGGTCCAGGTGAGGGTACGACAACGCTTTAGGGGGAGCGTATGTGTGAGGGCGCGGGTTAGTGTCAGCGTACGGGTTAGGATTAGGGGACAGGTGAGGGTCAGGCTTCTGGGAAGGGTTAGGGTTAGGGTTCGGGCTAGGGTTAGGGGACGGGGACGGTTTAGGGTCCAGGTGAGGGTACGACAACGCTTTAGGGGGAGCGTACGTGTGAGGGCGCGGGTTAGTTTCAGCGTACGGGTTAGGATTAGGGGACGGGTGAGGGTCAGGATTCGGGGAAGGGTTAGGGTTAGGGTTCGGGCTAGGGTTGGTTTAGGGGACAGGGACGGTTTAGGGTCCAGGTGAGGGTACGACAACGCTTTAGGGGGAGCGTACGCGTGAGGGCGCGGGTTAGTGTCAGCGTACGGGTTAGGATTAGGGGACTGTTGAGGGTCAGGCTTCGGGGAAGGGTTAGGGTTAGGGTTCGGTGTAAGGTTAGCGTTAGGGGACGAGGACGGTTTAGGGTCCCGGTGAGGGTACGACAACGCTTTATGGGGAGCGTACGCGTGAGGGCGTGGGTTAGTGTCAGCGTACGGGTTAGGATTAGGTGACAGGTGAGGGTCAGGCTTCGGGGAAGTGTTAGGGTTACGGTTCGGGCTAGGGTTAGGGTTAGGGGACGGGGACGGTTTAGGGTCCAGGTGAGGGTACGACAACGCTTTAGGGGGAGCGTACGTGTGAGGGCCTGGGTTAGTGTCAGCGTACGGGTTAGGATTAGGGGACACGTGAGGGTCAGGCTTCGGGGAAGGGTTAGGGTTAGGGTTTGGTCTAGGGTTAGGGTTAGGGGACGGGGACGGTTTAGGGTCCAGGTGAGGGTACGACAACGCTTTAGGGGGAGCGTACGTGTGAGGGCGCAGGTTAGTGTCAGCGTACGGTTTAGGATTAGGGGACGGGGGAGGGTCAGGCTTCGGGGAACTGTTAGGGTTAAGGTTCGGGCTAGGGTTAGGGTTAGGGGACGGGGACGGTTTAGGGTCCAGGTGAGGGTACGACAACGCTTTAGGGGGAGCGTACGTGTGAGGGCGCGGGTTAGTGTCAGCGTACGGGTTAGGATTAGGGTCGGGTGAGGGTCAGGCTTCGGGGAAGGGTTAGGGTTAGGGTTCGGGCTAGGGTTAGGATTAGGGGACGGGGACGGTTTAGGATCCAGGTGAGGGTACGACAACGCTTAAGGGGGAGCGTATGTGTGAGGGCGCGGGTTTGTGTCAGCGTACGGGTTAGGATTAAGGGACGGGTGAGGGTCAGGCTTCGGGGAAGGGTTAGGGTTAGGGTTCGGGCTAGGGTTAGGGTTAGGGGACGGGGACGGTTTAGGGTCCAGGTGAGGGTACGACAACGCTTTAGGGGGAGCGTACGTGTGAGGGCGCGGGTTAGTGTCAGCGTACGGGTTAGGATTAGGGTCGGGTGAGGGTCAGGCTTCGGGGAAGGGTTAGGGTTAGGGTTCGGGCTAGGGTTAGGATTAGGGGACGGGGACGGTTTAGGATCCAGGTGAGGGTACGACAACGCTTAAGGGGGAGCGTATGTGTGAGGGCGCGGGTTTGTGTCAGCGTACGGGTTAGGATTAAGGGACGGGTGAGGGTCAGGCTTCGGGGAAGGGTTAGGGTTAGGGTTCGGGCTAGGGTTAGGGTTAGGGGACGGGGACGGTTTAGGGTCCAGGTGAGGGTACGACAACGCTTTAGGGGGAGCGTAGGCGTGAGGGCGCAGGTTAGTGTCAGCGTACGGGTTAGGATTAGGGGACGGGTGAGGGTCAGGCTTCGGGGAGGGGTTAGGGTTAGGGTTCGGTCTAAGGTTAGGGTTAGGGGACGGGGACGGTTTAGGGTCCAGGTGAGGGTACGACAACGCTTTATGGGGAGCGTAAGCTTGAGGGCGCTGGTTAGTGTCAGTGTACGGGTTAGGATTAGGGGACGGGTGAGGGTCAGGCTTCGGGGAAGTGTTAGGGTTTGGGTTCGGACTAGGGTTAGGGTTAGGGGACGGGGACGGTTTAGGGTCCAGGTGAGGGTACGACAACGCTTTAGGGGGAGCGTATGTTTGAGGGCGCGGGTTAGTGTCAGCGTACGGGTTAGGATTAGGGGACAGGTGAGTGTCAGGCTTCTGGGAAGGGTTAGGGTTAGGTTTCGGGCTAGGGTTAGGGTTAGGGGACGGGGACGGTTTAGGGTCCAGGTGAGGGTACGACAACGCTTTAGGGGGAGCGTATGTGTGAGGGCGCGGGTTATTGTCAGCGTACGGGTTAGGATTAGGGGACGGGTGAGGGTCAGGCTTCGGGGAAGTGTTAGGGTTAGGGTTCGGTGTAAGGTTAGCGTTAGGGGACGGGGACGGTTTAGGGTCCAGGTGAGGGTACGACAACGCTTTATGGGGAGCGTACGCGTGAGGGCGTGGGTTAGTGTCAGCGTACGGGTTAGGATTAGGGGACAGGTGAGGGTCAGGCTTCGGGGAAGTGTTAGGGTTATGGTTCGGGCTAGGGTTAGGGTTAGGGGACGGGGACGGTTTAGGGTCCAGGTAAGGGTACGACAACGCTTTAGGGGGAGCGTATGTGTGAGGGCGCGGGTTAGTGTCAGCGTACGGGTTAGGATTAGGTGACAGGTTAGGGTCAGGCTTAGGGGAAGGGTTAGGGTTAGGGTTCGGGCTAGGGTTAGGGTTAGGGGACGGGGACGGTTTAGGGTCCAGGTGAGGGTACGACAACGCTTTAGGAGGAGCGTACGTATGAGTGCGTGGGTTAGTGCCAAGGGTACGGGTTAGGATTAGGGGAAGGGTGAGGGTCAGGCTTCGGGGAAGGGTTAGGGTTAGGTTTCGGGCTAGGGTTTGGTTTAAGGGACGGGGACGGTTTAGGGTCCAGGTGAGTGTACGACAACGCTTTAGGGGGAGCGTACGTGTGAGGGCGCGGGTTAGTGTCAGCGTACGGGTTAGGATTAGGGGACGGGTGAGGGTCAGGCTTCGGGGAAGGGTTAGGATTAGGGTTCGGGCTAGGGTTAGGTTTAGGGGACGGGGACGGTTTAGGGTCCAGGTGAGGGTACGACAACGCTTTAGGGGGAGCATACGTATGAGTGCGTGGGTTAGTGCCAAGCATACGGGTTAGGATTAGGGGACGGGTGAGGGTCAGGCTTCGGGGAAGGGTTAGGGTTAAGGTTCGGGCTCGGGTTAGGGTTAGGGGACGGGGACGGTTTAGGGTCCAGGTGAGGGTACGACAACGCTTTACGGGGAGCGTACGTGTGAGGGTGCGGGTTAGTTTCAGCGTACGGGTTAGGATTAGGGGACGGGTGAGTGTCAGGCTTCGAGGAAGAGTTAGGGTTAGGGTTCGGGCTAGGGTTAGAGTTAGGGGACGGGGACGGTTTAGGGTCCAGGTGAGGGTACGACAACGCTTTAGGGGGAGCGTACGTGTGAGGGCGCGGGTTAGTGTCAGCGTACGGGTTAGGATTAGGGGACGGGTGAGGGTCAGGCTTCGGGGAAGCGTTAGGGTTAGGGTTCGGGCTAGGGTTAGGGTTAGGGGACGGGGACGGTTTAGGGTCCAGGTGAGGGTACGACAACGCTTTAGGGTGAGCGTACGTGTGAGGGCGCGGGTTAGTGTCAGCGTACGGTTTAGGATTAGGGGAGAGGTGAGTGTCAGGCTTCGGGGAAGGGTTAGGGTTAGGGTTCGGGCTAGAGTTAGGGTTAGGGAACGGGGACGGTTTAGGGTCCAGATGAGGGTACGACAACACTTTAGGGGGAGCGTAGGCGTGAGGGCGCGGGTTAGTGTCAGCGTACGGGTTAGGATTAGGGGACGGGTGAGGGTCAGGCTTCGGGGAAGGGTTAGGGTTAGGGTTTGGTCTAGGGTTAGGGTTAGGGGACGGGGACGGTTTAGGGTCCAGGTGAGGGTACGACAACGCTTTAGGGGTAGCGTACGTGTGAGGGCGTGGGTTAGTGTCAGCGTACGGGTTAGGATTAGGGGAAGGGTGAGGGTCAGGCTTCGGGGAAGGGTTAGGGTTAGGGTTCGGGCTAGGGTTAGGGTTAGGGGACGGAGACGGTTTAGGGTCTAGGTGAGGGTACGACAACGCTTTAGGGGGAGCGTATGTGTGAGGGCGCGGGTTAGTGTCAGCGTACGGGTTAGGATTAGGGGAGAGGTGAGTGTCAGGCTTCGGGGAAGGGTTAGGGTTAGGGTTCGGGCTAGGGTTAGGGTTAGGGAACGGGGACGGTTTAGGGTCCAGATGAGGGTACGACAACACTTTAGGGGGAGCGTAGGCGTGAGGGCGCGGGTTAGTGTCAGCGTACGGGTTAGGACTAGGGGACGGGTGAGGGTCAGGCTTCGGGGAAGGGTTAGCGTTATGGTTTGGTCTAGGGTTAGGGTTAGGGGACGGGGACGGTTTAGGGTCCAGGTGAGGGTACGACAACGCTTTAGGGGGAGCGTACGTGTGAGGGCGCGGGTTAGTGTCAGCGTACGGGTTAGGATTAGGGGACGGGTGAGGGTCAGGCTTCGGGGAAGGGTTAGGGTTAGGGTTCGGGCTAGGGTTAGGATTAGGGGACGGGGACGGTTTAGGATCCAGGTGAGGGTACGACAACGCTTAAGGGGGAGCGTATGTGTGAGGGCGTGGGTTTGTGTCAGCGTACGGTTTAGGATTAAGGGACGGGTGAGGGTCAGGCTTCGGGGAAGGGTTAGGGTTAGGGTTCGGGCTAGGGTTAGGGTTAGGGGACGGGGACGGTTTAGGGTCCAGGTGAGGGTTCGACAACGCTTTAGGGGGAGCGTAGCCGTGAGGGCGCAGGTTAGTGTCAGCGTACGGGTTAGGATTAGGGGACAGGTGAGGGTCAGGCTTCGGGGACGTGTTAGGGTTAGGGTTCGGGCTAGGGTTAGGGTTAGGGGACGGGGACGGTTTAGGGTCCAGGTGAGGGTACGACAACGCTTTAGGGGGAGCGTATGTGTGAGGGCGCGGGTTAGTGTCAGCGTACGGGTTAGGATTAGGGGACGGGTGAGGGTCAGGCTTCGGGGAAGGGTTAGGGTTAGGGTTCGGTGTAAGGTTAGCGTTAGGGGACGGGGACGGTTTAGGGTCCAGGTGAGGGTACGACAACGCTTTATGGGGAGCGTACGCGTGAGGGCGTGGGTTAGTGTCAGCGTACGGGTTAGGATTAGGGGACAGGTGAGGGTCAGGCTTCGGGGAAGTGTTAGGGTTATGGTTCGGGCTAGGGTTAGGGTTAGGGGACGGGGACGGTTTAGGGTCCAGGTAAGGGTACGACAACGCTTTAGGGGGAGCGTATGTGTGAGGGCGCGGGTTAGTGTCAGCGTACGGGTTAGGATTAGGTGACAGGTTAGGGTCAGGCTTAG
Organism: Grampus griseus; assembly: GCF_964374135.1. NCBI lineage: Eukaryota > Metazoa > Chordata > Mammalia > Artiodactyla > Delphinidae > Grampus > Grampus griseus. The sequence goes on along the minus strand of NW_028133195.1, from coordinate 348,020 downwards.
GGGAAGGGTTAGGGTTAGGGTTCGGGCTAGGGTTAGGGTTAGGGGACGGGGACGGTTTAGGGTCCAGGTGAGGGTACGACAACGCTTTAGGAGGAGCGTACGTATGAGTGCGTGGGTTAGTGCCAAGGGTACGGGTTAGGATTAGGGGAAGGGTGAGGGTCAGGCTTCGGGGAAGGGTTAGGGTTAGGGTTCGGGCTAGGGTTTGGTTTAAGGGACGGGGACGGTTTAGGGTCCAGGTGAGTGTACGACAACGCTTTAGGGGGAGCGTACGTGTGAGGGCGCGGGTTAGTGTCAGCGTACGGGTTAGGATTAGGGGACGGGTGAGGGTCAGGCTTCGGGGAAGGGTTAGGATTAGGGTTCGGGCTAGGGTTAGGTTTAGGGGACGGGGACGGTTTAGGGTCCAGGTGAGGGTACGACAACGCTTTAGGGGGAGCATACGTATGAGTGCGTGGGTTAGTGCCAAGCATACGGGTTAGGATTAGGGGACGGGTGAGGGTCAGGCTTCGGGGAAGGGTTAGGGTTAAGGTTCGGGCTCGGGTTAGGGTTAGGGGACGGGGACGGTTTAGGGTCCAGGTGAGGGTACGACAACGCTTTACGGGGAGCGTACGTGTGAGGGTGCGGGTTAGTTTCAGCGTACGGGTTAGGATTAGGGGACGGGTGAGTGTCAGGCTTCGAGGAAGAGTTAGGGTTAGGGTTCGGGCTAGGGTTAGAGTTAGGGGACGGGGACGGTTTAGGGTCCAGATGAGGGTACGACAACGCTTTAGGGGGAGCGTACGTGTGAGGGCGCGGCTTAGTGTCAGCGTACGGGTTAGGATTAGGGGACGGGTGAGGGTCAGGCTTCGGGGAAGCGTTAGGGTTAGGGTTCGGGCTAGGGTTAGGGTTAGGGGACGGGGACGGTTTAGGGTCCAGGTGAGGGTACGACAACGCTTTAGGGGGAGCGTACGTGTGAGGGCGCGGGTTAGTGTCAGCGTACGGGTTAGGATTAGGGGAGAGGTGAGTGTCAGGCTTCGGGGAAGGGTTAGGGTTAGGGTTCGGGCTAGGGTTAGGGTTAGGGAACGGGGAAGGTTTAGGGTCCAGATGAGGGTACGACAACACTTTAGGGGGAGCGTAGGCGTGAGGGCGCGGGTTAGTGTCAGCGTACGGGTTAGGATTAGGGGACGGGTGAGGGTCAGGCTTCGGGGAAGGGTTAGGGTTAGGGTTTGGTCTAGGGTTAGGGTTAGGGGACGGGGACGGTTTAGGGTCCAGGTGAGGGTACGACAACGCTTTAGGGGTAGCGTACGTGTGAGGGCGTGGGTTAGTGTCAGCGTACGGGTTAGGATTAGGGGAAGGGTGAGGGTCAGGCTTCGGGGAAGGGTTAGGGTTAGGGTTCGGGCTAGGGTTAGGGTTAGGGGACGGGGACGGTTTAGGGTCTAGGTGAGGGTACGACAACGCTTTAGGGGGAGCGTATGTGTGAGGGCGCGGGTTAGTGTCAGCGTACGGGTTAGGATTAGGGGAGAGGTGAGTGAAAGGCTTCGGGGAAGGGTTAGGGTTAGGGTTCGGGCTAGGGTTAGGGTTAGGGAACGGGGACGGTTTAGGGTCCAGATGAGGGTACGACAACACTTTAGGGGGAGCGTAGGCGTGAGGGCGCGGGTTAGTGTCAGCGTACGGGTTAGGATTAGGGGACGGGTGAGGGTCAGGCTTCGGGGAAGGGTTAGGGTTAGGGTTTGGTCTAGGGTTAGGGTTAGGGGACGGGGACGGTTTAGGGTCCAGGTGAGGGTACGACAACGCTTTAGGGGGAGCGTACGTGTGAGGGCGCGGGTTAGTGTCAGCGTACGGGTTAGGATTAGGGGACGGGTGAGGGTCAGGCTTCGGGAAAGGGTTAGGTTTAGGGTTCGGGCTAGGGTTAGGATTAGGGGACGGGGACGGTTTAGGATCCAGGTGAGGGTACGACAACGCTTAAGGGGGAGCGTATGTGTGAGGGCGTGGGTTTGTGTCAGCGTACGGTTTAGGATTAAGGGACGGGTGAGGGTCAGGCTTCGGGGAAGGGTTAGGGTTAGGGTTCGGGCTAGGGTTAGGGTTAGGGGACGGGGACGGTTCAGGGTCCAGGTGAGGGTACGACAACGCTTTAGGGGGAGCGTAGCCGTGAGGGCGCAGGTTAGTGTCAGCGTACGGGTTAGGATTAGGGGACAGGTGAGGGTCAGGCTTCGGGGAAGTGTTAGGGTTAGGGTTCGGGCTAGGGTTAGGGTTAGGGGACGGGGACGGTTTAGGGTCCAGGTGAGGGTACGACAACGCTTTAGGGGGAGCGTATGTGTGAGGGCGCGGGTTAGTGTCAGCGTACGGGTTAGGATTAGGGGACAGGTGAGTGTCAGGCTTCTGGGAAGGGTTAGGGTTAGGGTTCGGGCTAGGGTTAGGGTTAGGGGACGGGGACGGTTTAGGGTCCAGGTGAGGGTACGACAACGCTTTAGGGGGAGCGTATGTGTGAGGGCGCGGGTTATTGTCAGCGTACGGGTTAGGATTAGGGGACGGGTGAGGGTCAGGCTTCGGGGAAGGGTTAGGGTTAGGGTTCGGTGTAAGGTTAGCGTTAGGGGACGGGGACGGTTTAGGGTCCAGGTGAGGGTACGACAACGCTTTATGGGGAGCGTACGCGTGAGGGCGTGGGTTAGTGTCAGCGTACGGGTTAGGATTAGGGGACAGGTGAGGGTCAGGCTTCGGGGAAGTGTTAGGGTTATGGTTCGGGCTAGGGTTAGGGTTAGGGGACGGGGACGGTTTAGGGTCCAGGTAAGGGTACGACAACGCTTTAGGGGGAGCGTATGTGTGAGGGCGCGGGTTAGTGTCAGCGTACGGGTTAGGATTAGGTGACAGGTTAGGGTCAGGCTTCGGGGAAGGGTTAGGGTTAGGGTTCGGGCTAGGGTTAGGGTTAGGGGACGGGGACGGTTTAGGGTCCAGGTGAGGGTACGACAACGCTTTAGGAGGAGCGTACGTATGAGTGCGTGGGTTAGTGCCAAGGGTACGGGTTAGGATTAGGGGAAGGGTGAGGGTCAGGCTTCGGGGAAGGGTTAGGGTTAGGGTTCGGGCTAGGGTTTGGTATAAGGGACGGGGACGGTTTAGGGTCCAGGTGAGTGTACGACAACGCTTTAGGGGGAGCGTACGTGTGAGGGCGCGGGTTAGTGTCAGCGTACGGGTTAGGATTAGGGGACGGGTGAGGGTCAGGCTTCGGGGAAGGGTTAGGATTAGGGTTCGGGCTAGGGTTAGGTTTAGGGGACGGGGACGGTTTAGGGTCCAGGTGAGGGTACGACAACGCTTTAGGGGGAGCATACGTATGAGTGCGTGGGTTAGTGCCAAGCATACGGGTTAGGATTAGGGGACGGGTGAGTGTCAGGCTTCGGGGAATGGTTAGGGTTAAGGTTCGGGCTCGGGTTAGGGTTAGGGGACGGGGACGGTATAGGGTCCAGGTGATGGTACGACAACGCTTTAGGGGGAGCGTACGTGTGAGGGCGCGGGTTAGTGTCAGCGTACGGCTTAGGATTAGGGGACGGATGAGGGTCAGGCTTCGGGGAAGGGTTAGGGTTAGGGTTCGGGCTAGGGTTAGGGTTAGGGGACGGGGACGGTTTAGGGTCCAGGTGAGGGTACGGGAACGCTTTAGGGGGAGCGTACGTGTGAGGGCGCGGGTTAGTGTCAGCGTACGGTTAGGATTAGGGGACTGGTGAGGGTCAGGCTTCGGGGAAGGGTTAGGGTTAGGGTTCGGGCTAGGGTTAGGGTTAGGGGACGGGGACGGTTTAGGGTCCAGGTGAGGGCACGACAACGCTTTAGGTGGAGCGTAGGTGTGAGGGCGCGGGTTAGTGTCAGCGTACAGGTTAGGATTAGGGGACGGGTGAGGGTCAGGCTTCGGGGAAGGGTTAGGGTTAGGGTTCGGGCTAGGGTTAGGGTTAGGGGACGTTGACGGTTTAGGGTCCAGGTGAGGGTACGACAACGCTTTAGGGGGAGCGTACATGTGAGGGCGCGGGTTAGTGTCAGCGTACGGGTTAGGATTAGGGGACAGGTGAGGGTCAGGCTTCGGGGAAGGGTTAGGGTTAGGGTTCGGGCTAGGGTTAGAGTTAGGAGACGGGGACGGTTTAGGGTCCAGGTGAGGGTACGACAACGCTTTAGGGGGAGCGTACGTGTGAGGGCGCGGGTTAGTGTCAGCGTACGGGTTAGGATTAGGGGACGTGTGAGGGTCAGGCTTCGGGGAAGGGTTAGCGTTAGGGTTCGGGCTAGGGTTAGGGTTAGGGGACGGGGACGGTTTAGGGTCCAGGTGAGGGTACGACAACGCTTTAGGGGAAGCGTATGTGTGAGGGCGCGGGTTAGTGTCAGCGTACGGGTTAGGATTAGGGGAGAGGTGAGTGTCAGGCTTCGGGGAAGGGTTAGGGTTAGGGTTCGGGCTAGGGTTAGGGTTAGGGAACGAGGACGGTTTAGGGTCCAGATGAGGGTACGACAACACTTTAGGGGGAGCGTAGGCGTGAGGGCGCGGGTTAGTGTCAGCGTACGGGTTAGGATTAGGGGACGGGTGAGGGTCAGGCTTCGGGGAAGGGTTAGGGTTAGGGTTCGGGCTAGGGTTAGGGTTAGGGGACGGGGACGGTTTAGGGTCCAGGTGAGGGTACGACAACACTTTAGGGGTAGCGTACGTGTGAGGGCGCGGGTTAGTGTCAGCGTACGGGTTAGGATTAGGGGACGTGTGAGGGTCAGGCTTCGGGGAAGGGTTAGGGTTAGGGTTCGGGCTAGGGTTAGGGTTAGGGGACTGGGGCGGTTTAGGGTCCAGGTGAGGGTACGACAACGCTTTAGGGGGAGCGTACGTGTGAGGGCGCGGGTTAGTGTCAGCGTACGGTTTACGATTAGGGGACGGGTGAGGGTCAGGCTTCGGGGAAGGGTTAGGGTTAGGGTTCGGGCTAGGGTTAGGGTTAGGGGACGGGGACGGTTTAGGGTCCAGGTGAGGGTACGACAACGCTTTAGGGGGAGCGTACGCGTGAGGGCGCGGGTTAGTGTCAGCGTACGGGTTAGGATTAGTGGACGGGTGAGGGTCAGGCTTCGGGGAAGTGTTAGGGTTTGGGTTCGGGCTAGGGTTAGGGTTAGGGGACGGGTTCGGTTTAGGGTCCAGGTGAGGGTACGACAACGCTTTAGGGGGAGCGTACGCGTGAGGGCGCGGGTTAGTGTCAGCGTACGAGTTAGGATTAAGGGACAGGTGAGGGTCAGGCTTCGGGGAAGGGTTAGGGTTAGGGGACGGGGACGGTTTAGGGTCCAGGTGAGGGTACGACAACGCTTTAGGGGGAGCGTACGCGTGAGGGCGCGGGTTAGTGTCAGCGTACGGGTTAGGATTAGGGGACGGGTGAGGGTCAGGCTTCGGGGAAGTGTTAGGTTTAGGGTTCGGTCTAAGGTTAGGGTTAGGGGACGGGGACGGTTTAGGGTCCAGGTGAGGGTACGACAACGCTTTATGGGGAGCGTGCGCGTGAGGGCGTGGGTTAGTGTCAGCGTACGGGTTAGGATTATGGGACAGGTGAGGGTCAGGCTTCGGGGAAGTGTTAGGGTTAGGGTTCGGGCTAGGGTTAGTGTTAGGGGACGGGGACGGTTTAGAGTCCAGGTGAGGGTACGACAATGCTTTAGGGGGAGCGTACGTGTGAGGGCGCGGGTTAGTGTCAGCGTACGGTTTAGGATTAGGGGACAGGTGAGGGTCAGGCTTCTGGGAAGGGTTAGGGTTAGGGTTCGGGCTAGGGTTAGGGTTAGGGGACGGGGACGGTTTAGGGTCCAGGTGAGGGTACGACAACGCTTTAGGGGGAGCGTACGCATGAGGGCGCGGGTTAGTGTCAGCGTACGGGTTAGGATTAGGGGACGGGTGAGGGTCAGGCTTCGGGGAACGGTTAGGGTTAGGGTTCGGTCTAAGGTTAGGGTTAGGGGACGGGGACGGTTTAGGGTCCAGGTGAGGGTACGACAACACTTTATGGGGAGCGTACGCGTGAGGGCGTGGGTTAGTGTCAGCGTACGGGTTAGGATTAGGGGACAGGTGAGGGTCAGGCTTCGGGCAAGTGTTAGGTTTAGGGTTCGGGCTAGGGTTAGGGTTAGGGGACGGGGACGGTTTAGGGTCCAGGTGAGGGTACGACAACGCTTTATGGGGAGCGTGCGCGTGAGGGCGTGGGTTAGTGTCAGCGTACGGGTTAGGATTATGGGACAGGTGAGGGTCAGGCTTCGGGGAAGTGTTAGGGTTAGGGTTCGGGCTAGGGTTAGTGTTAGGGGACGGGGACGGTTTAGGGTCCAGCTGAGGGTACGACAACGCTTTAGGGGGAGCGTACGTGTGAGGGCGCGGGTTAGTGTCAGCGTACGGTTTAGGATTAGGGGACAGGTGAGGGTCAGGCTTCTGGGAAGGGTTAGGGTTAGGGTTCGGGCTAGGGTTAGGGTTAGGGGACGGGGACGGTTTAGGGTCCAGGTGAGGGTACGACAACGCTTTAGGGGGAGTGTACACGTGAGGGCGCGGGTTAGTGTCAGCGTACGGGTTAGGATTAGGGGACGGGTGAGGGTCAGGCTTCGGGGAAGGGTTAGGGTTAGGGTTCGGTCTAAGGTTAGGGTTAGGGGACGGGGACAGTTTAGGGTCCAGGTGAGGGTACGACAACGCTTTATGGGGAGCGTACGCGTGAGGGCGTCGGTTAGTGTCAGCGTACGGGTTAGGATTAGGGGACAGGTGAGGGTCAGGCTTCGGGGAAGTGTTAGGTTTAGGGTTCGGGCTAGGGTTAGGGTTAGGGGACGGGGACGGTTTAGGGTCCAGGTGAGGGTACGACAACGCTTTAGGGGGAGCGTACGTGTGAGGGCGTGGGTTAGTGTCAGCGTACGGGTTAGGATTAGGGGACAGGTGAGGGTCAGGCTTCTGGGAAGGGTTAGGGTTAGGGTTTGGGCTAGGGTTAGGGTTAGGGGACGGGGACGGTTTAGGGTCCAGGTGAGGGTATGACAACGCTTTACGGGGAGCGTACGTGTGAGGGTGCGGGTTAGTGTCAGCGTACGGGTTAGGATTAGGGGACGGGTGAGGGTCAGGCTTCGAGGAAGAGTTAGGGTTAGGGTTCGGGCTAGGGTTAGAGTTAGGAGACGGGGACGGTTTAGGGTCCAGGTGAGGGTACGACAACGCTTTAGGGGGAGCGTACGTGTGAGGGCGCGGGTTAGTGTCAGCGTACGGGTTAGGATTAGGGGACGGGTGAGGGTCAGGCTTCGGGGAAGGGTTAGGGTTAGGGTTCGGGCTAGGGTTAGGGTTAGGGGACGGGGACGGTTTAGCGTCCAGGTGAGGGTACGACAACGCTTTAGGGGGAGCGTACGCGTGAGGGCGCGGGTTAGTGTCAGCGTACGGGATAGGATTAGGGGACGGGTGAGGGTCAGGCTTCGGGGAAGTGTTAGGGTTTGGGTTCGGGCTAGGGTTAGGGTTAGGGGACGGGTTCGGTTTAGGGTCCAGGTGAGGGTACGACAACGCTTTAGGGGGAGCGTACGTGTGAGGGCGCGGGTTAGTGTCAGCGTACGGGTTAGGATTAGGGGACGGGGGAGGGTCAGGCTTCGGGGAACGGTTAGGGTTAGGGTTCGGGTTAGGGTTAGGGGACGGGGACGGTTTAGGGTCCAGGTGAGGGTACGACAACGCTTTAGGGGGAGCGTACGTGTGAGGGCGCGGGTTAGTGTCAGCGTACGGGTTAGGATTAGGGGACGGGTGAGGGTCAGGCTTCGGGGAAGGGTTAGGGTTAGGGTTCGGGCTTGGGTTAGGGTTAGGGGACGGGGACGGTTTAGGATCCAGGTGAGGGTACGACAACGCTTAAGGGGGAGCGTATGTGTGAGGGCGCGGGTTAGTGTCAGCGTACGGGTTAGGATTAAGGGACGGGTGAGGGTCAGGCTTCGGGGAAGGGTTGGGGTTAGGGTTCGGGCTAGGGTTAGGGTTAGGGGACGGGGACGGTTTAGGGTCCAGGTGAGGGTACGACAACGCTTTAGGGGGAGCGTACGCGTGAGGGCGCGGGTTAGTGTCAGCGTACGGGTTAGGATTAGGGGACGGGTGAGGGTCAGGCTTCGGGGAAGGGTTAGGGTTAGGGTTCGGTGTAAGGTTAGCGTTAGGGGACGGGGACGGTTTAGGGTCCAGGTGAGGGTACGACACCGCTTTATGGGGAGCGTACGCGTGAGGGCGTGGGTTAGTGTCAGCATACGGGTTAGGATTAGGGGACGGGTGAGGGTCAGGCTTCGGGGAAGTGTTAGGGTTACGGTTCGGGCTAGGGTTAGGGTTAGGGGACGGGGACGGTTTAGGGTCCAGGTGAGGGTACGACAACGCTTTAGGGGGAGCGTACGTGTGAGGGCGTGGGTTAGTGTCAGCGTACGGGTTAGGATTTGGGGACAGGTGAGGGTCAGGCTTCTGGGAAGGGTTAGGGTTAGGGTTCGGGCTAGGGTTAGGGTTAGGGGACGGGGACGGTTTAGGGTCCAGGTGAGGGTACGACAACGCTTTACGGGGAGCGTACGTGTGAGGGTGCGGGTTAGTTTCAGCGTACGGGTTAGGATTAGGGGACGGGTGAGGGTCAGGCTTCGAGGAAGAGTTAGGGTTAGGGTTCGGGCTAGGGTTAGAGTTAGGGGACGGGGACGGTTTAGGGTCCAGGTGAGGGTACGACAACGCTTTATGGGGAGCGTGCGCGTGAGGGCGTGGGTTAGTGTCAGCGTACGGGTTAGGATTATGGGACAGGTGAGGGTCAGGCTTCGGGGAAGTGTTAGGGTTAGGGTTCGGGCTAGGGTTAGTGTTAGGGGACGGGGACGGTTTAGAGTCCAGGTGAGGGTACGACAATGCTTTAGGGGGAGCGTACGTGTGAGGGCGCGGGTTAGTGTCAGCGTACGGTTTAGGATTAGGGGACAGGTGAGGGTCAGGCTTCTGGGAAGGGTTAGGGTTAGGGTTCGGGCTAGGGTTAGGGTTAGGGGACGGGGACGGTTTAGGGTCCAGGTGAGGGTACGACAACGCTTTAGGGGGAGCGTACGCATGAGGGCGCGGGTTAGTGTCAGCGTACGGGTTAGGATTAGGGGACGGGTGAGGGTCAGGCTTCGGGGAACGGTTAGGGTTAGGGTTCGGTCTAAGGTTAGGGTTAGGGGACGGGGACGGTTTAGGGTCCAGGTGAGGGTACGACAACACTTTATGGGGAGCGTACGCGTGAGGGCGTGGGTTAGTGTCAGCGTACGGGTTAGGATTAGGGGACAGGTGAGGGTCAGGCTTCGGGCAAGTGTTAGGTTTAGGGTTCGGGCTAGGGTTAGGGTTAGGGGACGGGGACGGTTTAGGGTCCAGGTGAGGGTACGACAACGCTTTATGGGGAGCGTGCGCGTGAGGGCGTGGGTTAGTGTCAGCGTACGGGTTAGGATTATGGGACAGGTGAGGGTCAGGCTTCGGGGAAGTGTTAGGGTTAGGGTTCGGGCTAGGGTTAGTGTTAGGGGACGGGGACGGTTTAGGGTCCAGGTGAGGGTACGACAACGCTTTAGGGGGAGCGTACGTGTGAGGGCGCGGGTTAGTGTCAGCGTACGGTTTAGGATTAGGGGACAGGTGAGGGTCAGGCTTCTGGGAAGGGTTAGGGTTAGGGTTCGGGCTAGGGTTAGGGTTAGGGGACGGGGACGGTTTAGGGTCCAGGTGAGGGTACGACAACGCTTTAGGGGGAGTGTACACGTGAGGGCGCGGGTTAGTGTCAGCGTACGGGTTAGGATTAGGGGACGGGTGAGGGTCAGGCTTCGGGGAAGGGTTAGGGTTAGGGTTCGGTCTAAGGTTAGGGTTAGGGGACGGGGACAGTTTAGGGTCCAGGTGAGGGTACGACAACGCTTTATGGGGAGCGTACGCGTGAGGGCGTCGGTTAGTGTCAGCGTACGGGTTAGGATTAGGGGACAGGTGAGGGTCAGGCTTCGGGGAAGTGTTAGGTTTAGGGTTCGGGCTAGGGTTAGGGTTAGGGGACGGGGACGGTTTAGGGTCCAGGTGAGGGTACGACAACGCTTTAGGGGGAGCGTACGTGTGAGGGCGTGGGTTAGTGTCAGCGTACGGGTTAGGATTAGGGGACAGGTGAGGGTCAGGCTTCTGGGAAGGGTTAGGGTTAGGGTTTGGGCTAGGGTTAGGGTTAGGGGACGGGGACGGTTTAGGGTCCAGGTGAGGGTATGACAACGCTTTACGGGGAGCGTACGTGTGAGGGTGCGGGTTAGTGTCAGCGTACGGGTTAGGATTAGGGGACGGGTGAGGGTCAGGCTTCGAGGAAGAGTTAGGGTTAGGGTTCGGGCTAGGGTTAGAGTTAGGAGACGGGGACGGTTTAGGGTCCAGGTGAGGGTACGACAACGCTTTAGGGGGAGCGTACGTGTGAGGGCGCGGGTTAGTGTCAGCGTACGGGTTAGGATTAGGGGACGGGTGAGGGTCAGGCTTCGGGGAAGGGTTAGGGTTAGGGTTCGGGCTAGGGTTAGGGTTAGGGGACGGGGACGGTTTAGCGTCCAGGTGAGGGTACGACAACGCTTTAGGGGGAGCGTACGCGTGAGGGCGCGGGTTAGTGTCAGCGTACGGGATAGGATTAGGGGACGGGTGAGGGTCAGGCTTCGGGGAAGTGTTAGGGTTTGGGTTCGGGCTAGGGTTAGGGTTAGGGGACGGGTTCGGTTTAGGGTCCAGGTGAGGGTACGACAACGCTTTAGGGGGAGCGTACGTGTGAGGGCGCGGGTTAGTGTCAGCGTACGGGTTAGGATTAGGGGACGGGGGAGGGTCAGGCTTCGGGGAACGGTTAGGGTTAGGGTTCGGGTTAGGGTTAGGGGACGGGGACGGTTTAGGGTCCAGGTGAGGGTACGACAACGCTTTAGGGGGAGCGTACGTGTGAGGGCGCGGGTTAGTGTCAGCGTACGGGTTAGGATTAGGGGACGGGTGAGGGTCAGGCTTCGGGGAAGGGTTAGGGTTAGGGTTCGGGCTTGGGTTAGGGTTAGGGGACGGGGACGGTTTAGGATCCAGGTGAGGGTACGACAACGCTTAAGGGGGAGCGTATGTGTGAGGGCGCGGGTTAGTGTCAGCGTACGGGTTAGGATTAAGGGACGGGTGAGGGTCAGGCTTCGGGGAAGGGTTGGGGTTAGGGTTCGGGCTAGGGTTAGGGTTAGGGGACGGGGACGGTTTAGGGTCCAGGTGAGGGTACGACAACGCTTTAGGGGGAGCGTACGCGTGAGGGCGCGGGTTAGTGTCAGCGTACGGGTTAGGATTAGGGGACGGGTGAGGGTCAGGCTTCGGGGAAGGGTTAGGGTTAGGGTTCGGTGTAAGGTTAGCGTTAGGGGACGGGGACGGTTTAGGGTCCAGGTGAGGGTACGACACCGCTTTATGGGGAGCGTACGCGTGAGGGCGTGGGTTAGTGTCAGCATACGGGTTAGGATTAGGGGACGGGTGAGGGTCAGGCTTCGGGGAAGTGTTAGGGTTACGGTTCGGGCTAGGGTTAGGGTTAGGGGACGGGGACGGTTTAGGGTCCAGGTGAGGGTACGACAACGCTTTAGGGGGAGCGTACGTGTGAGGGCGTGGGTTAGTGTCAGCGTACGGGTTAGGATTTGGGGACAGGTGAGGGTCAGGCTTCTGGGAAGGGTTAGGGTTAGGGTTCGGGCTAGGGTTAGGGTTAGGGGACGGGGACGGTTTAGGGTCCAGGTGAGGGTACGACAACGCTTTACGGGGAGCGTACGTGTGAGGGTGCGGGTTAGTTTCAGCGTACGGGTTAGGATTAGGGGACGGGTGAGGGTCAGGCTTCGAGGAAGAGTTAGGGTTAGGGTTCGGGCTAGGGTTAGAGTTAGGGGACGGGGACGGTTTAGGGTCCAGGTGAGGGTACGACAACGCTTTAGGGGGAGCGTACGTGTGAGGGCGCGGGTTAGTGTCAGCGTACGGGTTAGGATTAGGGGACGGGTGAGGGTCAGGCTTCGGGGAAGCGTTAGGGTTAGGGTTCGGGCTAGGGTTAGGGTTAGGGGACGGGGACGGTTTAGGGTCCAGGTGAGGGTACGACAACGCTTTAGGGGGAGCGTACGTGTGAGGGCGCGGGTTAGTGTCAGCGTACGGGTTAGGATTAGGGGAGAGGTGAGTGTCAGGCTTCGGGGAAGGGTTAGGGTTAGGGTTCGGGCTAGGGTTAGGGTTAGGGAACGGGGACGGTTTAGGGTCCAGATGAGGGTACGACAACACTTTAGGGGGAGCGTAGGCGTGAGGGCGCGGGTTAGTGTCAGCGTACGGGTTAGGATTAGGGGACGGGTGAGGGTCAGGCTTCGGGGAAGGGTTAGGGTTAGGGTTTGGTCTAGGGTTAGGGTTAGGGGACGGGGACAGTTTAGGGTCCAGGTGAGGGTACGACAACGCTTTAGGGGTAGCGTACGTGTGAGGGCGTGGGTTAGTGTCAGCGTACGGGTTAGGATTAGGGGAAGGGTGAGGGTCAGGCTTCGGGGAAGGGTTAGGGTTAGGGTTCGGGCTAGGGTTAGGGTTAGGGGACGGGGATGGTTTAGGGTCTAGGTGAGGGTACGACAACGTTTTAGGGGGAGCGTATGTGTGAGGGCGCGGGTTAGTGTCAGCGTACGGGTTAGGATTAGGGGAGAGGTGAGTATCAGGCTTCGGGGAAGGGTTAGGGTTAGGGTTCGGGCTAGGGTTAGGGTTAGGGAACGGGGACGGTTTAGGGTCCAGATGAGGGTACGACAACACTTTAGGGGGAGCGTAGGCGTGAGGGCGCGGGTTAGTGTCAGCGTACGGGTTAGGATTAGGGGACGGGTGAGGGTCAGGCTTCGGGGAAGGGTTAGGGTTAGGGTTTGGTCTAGGGTTAGGGTTAGGGGACGGGGACGGTTTAGGGTCCAGGTGAGGGTACGACAACGCTTTAGGGGGAGCGTACGTGTGAGGGCGCAGGTTAGTGTCAGCGTACGGTTTAGGATTAGGGGACGGGGGAGGGTCAGGCTTCGGGGAACTGTTAGGGTTAGGGTTCGGGCTAGGGTTAGGGTTAGGGGACGGGGACGGTTTAGGGTCCAGGTGAGGGTACGACAACGCTTTAGGGGGAGCGTACGTGTGAGGGCGCGGGTTAGTGTCAGCGTACGGGTTAGGATTAGGGGACGGGTGAGGGTCAGGCTTCGGGGAATGGTTAGGGTTAGGGTTCGGGCTAGGGTTAGGATTAGGGGACGGGGACGGTTTAGGATCCAGGTGAGGGTACGACAACGCTTAAGGGGGAGCGTATGTGTGAGGGCGCGGGTTTGTGTCAGCGTACGGGTTAGGATTAAGGGACGGGTGAGGGTCAGGCTTCGGGGAAGGGTTAGGGTTAGCGTTCGGGCTAGGGTTAGGGTTAGGGGACGGGGACGGTTTAGGGTCCAGGTGAGGGTACGACAACGCTTTAGGGGGAGCGTAGGCGTGAGGGCGCAGGTTAGTGTCAGCGTACGGGTTAGGATTAGGTGACGGGTGAGGGTCAGGCTTCGGGGAAGGTTTAGGGTTAGGGTTCGGTCTAAGGTTAGGGTTAGGGGACGGGGACGGTTTAGGGTCCAGGTGAGGGTACGACAACGCTTTATGGGGAGCGTAAGCTTGAGGGCGCTGGTTAGTGTCAGTGTACGGGTTAGGATTAGGGGCCGGGTGAGGGTCAGGCTTCGGGGAAGTGTTAGGGTTTGGGTTCGGACTAGGGTTAGGGTTAGGGGACGGGGACGGTTTAGGGTCCAGGTGAGGGTACGACAACGCTTTAGGGGGAGCGTACGCATGAGGGCGCGGGTTAGTGTCAGCGTACGGGTTAGGATTAGGGGACGGGTGAGGGTCAGGCTTCGGGGAAGGGTTAGGGTTAGGGTTCGGTCTAAGGTTAGGGTTAGGGGACGGGGACGGTTTAGGGTCCAGGTGAGGGGACGACAACACTTTATGGGGAGCGTACGCGTGAGGGCGTGGGTTAGTGTCAGCGTACGGGTTAGGATTAGGGGACAGGTGAGGGTCAGGCTTCGGGCAAGTGTTAGGTTTAGGGTTCGGGCTAGGGTTAGGGTTAGGGGACGGGGACGGTTTAGGGTCCAGGTGAGGGTACGACAACGCTTTATGGGGAGCGTGCGCGTGAGGGCGTGGGTTAGTGTCAGCGTACGGGTTAGGATTATGGGACAGGTGAGGGTCAGGCTTCGGGGAAGTGTTAGGGTTAGGGTTCGGGCTAGGGTTAGTGTTAGGGGACGGGGACGGTTTAGGGTCCAGGTGAGGGTACGACAACGCTTTAGGGGGAGCGTACGTGTGAGGGCGCGGGTTAGTGTCAGCGTACGGTTTAGGATTAGGGGACAGGTGAGGGTCAGGCTTCTGGGAAGGGTTAGGGTTAGGGTTCGGGCTAGGGTTAGGGTTAGGGGACGGGGACGGTTTAGGGTCCAGGTGAGGGTACGACAACGCTTTAGGGGGAGTGTACACGTGAGGGCGCGGGTTAGTGTCAGCGTACGGGTTAGGATTAGGGGACGGGTGAGGGTCAGGCTTCGGGGAAGGGTTAGGGTTAGGGTTCGGTCTAAGGTTAGGGTTAGGGGACGGGGACGGTTTAGGGTCCAGGTGAGGGTACGACAACGCTTTATGGGGAGCGTACGCGTGAGGGCGTCGGTTAGTGTCAGCGTACGGGTTAGGATTAGGGGACAGGTGAGGGTCAGGCTTCGGGGAAGTGTTAGGTTTAGGGTTCGGGCTAGGGTTAGGGTTAGGGGACGGGGACGGTTTAGGGTCCAGGTGAGGGTACGACAACGCTTTAGGGGGAGCGTACGTGTGAGGGCGTGGGTTAGTGTCAGCGTACGGGTTAGGATTAGGGGACAGGTGAGGGTCAGGCTTCTGGGAAGGGTTAGGGTTAGGGTTTGGTCTAGGGTTAGGGTTAGGGGACGGGGACGGTTTAGGGTCCAGGTGAGGGTATGACAACGCTTTACGGGGAGCGTACGTGTGAGGGTGCGGGTTAGTGTCAGCGTACGGGTTAGGATTAGGGGACGGGTGAGGGTCAGGCTTCGAGGAAGAGTTAGGGTTAGGGTTCGGGCTAGGGTTAGAGTTAGGAGACGGGGACGGTTTAGGGTCCAGGTGAGGGTACGACAACGCTTTAGGGGGAGCGTACGTGTGAGGGCGCGGGTTAGTGTCAGCGTACGGGTTAGGATTAGGGGACGGGTGAGGGTCAGGCTTCGGGGAAGCGTTAGGGTTAGGGTTCGGGCTAGGGTTAGGGTTAGGGGACGGGGACGGTTTAGCGTCCAGGTGAGGGTACGACAACGCTTTAGGGGGAGCGTACGCGTGAGGGCGCGGGTTAGTGTCAGCGTACGGGATAGGATTAGGGGACGGGTGAGGGTCAGGCTTCGGGGAAGTGTTAGGGTTTGGGTTCGGGCTAGGGTTAGGGTTAGGGGACGGGTTCGGTTTAGGGTCCAGGTGAGGGTACGACAACGCTTTAGGGGGAGCGTACGTGTGAGGGCGCGGGTTAGTGTCAGCGTACGGGTTAGGATTAGGGGACGGGGGAGGGTCAGGCTTCGGGGAACGGTTAGGGTTAGGGTTCGGGTTAGGGTTAGGGGACGGGGACGGTTTAGGGTCCAGGTGAGGGTACGACAACGCTTTAGGGGGAGCGTACGTGTGAGGGCGCGGGTTAGTGTCAGCGTACGGGTTAGGATTAGGGGACGGGTGAGGGTCAGGCTTCGGGGAAGGGTTAGGGTTAGGGTTCGGGCTTGGGTTAGGGTTAGGGGACGGGGACGGTTTAGGATCCAGGTGAGGGTACGACAACGCTTAAGGGGGAGCGTATGTGTGAGGGCGCGGGTTAGTGTCAGCGTACGGGTTAGGATTAAGGGACGGGTGAGGGTCAGGCTTCGGGGAAGGGTTGGGGTTAGGGTTCGGGCTAGGGTTAGGGGACGGGGACGGGGACGGTTTAGGGTCCAGGTGAGGGTACGACAACGCTTTAGGGGGAGCGTACGCGTGAGGGCGCGGGTTAGTGTCAGCATACGGGTTAGGATTAGGGGACGGGTGAGGGTCAGGCTTCGGGGAAGGGTTAGGGTTAGGGTTCGGTGTAAGGTTAGCGTTAGGGGACGGGGACGGTTTAGGGTCCAGGTGAGGGTACGACACCGCTTTATGGGGAGCGTACGCGTGAGGGCGTGGGTTAGTGTCAGCATACGGGTTAGGATTAGGGGACGGGTGAGGGTCAGGCTTCGGGGAAGTGTTAGGGTTACGGTTCGGGCTAGGGTTAGGGTTAGGGGACGGGGACGGTTTAGGGTCCAGGTGAGGGTACGACAACGCTTTAGGGGGAGCGTACGTGTGAGGGCGTGGGTTAGTGTCAGCGTACGGGTTAGGATTTGGGGACAGGTGAGGGTCAGGATTCTGGGAAGGGTTAGGGTTAGGGTTCGGGCTAGGGTTAGGGTTAGGGGACGGGGACGGTTTAGGGTCCAGGTGAGGGTACGACAACGCTTTACGGGGAGCGTACGTGTGAGGGTGCGGGTTAGTTTCAGCGTACGGGTTAGGATTAGGGGACGGGTGAGGGTCAGGCTTCGAGGAAGAGTTAGGGTTAGGGTTCGGGCTAGGGTTAGAGTTAGGGGACGGGGACGGTTTAGGGTCCAGGTGAGGGTACGACAACGCTTTAGGGGGAGCGTACGTGTGAGGGCGCGGGTTAGTGTCAGCGTACGGGTTAGGATTAGGGGACGGGTGAGGGTCAGGCTTCGGGGAAGCGTTAGGGTTAGGGTTCGGGCTAGGGTTAGGGTTAGGGGACGGGGACGGTTTAGGGTCCAGGTGAGGGTACGACAACGCTTTAGGGGGAGCGTACGTGTGAGGGCGCGGGTTAGTGTCAGCGTACGGGTTAGGATTAGGGGAGAGGTGAGTGTCAGGCTTCGGGGAAGGGTTAGGGTTAGGGTTCGGGCTAGGGTTAGGGTTAGGGAACGGGGACGGTTTAGGGTCCAGATGAGGGTACGACAACACTTTAGGGGGAGCGTAGGCGTGAGGGCGCGGGTTAGTGTCAGCGTACGGGTTAGGATTAGGGGACGGGTGAGGGTCAGGCTTCGGGGAAGGGTTAGGGTTAGGGTTTGGTCTAGGGTTAGGGTTAGGGGACGGGGACAGTTTAGGGTCCAGGTGAGGGTACGACAACGCTTTAGGGGTAGCGTACGTGTGAGGGCGTGGGTTAGTGTCAGCGTACGGGTTAGGATTAGGGGAAGGGTGAGGGTCAGGCTTCGGGGAAGGGTTAGGGTTAGGGTTCGGGCTAGGGTTAGGGTTAGGGGACGGGGATGGTTTAGGGTCTAGGTGAGGGTACGACAACGTTTTAGGGGGAGCGTATGTGTGAGGGCGCGGGTTAGTGTCAGCGTACGGGTTAGGATTAGGGGAGAGGTGAGTATCAGGCTTCGGGGAAGGGTTAGGGTTAGGGTTCGGGCTAGGGTTAGGGTTAGGGAACGGGGACGGTTTAGGGTCCAGATGAGGGTACGACAACACTTTAGGGGGAGCGTAGGCGTGAGGGCGCGGGTTAGTGTCAGCGTACGGGTTAGGATTAGGGGACGGGTGAGGGTCAGGCTTCGGGGAAGGGTTAGGGTTAGGGTTTGGTCTAGGGTTAGGGTTAGGGGACGGGGACGGTTTAGGGTCCAGGTGAGGGTACGACAACGCTTTAGGGGGAGCGTACGTGTGAGGGCGCAGGTTAGTGTCAGCGTACGGTTTAGGATTAGGGGACGGGGGAGGGTCAGGCTTCGGGGAACTGTTAGGGTTAGGGTTCGGGCTAGGGTTAGGGTTAGGGGACGGGGACGGTTTAGGGTCCAGGTGAGGGTACGACAACGCTTTAGGGGGAGCGTACGTGTGAGGGCGCGGGTTAGTGTCAGCGTACGGGTTAGGATTAGGGGACGGGTGAGGGTCAGGCTTCGGGGAATGGTTAGGGTTAGGGTTCGGGCTAGGGTTAGGATTAGGGGACGGGGACGGTTTAGGATCCAGGTGAGGGTACGACAACGCTTAAGGGGGAGCGTATGTGTGAGGGCGCGGGTTTGTGTCAGCGTACGGGTTAGGATTAAGGGACGGGTGAGGGTCAGGCTTCGGGGAAGGGTTAGGGTTAGCGTTCGGGCTAGGGTTAGGGTTAGGGGACGGGGACGGTTTAGGGTCCAGGTGAGGGTACGACAACGCTTTAGGGGGAGCGTAGGCGTGAGGGCGCAGGTTAGTGTCAGCGTACGGGTTAGGATTAGGTGACGGGTGAGGGTCAGGCTTCGGGGAAGGGTTAGGGTTAGGGTTCGGTCTAAGGTTAGGGTTAGGGGACGGGGACGGTTTAGGGTCCAGGTGAGGGTACGACAACGCTTTATGGGGAGCGTAAGCTTGAGGGCGTGGGTTAGTGTCAGCGTACGGGTTAGGATTAGGGGACGGGTGAGGGTCAGGCTTCGGGGAAGTGTTAGGGTTTGGGTTCGGACTAGGGTTAGGGTTAGGGGACGGGGACGGTTTAGGGTCCAGGTGAGGGTACGACAACGCTTTAGGGGGAGCGTACGTGTGAGGGCGCGGTTTAGTGTCAGCGTACGGTTTAGTATTAGGGGACGGGTGAGGGTCAGGCTTCGGGGAATGGTTAGGGTTAGGGTTCGGGCTAGGGTTAGGGTTAGGGGACGGGGACGGTTTAGGGTCCAGGTGAGGGTACGACAACGCTTTAGGGGGAGCGTACGTGTGAGGGCGCGGGTTAGTGTCAGCGTACGGTTTAGGATTAGGGGACGGGTGAGGGTCAGGCTTCGGGGAAGTGTTAGGGTTTTGGTTCGGGCTAGGGTTAGGGTTAGGGTACGGGGACGGTTTAGGATCCAGGTGAGGGTACGACAACGCTTTAGGGGGAGCGTACGTGTGAGGGCGCGGGTTAGTGTCAGCGTACGGGTTAGGATTAAGGGACAGGTGAGGGTCAGGCTTCGGGGAAGGGTTAGGGTTAGGGTTCGGGCTAGGGTTAGGGTTAGGGGACGGGGACGATTTAGGGTCCAGGTGAGGGTACGACAACCCTTTAGGGGGAGCGTACGCATCAGGGCGCGGGTTAGTGTCAGCGTACGGGTTAGGATTAGGGGACGGGTGAGGGTCAGGCTTCGGGGAAGGGTTAGGGTTAGGGTTCGGTCTAAGGTTAGGGTTAGGGGACGGGGACGGTTTAGGGTCCAGGTGAGGGTACGACAACGCTTTATGGGGAGCGTACGCATGAGGGCGCGGGTTAGTGTCAGCGTACGGGTTAGGATTAGGGGACAGGTGAGGGTCAGGCTTCGGGGAAGTGTTAGGGTTAGGGTTCGGGCTAGGGTTAGGGTTAGGGGACGGGGACGGTTTAGGGTCCAGGTGAGGGTACGACAACGCTTTAGGGGGAGCGTATGTGTGAGGGCGCGGGTTAGTGTCAGCGTACGGGTTAGGATTAGGGGACAGGTGAGTGTCAGGCTTCTGGGAAGGGTTAGGGTTAGGGTTCGGGCTAGGGTTAGGGTTAGGGGACGGGGACGGTTTAGGGTCCAGGTGAGGGTACGACAACGCTTTAGGGGGAGCGTATGTGTGAGGGCGTGGGTTATTGTCAGCGTACGGGTTAGGATTAGGGGACGGGTGAGGGTCAGGCTTCGGGGAAGGGTTAGGGTTAGGGTTCGGTGTAAGGTTAGCGTTAGGGGACGGGGACGGTTTAGGGTCCAGGTGAGGGTACGACAACGCTTTATGGGGAGCGTACGCATGAGGGCGTGGGTTAGTGTCAGCGTACGGGTTAGGATTAGGGGACAGGTGAGGGTCAGGCTTCGGGGAAGTGTTAGGGTTATGGTTCGAGCTAGGGTTAGGGTTAGGGGACGGGGACGGTTTAGGGTCCAGGTAAGGGTACGACAACGCTTTAGGGGGAGCGTATGTGTGAGGGCGTGGGTTAGTGTCAGCGTACGGGTTAGGATTAGGTGACAGGTTAGGGTCAGGCTTAGGGGAAGGGTTAGGGTTAGGGTTCGGGCTAGGGTTAGGGTTAGGGGACGGGGACGGTTTAGGGTCCAGGTGAGGGTACGACAACGCTTTAGGAGGAGCGTACGTATGAGTGCGTGGGTTAGTGCCAAGGGTACGGGTTAGGATTAAGGGAAGGGTGAGGGTCAGGCTTCGGGGAAGGGTTAGGGTTAGGGTTCGGTCTAGGGTTTGGTTTAAGGGACGGGGACGGTTTAGGGTCCAGGTGAGTGTACGACAACGCTTTAGGGGGAGCGTACGTGTGAGGGCGCGGGTTAGTGTCAGCGTACGGGTTAGGATTAGGGGACGGGTGAGGGTCAGGCTTCGGGGAAGGGTTAGGATTAGGGTTCGGGCTAGGGTTAGGTTTAGGTGACGGGGACGGTTTAGGGTCCAGGTGAGGGTACGACAACGCTTTAGGGGGAGCATACGTATGAGTGCGTGGGTTAGTGCCAAGCATACGGGTTAGGATTAGGGGACGGGTGAGGGTCAGGCTTCGGGGAAGGGTTAGGGTTAAGGTTCGGGCTCGGGTTAGGGTTAGGGGACGGGGACGGTTTAGGGTCCAGGTGAGGGTACGACAACGCTTTACGGGGAGCGTACGTGTGAGGGTGCGGGTTAGTTTCAGCGTACGGGTTAGGATTAGGGGACGGGTGAGGGTCAGGCTTCGAGGAAGTGTTAGGGTTAGGGTTCGGGCTAGGGTTAGAGTTAGGGGACGGGGACGGTTTAGGGTCCAGGTGAGGGTACGACAACGCTTTAGGGGGAGCGTACGTGTGACGGCGCGGGTTAGTGTCAGCGTACGGGTTAGGATTAGGGGACGGGAGAGGGTCAGGCTTCGGGGAAGCGTTAGGGTTAGGGTTCGGGGTAGGGTTAGGGTTAGGGGACGGGGACGGTTTAGGGTCCAGGTGAGGGTACGACAACGCTTTAGGGGGAGCGTACGTGTGAGGGCGCGGGTTAGTGTCAGCGTACGGGTTAGGATTAGGGGAGAGGTGAGTGTCAGGCTTCGTGGAAGGGTTAGGGTTAGGGTTCGGGCTAGGGTTAGGGTTAGGGAACGGGGACGGTTTAGGGTCCAGATGAGGGTACGACAACACTTTAGGGGGAGCGTAGGCGTGAGGGCGCGGGTTAGTGTCAGCGTACGGGTTAGGATTAGGGGACGGGTGAGGGTCAGGCTTCGGGGAAGGGTTAGGGTTAGGGTTTGGTCTAGGGTTAGGGTTAGGGGACGGGGACGGTTTAGGGTCCAGGTGAGGGTACGACAACGCTTTAGGGGTAGCGTACGTGTGAGGGCGTGGGTTAGTGTCAGCGTACGGGTTAGGATTAGGGGAAGGGTGAGGGTCAGGCTTCGGGGAAGGGTTAGGGTTAGGGTTCGGGCTAGGGTTAGGGTTAGGGGACGGGGACGGTTTAGGGTCTAGGTGAGGGTACGACAACGCTTTAGGGGGAGCGTATGTGTGAGGGCGCGGGTTAGTGTCAGCGTACGGGTTAGGATTAGGGGAGAGGTGAGTGTCAGGCTTCGGGGAAGGGTTAGGGTTAGGGTTCGGGCTAGGGTTAGGGTTAGGGAACGGGGACGGTTTAGGGTCCAGATGAGGGTACGACAACACTTTAGGGGGAGCGTAGGCGTGAGGGCGCGGGTTAGTGTCAGCGTACGGGTTAGGATTAGGGGACGGGTGAGGGTCAGGCTTCGGGGAAGGGTTAGGGTTAGGGTTTGGTCTAGGGTTAGGGTTAGGGGACGGGGACGGTTTAGGGTCCAGGTGAGGGTACGACAACGCTTTAGGGGTAGCGTACGTGTGAGGGCGTGGGTTAGTGTCAGCGTACGGGTTAGGATTAGGGGACGTGTGAGGGTCAGGCTTCGGGGAAGGGTTAGGGTTAGGGTTCGGGCTAGGGTTAGGGTTAGGGGACTGGGGCGGTTTAGGGTCCAGGTGAGGGTACGACAACGCTTTAGGGGGAGCGTACGTGTGAGTGCGCGGGTTAGTGTCAGCGTACGGTTTACGATTAGGGGACGGGTGAGGGTCAGGCTTCGGGGAAGTGTTAGGGTTAGGGTTCGGTGTAAGGTTAGCGTTAGGGGACGGGGACGGTTTAGGGTCCAGGTGAGGGTACGACAACGCTTTATGGGGAGCGTACGCGTGAGGGCGTGGGTTAGTGTCAGCGTACGGGTTAGGATTAGGGGACAGGTGAGGGTCAGGCTTCGGGGAAGTGTTAGGGTTATGGTTCGGGCTAGGGTTAGGGTTAGGGGACGGGGACGGTTTAGGGTCCAGGTAAGGGTACGACTACGCTTTAGGGGGAGCGTATGTGTGAGGGCGCGGGTTAGTGTCAGCGTACAGGTTAGGATTAGGTGACAGGTTAGGGTCAGGCTTCGGGGAAGGGTTAGGGTTAGGGTTCGGGCTAGGGTTAGGGTTAGGGGACGGGGACGGTTTAGGGTCCAGGTGAGGGTACGTCAACGCTTTAGGAGGAGCGTACGTATGAGTGCGTGGGTTAGTGCCAAGTGTACGGGTTAGGATTAGGGGAAGGGTGAGTGTCAGGCTTCGGGGAAGGGTTAGGGTTAAGGTTCGGGCTCGGGTTAGGGTTAGGGGACGGGGACGGTTTAGGGTCCAGGTGAGGGCACGACAACGCATTAGGTGGAGCGTAGGTGTGAGGGTGCGGGTTAGTGTCAGCGTACAGGTTAGGATTAGGGGACGGGTGAGGGTCAGGCTTCGGGGAAGGGTTAGGGTTAGGGTTCGGGCTAGGGTTAGGGTTAGGGGACGGGGACGGTTTAGGGTCCAGGTGAGGGTACGACAACGCTTTAGGGGGAGCGTACGTGTGAGGGCGCGGGTTAGTGTCAGCGTACGGGTTAGGATTAGGGGACAGGTGAGGGTCAGGCTTCGGGGAAGGGTTAGGGTTAGGGTTCAGGCTAGGGTTAGGTTTAGGGGATGGGGACGGTTTAGGGTCCAGGTGAGGGTACGACAACGCTTTAGGGGGAGCGTACGTATGAGTGCGTGGGTTAGTGCCAAATGTACGGGTTAGGATTAGGGGAAGGGTGAGGGTCAGGCTTCGGGGAAGGGTTAGGGTTAGTGTTCGGGATAGGGTTTGGTTTAGGGGACGGGGACGGTTTACGGTCCAGGTGAGGGTACGACAACGCTTTAGGGGGAGCGTACGTGTGAGGGCGCGGGTTAGTGTCAGCGTATGGGTTAGGATTAGGGGACGGGTGAGGGTCAGGCTTCGGGGAATGGTTAGGATTAGGGTTCGGGCTAGGGTTAGGTTTAGGGGACGGGGACGGTTTAGGGTCCAGTTGAGGGTACGACAACGCTTTAGGGGGAGCATACGTATGAGTGCGTGGTTTAGTGCCAAGCGTACGGGTTAGGATTAGTGGACGGGTGAGGGTCAGGCTTCGGGGAAGGGTTAGGGTTAAGGTTCGGGCTCGGGTTAGGGTTAGGGGACGGGGACGGTATAGGGTCCAGGTGATGGTACGACAACGCTTTACGGGGAACGTACGTGTGAGGGCGCGGGTTAGTGTCAGCGTACGGCTTAGGATTAGGGGACGGGTGAGGGTCAGGCTTCGGGGAAGGGTTAGGGTTAGGGTTCGGGCTAGGGTTAGGGTTAGGGGACGGGGACGGTTTAGGGTCCAGGTGAGGGTACGACAACACTTAAGGGGGACCGTACGCGTGAGGGCGTGGGTTAGTGTCAGCGTACAGGTTAGGATTAGGGGACGGGTGAGGGTCAGGCTTCGGGGAAGGGTTAGGGTTAGGTTTCGGGCTAACGTTAGGGTTAGGGGACAGGGACGGTTTAGGGTCCAGGTGAGGGTATGACAACGCTTTAGGGGGAGCGTACGTGTGAAGGCGCGGGTTAGTGTCAGCGTACGGGTTAGGATTAGGGGACGGGTGAGGGTCAGGCTTCGGGGAAGGGTTAGAGTTAGGGTTAGGGCTAGGGTTAGGGTTAGGGGACGGGGACGGTTTAGGGTCCAGGTGGGGTACGACAACGCTTTAGGGAGAGCGTACGTGTGAGGGCGCGGGTTAGTGTCAGCGTACGGGTTAGGATTAGGGGACGGGTGAGGGTCAGGCTTCGGGGAAGGGTTAGGGTTAGGGTTCGGTCTAAGGTTAGGGTTAGGGGATGGGGACGGTTTAGGGTCCAGGTGGGGTACGACAACGCTTTAGGGGGAGCGTACGCGTGAGGGCGTTGGTTAATGTCAGCGTACGGATTAGGATTTGGGGACGGGTGAGGGTCAGGCTTCGGGGAAGGGTTAGGGTTAGGGTTCGGGCTAGGGTTAGGGTTAGGGGACGGGGACGGTTTAGCGTCCAGGTGAGGGTACGACAACGCTTTAGGGGGAGCGTACGCGTGAGGGCGCGTGTTAGTGTCAGCGTACGGGTTAGGATTAGGGGACGGGTGAGGGTCAGGCTTCGGGGAAGTGTTAGGGTTAGGGTTCGGTCTAAGTTTAGGGTTAGGGGACGGGGACGGTTTAGGGTCCAGGTGGCGTACGACAACGCTTTAGGGGGAGCGTACACGTGAGGGCGTTGGTTAATGTCAGCGTACGGGTTAGGATTAGGGGATGGGTGAGGGTCAGGCTTCGGGGAAGGGTTAGGGTTAGGGTTCGGGCTAGGGTTAGGGTTAGGGGACGGGGACGGTTTAGGGTCCAGTTGAGGGTACGACAACGCTTTACGGGGAGCGTACGCGTGAGAGCGTGGGTTAGTGTCAGCGTACGGGTTAGGATTAGGGGACGGGTGAGGGTCAGGCTTCGGGGAAGGGTTAGGGTTAGAGTTCGGGCTAGGGTTAGGGTTAGGGGACAGGGACGGTTTAGGGTCCAGGTGAGGGTACGACAACGCTTTAGGGGGAGCGTACGTTTGAGGGCGTGGGTTAGTGTCAGCGTACGGGTTAGGATTAGGGGACGGGTGAGGGTCAGGCTGCGGGGAAGGGTTAGGGTTAGGGTTCGGGTTAGGGTTAGGGGACTGGGGGGTTTAGGGTCCAGGTGAGGGTACGACAACGCTTTAGGGGGAGCGTATGTGTGAGGGCGCGGGTTAGTGTCAGCGTACGGGTTAGGATTAGGGGACGGGTCAGGGTTAGGCTTCGGGGAAGGGATAGGGTTAGGGTTCGGGCTAGGGTTAGGGTTAGGGGATGGGGACGGTTTAGGGTCCAGGTGACGGTACGACAACGCTTTAGGGGGAACGTACGTGTGAGGGCTCGGGTTAGTGTCAGCGTACGGGTTAGGATTAGGGGACGGGTGAGGGTCAGGCTTCGGGGAAGTGTTAGGGTTAGGGTTCGGTCTAAGGTTAGGGTTAGGGGACGGGGACGGTTTAGGGTCCAGGTGAGGGTACGACAACGCTTTATGGGGAGCGTACGCGTGAGGGCGTGGGTTAGTGTCAGCGTACGGTTTAGGATTAGGGGACAGGTGAGGGTCAGGCTTCGGGGAAGTGTTAGGGTTAGGGTTTGGGCTAGGGTTAGGGTTTGGGGACGGGGACGGTTTAGGGTCCAGGTGAGGGTACGACAACGCTTTACGGGGAGCGTACGTGTGAGGGTGCGGGTTAGTGTCAGCATACGGGTTAGGATTAGGGGACGGGTGAGGGTCAGGCTTCGGGGAAGGGTTAAGGTTAGGGTTCGGGCTAGGGTTAGGGTTAGGGGACGGGGACGGTTTAGGGTCCAGGTGAGGGTACGACAACGCTATAGGGGGAGAGTACGCGTAAGGGCGTGAGTTAGTGTCAGCGTACGGGTTAGGATTAGGGGACGGGTGAGGGTCAGGCTTCGGGGAAGGGTTAGGGTTAGGGTTCGGGCTAGGGTTAGGGTTAGGGGACGGGGACGGTTTAGGGTCCAGATGAGGGTATGACAACGCTTTAGGGGGAGCGTATGTGTGAGGGTGCGGGTTAGTGTCAGCGTACGGGTTAGGATTAAGGGACAGGTGAGGGTCAGGCTTCGGGGAAGGGTTAGGGTTAGGGTTCGGGCTAGGGTTAGGGTTAGGGGACGGGGACGGTTTACGGTCCAGGTGAGGGTACGACAACGCTATAGGGGGAGCGTACGCGTGAGGGCGCGAGTTAGTGTCAGCGTACGGGTTAGGATTAGGGGACGGGTGAGGGTCAGGCTTCGGGGAAGGGTTAGGGTTAGGTTTCGGTCTAAGGTTAGGGTTAGGGGACGGGGACGGTTTAGGGTCCAGGTGAGGGTACGACAACGCTTTATGGGGAGCGTACGCATGAGGGCGTGGGTTAGTGTCAGCGTACGGGTTAGGATTAGGGGACGGGTGAGGGTCAGGCTTCGGGGAAGGGTTAGGGTTAGGGTTCGGGCTAGGGTTAGGGTTAGGGGACAGGGACGGTTTAGGGTCCAGGTGATGGTACGACAACGCTTTAGGGGGAGCGTACGTGTGAGGGCGTGGGTTAGTGTTAGCGTACGGGTTAAGATTAGGGGATGGGTGAGGGTCAGGCTGCGGGGAAGTGTTAGGGTTAGGGTTCGGGTTAGGGTTAGTGGACTGGGGGGTTTAGGGTCCAGGTGAGGGTACGACAACGCTTTAGGGGGAGCATATGTGTGAGGGCGCGGGTTAGTGTCAGCGTACGGGTTAGGATTAGGGGACGGGTGAGGGTCAGGCTTCGGGGAAGGGTTAGGGTTAGGGTTCGGGCTAGGGTTATGGTTAGGGGACGGGGACGGTTTAGGGTCCAGGTGAGGGTACGACAACGCTTTAGGGGGAGCGTACGCGTGAGGGCGCGGGTTAGTGTCAGCATACGGGTTAGGATTAGGGGACGGGTGATGGTCAGGCTTCGGGGAAGGGTTAGGGTTAGCGTTCGGGCTAGGGTTAAGGTTAGGGGACTGGGGCGGTTTCGGGTCCAGGTGAGGGTACGACAACGCTTTAGGGGGAGCGTACGTGTGAGGGCGCGGGTTAGTGTCAGCGTACGGGTTAGGATTAGGGGACGGGTGAGGGTCAGGCTTCGGGGAAGGGTTAGGGTTAGGGTTCGGGCTAGGGTTAGGGTTAGGGGACGGGGACGGTTTAGGGTCCAGGTGAGGGTACGACAACACTTAAGGGGGAGCATACGTGTGAGGGCGTGGGTTAGTGTCAGCGTACGGGTTAGGATTAGGGGACAGGTGAGGGTCAGGCTTCGGGGAAGGGTTGGGGTTAGGTTTTGGGCTAGGGTTAGGGCTAGGGGACGGGGACGGTTTAGGGTCCAGGTGAGTGTACGACAACACTTTAGGGGGAGCGTATGTGTGAGGGCGCGGGTTAGTGTCAGGGTACGGGTTAGGATTAAGGGACAGGTGAGGGTCAGGCTTCGGGGAAGGGTGAGGGTTAGGGTTCGGGCTAGGGTTAGGGTTAGGGGACGGGGACGGTTTAGGGTCCAGGTGAGGGTACGACAACGCTTTAGGGGGAGCGTACGCGTGAGGGCGCGGGTTACTGTCAGCGTACGGGTTAGGATTAGGGGACGGGTGAGGGTCAGGCTTCGGAGAAGTGTTAGGGTTAGGGTTCGGGCTAGGGTTAGCGTTAGGGGACGGGTACGGTTTAGGGTCCAGGTGAGGGTACGACAACGCTTTAGGGGGAGCGTACGTGTGAGGGCACGGGTTAGTGTCAGCGTACGGGTTAGAATTAGGGGACGGGTGAGGGTCAGGTTTCGGGGAAGGGTTAGGGTTAGGGTTCGGGCTAGGGTTAGGGTTAGGGGACGTGGACGGTTTAAGGTCCAGGTGAGGGTACGACAACGCTTTAGGGGGAGCGTACGTGTGAGGGCACGGGTTAGTGTCAGCGTACGGGTTAGGATTAGGGGACGGGTGAGGGTCAGGCTTCGGCGAAGGGTTAGGGTTTGGGTTCGGGCTAGGGATAGGGTTAGGGGAAGGGGAAGGTTTAGGGTCCAGGTGAGGGTACGACAACGCTTTAGGGAGAGCGTACGTGTGAGGGTGCAGGCTAGTGTCAGCGTACGGGTTAGGATTAGGGGACGGGTGAGGCTCAGGCTTCGGGGAAGGGTTAGGGTTGGGGTTCGGGCTACGGTTAGGGTTAGGGGACTGAGGCGGTTTAGGGTCCAGGTGAGGGTACGACAACGCTTTATGGGGAGCGTACGTGTGAGGGCGCAGGTTAGTGTCAGCGTACGGGTTAGGATTACGGGACGGGTGAGGGTCAGGCTTCGGGGAAGGGTTAGGGTTAGGGTTTGGGCTAGGGTTAGGGTTAGGGGACGGGGACGGTTTAGGGGCCAGGTGAGGGTACGACAACGCTTTAGGGGGAGCGTACGTGTGAGGGCGCGGGTTGGTGTCAGCGTACGGTTTAGGATTAGGGGACGGGTGAGGGTCAGGCTTCGGGGAAGGGTTAGGGTTAGGGTTCAGGCTAGGGTTAGGGTTAGGGGATGGGGACGGTTTAGGGTTCAGGTGAGGGTATGACAACGCTTTAGGGGGAGCGTATGTGTGAGGGCGCGGGTTAGTGTCAGCGTACGGTTTAGGATTAGGGGACGGGTGAGGGTCAGGCTTCGGGGAAGGGTTAGGGTTAGGGTTCGGGCTAGGGTTAGGGTTAGGGGACGGGGACGGTTTAGGGTCCAGGTGAGGGTACGACAACTCTTTAGGGGGAGCGTACGTGTGAGGGCGCGGGTTAGTGTCAGCGTACGGGTTCGGATTAAGGGACGGGTGAGGGTCAGGCTTCGGGGAAGTGTTAGGGTTAGGGTTCGGTCTAGGGTTAGGGTTAGGGGACGGGGACGGTTTAGGGTCCAGGTGAGGGTACGACAACACTTAAGGGGGAGCATACGTGTGAGGGCGCGGGTTAGTGTCAGCGTACGGGTTAGGATTAGGGGACGGTTGAGGGTCAGGCTTCGAGGAAGGGTTACGGTTAGGGTTCGGGCTAGGGTTAGGGTTAGGGGATGGGGACGGTTTAGGGTCCAGGTGAGGGTACGACAACGCTTTAGGGGGAGCGTATGTGTGAGGGCGCGGGTTAGTGTCAGCGTACGGGTTAGGATTAAGGGACAGGTGACGGTCAGGCTTCGGGAAAGGGTTAGGGTTAGGGTTCGGTCTAGGGTTAGGGTTAGGGGACGGGGACGGTTTAGGGTCCAGGTGAGGGTACGACAACGCTATAGGGGGAGCGTACGCGTAAGGGCACGAGTTAGTGTCAGTGTACGGGTTAGGATTAGGGGACAGGTGAGTGTCAGGCTTCGGGGAAGGGTTAGGGTTAGGGTTCGGTCTAAGGTTAGGGTTAGGGGACGGGGACGGTTTAGGGTCCAGGTGAGGGTACGACAACGTTTTATGGGGAGCGTACGCGTGAGGGCGTGGGTTAGTGTCAGCGTACGGGTTAGGATTAGGGGACGGGTGAGGGTCAGGCTTCGGGGAAGGGTTAGGGTTAGGGTTCGGGCTAGGGTTAGGGTTAGGGGACAGGGACGGTTTAGGGTCCAGATGAGGGTACGACAACGCTTTAGGGGGAGCGTACGTTTGAGGGTGCGGGTTAGTGTCAGCGTACGGGTTAGGATTAAGGGACAGGTGAGGGTCAGGCTTCGGGGAAGTGTTAGGGTTAGGGTTCGGGCTAGGGTTAGGGTTAGGGGACGGGGACGGTTTAGGGTCCAGGTGAGGGTACGACAACGCTTTATGGGGAGCGTACGCGTGAGGGCTTGGGTTAGTGTCAGCGTACGGGTTAGGATTAGGGGACGGGTGAGGGTCAGGCTTCGGGGAAGGGTTAGGGTTAGGGTTCGGGCTAGGGTTATGGTTAGGGGACGGGGACGGTTTAGGGTCCAGGTGAGGGTACCACAACGCTTTAGGGTGAGCGTACGTGTGAGGGCGCGGGTTAGTGTCAGCGTGCGGGTTAGGATTAGGGGACGAGTGAGGGTCAGGCTTCGGGGAAGGGTTAGGATTAGGTTTTGGGCTAGGGTTAGGGCTAGGGGACGGGGACGGTTTAGGGTCCAGCTGAGTGTACGACAACGCTTTAGGGGGAGCGTATGTGTGAGGGCGCGGGTTAGTGTCAGGGTACGGGTTAGGATTAAGGGACAGGTGAGGGTCAGGCTTCGGGGAAGGGTGAGGGTTAGGGTTCGGGCTAGGGTTAGGGTTAGGGGACGGGGACGGTTTAGGGTCCAGGTGAGGGTACGACAACGCTTTAGGGGGAGCGTACGCGTGAGGGCGCGGGTTACTGTCAGCGTACGGGTTAGGATTAGGGGACGGGTGAGGGTCAGGCTTCGGAGAAGTGTTAGGGTTAGGGTTCGGGCTAGGGTTAGCGTTAGGGGACGGGTACGGTTTAGGGTCCAGGTGAGGGTACGACAACGCTTTAGGGGGAGCGTACGTGTGAGGGCGCGGGTTAGTGTCAGTGTACGGGTTAGGATTAGGGGACGGGTGAGGGTCAGGCTTCGGGGAAGGGTTAGGGTTAGGGTTCAGGCTAGGGATAGGGTTAGGGGACGGGGAAGGTTTAGGGTCCAGGTGAGGGTACGACAACGCTTTAGGGAGAGCGTACGTGTGAGGGTGCAGGCTAGTGTCAGCGTACGGGTTAGGATTAGGGGACGGGTGAGGCTCAGGCTTCGGGGAAGGGTTAGGGTTGGGATTCGGGCTACGGTTAGGGTTAGGTGACTGAGGCGGTTTAGGGTCCAGGTGAGGGTACGACAACGCTTTATGGGGAGCGTACGTGTGAGGGCGCAGGTTAGTGTCAGCGTACGGGTTAGGATTAGGGGACGGGTGAGGGTCAGGCTTCGGGGAAGGGTTAGGGTTAGGGTTTGGGCTAGGGTTAGGGTTAGGGGACGGGGACGGTTTAGGGGCCAGGTGAGGGTACGACAACGCTTTAGGGGGAGCGTACGTGTGAGGGCGCGGGTTGGTGTCAGCGTACGGTTTAGGATTAGGGGACGGGTGAGGGTCAGGCTTCGGGGAAGGGTTAGGGTTAGGGTTCAGGCTAGGGTTAGGGTTAGGGGATGGGGACGGTTTAGGGTTCAGGTGAGGGTATGACAACGCTTTAGGGGGAGCGTATGTGTGAGGGCGCGGGTTAGTGTCAGCGTACGGTTTAGGATTAGGGGACGGGTGAGGGTCAGGCTTCGGGGAAGGGTTAGGGTTAGGGTTCGGGCTAGGGTTAGGGTTAGGGGACGGGGACGGTTTAGGGTCCAGGTGAGGGTACGACGACTCTTTAGGGGGAGCGTACATGTGAGGGCGCGGGTTAGTGTCAGCGTACGGGTTCGGATTAAGGGACGGGTGAGGGTCAGGCTTCGGGGAAGTGTTAGGGTTAGGGTTCGGTCTAGGGTTAGGGTTAGGGGACGGGGACGGTTTAGGGTCCAGGTGAGGGTACCACAACGCTTTAGGGTGAGCGTACGTGTGAGGGCGCGGGTTAGTGTCAGCGTGCGGGGTAGGATTAGGGGACGGGTGAGGGTCAGGCTTCGGGGAAGGGTTAGGGTTAGGGTTCGGGCTAGGGTTAGGGTTAGGGGACGGGGACGGTTTAGGGTCCAGGTGAGGGTACGACAACGCTTTAGGGGGAGCGTACGTGTGAGGGCGCGGGTTAGTGTCAGCGTACGGTTTAGTAGTAGGGGACGGGTGAGGGTCAGGCTTCGGGGAAGGGTTAGGGTTAGGGTTCGGGCTAGGGTTAGGGTTAGGGGACGGGGACAGTTTAGGGTCCAGGTGAGGGTACGACAACGCTTTAGGGGGAGCGTACGCGTGAGGGCGCGGGTTAGTGTCAGCGTACGGGTTAGGATTAGGGGACGGGTGAGGGTCAGGCTTCGGGGAAGGGTTAGGGTTAGCGTTCGGGCTAGGGTTAAGGTTAGGGGACTGGGGCGGTTTCGGGTCCAGGTGAGGGTACGACAACGCTTTAGGGGGAGCGTACGTGTGAGGGCGCGGGTTGGTGTCAGCGTACGGGTTAGGATTAGGGGACGGGTGAGGGTCAGGCTTCGGGTAAGGGTTAGGGTTAGGGTTCGGGCTAGGGTTAGGGTTAGGGGACGGGGACGGTTTAGGGTCCAGGTGAGGGTACGACAACACTTAAGGGGGAGCGTACGTGTGAGGGCGTGGGTTAGTGTCAGTGTACGGGTTAGGATTAGGGGACGGGTGAGGGTCAGGCTTCGGGGAAGTGTTAGGGTTAGGTTTTGGGCTAGGGTTAGGGTTAGGGGACGGGGACGGTTTAGGGTCCAGGTGAGTGTACGAGAACGCTTTGGGGGGAGCGTATGTGTGAGGGCGCGGGTTAGTGTCAGGGTACGGTTTAGGGTTAAGGGACAGGTGAGGGTCAGGCTTCGGGGAAGGGTTAGGTTTATGGTTCGGGCTAGGGTTAGGGTTAGGGGACGGGGACGGTTTAGGGTCCAGGTGAGGGTACGACAACGCTTTAGGGGGAGCGTACGCGTGAGGGCGCGGGTTACTGTCAGCGTACGGGTTAGGATTAGGGGACGGGTGAGGGTCAGGCTTCGGAGAAGAGTTAGGGTTAGAGTTCGGGCTAGGATTAGCGTTAGGGGACGGGTACGGTTTAGGGTCCAGGTGAGGGTACGACAACGCTTTAGGGGGAGCGTACGTGTGAGGGCGCGGGTTAGTGTCAGTGTACGGGTTAGGATTAGGGGACGGGTGAGTGTCAGGCTTCGGGGAAGGGTTAGGCTTAGGGTTCGGGCTAGGGTTAGTGTTAGGGGACGTGGACGGTTTAAGGTCCAGGTGAGGGTACGACAACGCTTTAGGGGGA
Source organism: Grampus griseus (assembly GCF_964374135.1). Classification (NCBI taxonomy): domain Eukaryota; kingdom Metazoa; phylum Chordata; class Mammalia; order Artiodactyla; family Delphinidae; genus Grampus; species Grampus griseus. Next base: position 315,720 of record NW_028133195.1, on the reverse strand, counting down.
GCGTACGTGTGAGGGCACGGGTTAGTGTCAGCGTACGGGTTAGGATTAGGGGACGGGTGAGGGTCAGGCTTCGGGGAAGGGTTAGGGTTAGGGTTCGGGCTAGGGATAGGGTTAGGGGACGGGGAAGGTTTAGGGTCCAGGTGAGGGTACGACAACGCTTTAGGGAGAGCGTACGTGTCAGGGCGCAGGCTAGTGTCAGCGTACGGGTTAGGATTAGGGGACGGGTGAGGCTCAGGCCTCGGGGAAGGGTTAGTGTTAGGGTTCGGGCTACGGTTAGGGTTAGGGGACTGGGGCGGTTTAGGGTCCAGGTGAGGGTACGACAACGCTTTAGGGGGAGCGTACGTGTGAGGGCGCAGGTTAGTGTCAGCGTACGGGTTAGGATTAGGGGACGGGTGAGGGTCAGGTTTCGGGGAAGAATTAGGGTTAGGGTTCGGGCTAGGGTTAGGGTTAGGGGACGGGGACGGTTTAGGGGCCAGGTGAGGGTACGACAACGCTTTAGGGGGAGCGTACGTGTGAGGGCGCGGGTTGGTGTCAGCGTACGGTTTAGGATTAGGGGACGGGTGAGGGTCAGGCTTCGGGGAAGGGTTAGGGTTAGGGTTCAGGCTAGGGTTAGGGTTAGGGGATGGGGACGGTTTAGGGTTCAGGTGAGGGTATGACAACGCTTTAGGGGGAGCGTATGTGTGAGGGCGCGGGTTAGTGTCAGCGTACGGTTTAGGATTAGGGGACGGGTGAGGGTCAGGCTTCGGGGAAGGTTTAGGGTTAGGGTTCGGGCTAGGGTTAGGGTTAGGGGACGGGGACGGTTTAGGGTCCAGGTGAGGGTACGACAACTCTTTAGGGGGAGCGTACGTGTGAGGGCGCGGGTTAGTGTCAGCGTACGGGTTACGATTAAGGGACGGGTGAGGGTCAGGCTTCAGGGAAGGGTTAGGGTTAGGGTTCGGTCTAGGGTTAGGGTTAGGGGATGGGGACGGTTTAGGGTCCAGGTGAGGGTACGACAACACTTAAGGGGGAGCGTACGTGTGAGGGCGCGGGTTAGTGTCTGCGTACGGGTTAGGATTAGGGGACGGGTGAGTGTCAGGCTTCGGGGAAGGGTTACGGTTAGGGTTCGGGCTAGGGTTAGGGTTAGGGGACGGGGACGGTTTAAGGTCCAGGTGAGGGTACGACAACGCTTTAGGGGGAGCGTATGTGTGAGGGCGCGGGTTAGTGTCAGCGTACGGGTTAGGATTAAGGGACAGGTGAGGGTCAGGCTTCGCGAAAGGGTTAGGGTTAGGGTTCGGGCTAGGGTTAGGGTTAGGGGACGGGGACGGTTTAGGGTCCAGGTGAGGGTACGACAACGCTATAGGGGGAGCGTACGCGTGAGGGCGCGAGTCAGTGTCAGCGTACGGGTTAGGATTAGGGGACGGGTGAGGGTCAGGCTTCGGGGAAGGGTTAGGGTTAGGGTTCGGTCTAAGCTTAGGGTTAGGTGACAGGGACGGTTTAGGGTCCAGGTGAGGGTACGACAACGTTTTATGGGGAGCGTACGCGTGAGGGCGTGGGTTAGTGTCAGCGTACGGGTTAGGATTAGGGGACGGGTGAGGGTCAGGCTTCGGGGAAGGGTTAGGGTTAGGGTTCGGGCTAGGGTTAGGGTTAGGGGACGGGGACGGTTTAGGGTCCAGGTGAGGGTACGACAACTCTTTAGGGGGAGCGTACGTGTGAGGGCGCGGGTTAGTGTCAGCGTACGGGTTAGGATTATGGGACGGGTGAGGGTCAGGCTTCGGGGAAGGGTTAGGGTTAGGGTTCGGGCTAGGGTTAGGGTTAGGGGACAGGGACGGTTTAGGGTCCAGGTGAGGGTACGACAACGCTTTAGGGTGAGCGTACGTGTGAGGGCGCGGGTTAGTGACAGCGTGCGGGTTAGGATTAGGGGACGAGTGAGGGTCAGGCTTCGGGGAAGGGTTAGGGTTAGGTTTCAGGCTAGGGTTAGGGTTGGGGTTAGGGGACGGGGACGGTTTAGGGTCCAGGTGAGGGTACGACAACGCTTTAGGTGGAGCGTATGTGTGAGGGCGCGGGTTATTGTCAGCGTACGGGTTAGGATTAAGGGACAGGTGAGGGTCAGGCTTCGGGGAAGGGTTAGGGTTAGGGTTCGGGCTAGTGTTAGGGTTAGGGGACGGGGACGGTTTAGGGTTCAGGTGAGAGTACGACAACGCTTTAGGGGGACCGTACGCGTGAGGGCGCGGGTTAGTGTCAGCGTACGGGTTAGGATTAGGGGACGGGTGAGGGTCAGGCTTCGGGGAAGGGTTAGGTTTAGGTTTCGGGCTAGGTTTAGGGTTAGGGGACGGGGACGGTTTTGGGTCCATGTGAGGGTACGACAACGCTTTAGGGGGAGCGTATGTGTGAGGGCGTGGGTTAGTGTCAGCGTACGGGTTAGGATTAAGGGACAGGTGAGGGTCAGGCTTCGGGGAAGTGTTAGGGTTAGGGTTCGGGCTAGGGTTAGGGTTAGGGGACGGGGACGGTTTAGGGTCCAGGTGAGGGTACGACAACGCTTTAGGGGGAGCGTACGCGTGAGGGCGCGTGTTAGTGTCAGCGTACGGGGTAGGATTAGGGGACGGGTGAGGGTCAGGCTTCGGGGAAGGGTTAGGGTTAGGGTTCGGTCTAAGTTTAGGGTTAGGGGACGGGGACGGTTTAGGGTCCAGGTGGGGTACGACAACGCTTTAGTGGGAGCGTACGCGTGAGGGCGTTGGTTAATGTCAGCGTACGGGTTAGGATTAGGGGACGGGTGAGGGTCAGGCTTCGGGGAAGTGTTAGGGTTAGGGTTCGGGCTAGGGTTAGGGTTAGGGGACGGGGACGGTTTAGGGTCCAGGTGAGGGTACGCAACGCTTTAGGGGGAGCCTACGTGTGAGGGTGCGGGTTAGTGTCAGCGTACGGGTTAGGATTAGGGGACTGGTGAGGGTCAGGCTTCGGGGAAGGGTTAGGGTTAGGGTTCGGGCTAGGGTTAGGGTTAGGGGACGGGGACGGATTAGGGTCCAGGTGAGGGTACGACAACACTTAAGGGGGAGCGTACGTGTGAGGGCGCGGGTTAGTGTCACCGTACGGGTTAGGATTAGGGGACAGGTGAGGGTCAGGCTTCGGGGAAGGGTTAGGGTTAGGGTTCGGGCTAGGGTTAGGGTTAGGGGACGGGGAAGGTTTAGGGTCCAAGTGAGGGTACGACAACGCTTTAGGGAGAGCGTACGTGTGAGGGAGCGGGTTAGTGTCAGCGTACGGGTTAGGATTAGGGGATAGGTGAGGCTCAGGCTTCGGGGAAGGGTTAGGGTTAGTGTTCGAGCTAGGGTTAGCGTTAGGGGACGGGGACGGTTTAGGGTTCAGGTGAGGGTACGACAACGCTTTAGGGGGAGCGTATGTGTGAGGACGCGGGTTAGTGTCAGCGTACGGGTTAGGATTAGGGGACGGGTGAGGGTCTGGCTTCGGGGAAGGGTTAGGGTTAGGGTTCGGGCTAGGGTTAGGGTTAGGGGACGGGGACGGTTTAGGGTCCAGGTGAGGGTACGACAACACTTAAGGGGGAGCGTACGCGTGAGGGCGTGGGTTAGTGTCAGCGTACAGGTTAGGATTAGTGGACGGGTGAGGGTCAGGCTTCGGGGAAGGGTTAGGGTTAGGGTTCGGGCTAGGGTTAGTGTTAGGGGACTGGGGCGGTTTAGGGTCCAGGTGAGGGTACGACAACGCTTTAGGGGGAGCGTACGCATGAGGGCGCGGGTTAGTGTCAGCGTATGGGTTAGGATTAGGGGACGGGTGAGGGTCAGGCTTCGGGGAAGGGTTAGGGTTAGGGTTCGGGCTAGGGTTAGGGTTAGGGGACGGGGACGGTTTAGGATCCAGGTGAGGGTACGACAATGCTTTAGGGGGAGCGTACGTGTGAGGGCGCGGGTTAGTGTCAGCGTACGGTTTAGTATTAGGGGACGGGTGAGGGTCAGGCTTCGGGGAAGGGTTAGGCTTAGGGTTCGGGCTAGGGTTAGGGTTAGGGGACGGGGACGGTTTAGGGTCCAGGTGAGGGTACGACAACGCTTCAGGGGGAGCGTACGTGTGAGGGCGCGCGTTAGTGTCAGCGTACGGGTTAGGATTAGGGGATGGGTGAGGGTCAGGGTTCGGGGAAGGGTTAGGGTTAGGGTTCGGGCTAGGGTTAAGTTTAGGGGACTGGGGCGGTTTCGGGTCCAGATGAGGGTACCACAACGCTTTAGGGGGAGCGTACGTGTGAGGGCGCGGGTTAGTGTCAGCGTACGGGTTAGGATTAGGGGACGAGTGACGGTCAGGCTTCGGGGAAGTGTTAGGGTTAGGTTTCGGGCTAGGGTTAGGGTTAGGGGACGGGGACGGTTTAGGGTCCAGGTGAGGGTACGAAAACGCTTTAGGGGGAGCGTAAGTGTGAGGGCGCGGGTTAGTGTCAGCGTACGGGTTAGGATTAGGGGACGGGTGAGGGTCAGGCTTCGGGGAAGGGTTAGGGTTAGGGTTCGGGCTAGGGTTAGGGTTAGGGGACGGGGACGGTTTAGGGTCCAGGTGAGCGTACGACAACACTTAAGGGGGAGCGTACGTGTGAGGGCGCGGGTTAGTGTCAGCGTACGGGGTAGGATTAGGGGACGGGTGAGGGTCAGGCTTCGGGGAAGGGTTAGGGTTAGGGTTCGGGCTAGGGTTAGGGTTAGGGGACGGGGACGGTTTAGGGTCCAGGTGAGGGTACGACAACGCTTTAGGGGGAGCGTATGTGTGAGGGTGCGGTTTAGTGTCAGCGTACGGGTTAGGATTAAGGGACAGGTGAGGGTCAGGCTTCGGGGAAGTGTTAGGGTTAGGGTTCGGGCTAGGGTTAGGGTTAGGGGACGGGGAGGTTTAGGGTCCAGGTGAGGGTACGACAACGCTATAGGGGGAGCGTACGCGTGAGGGCGCGAGTTAGTGTCAGCGTACGGGTTAGGATTAGGGGACGGGTGAGGGTCAGGCTTCGGGGAACGGTTAGGGTTAGGGTTCGGTCTAAGGTTAGGGTTAGGGGACGGGGACGGTTTAGGGTCCAGGTGAGGGCACGACAACGCTTTATGGGGAGCGTACGCGTGAGGGCGTGGGTTAGTGTCAGCGTACGGGTTAGGATTAGGGGACGGGTGAGGGTCAGGCTTCTGTGAAGGGTTAGGGTTAGGGTTCGGGCTAGGGTTAGGGTTAGGGGACGGGGACGGTTTAGGGTCCAGGTGGGGTACGACAACGCTTTAGGGGGAGCGTACGCGTGAGGGCGTTGGTTAATGTCAGCGTACGGGTTAGGATTAGGGGACGGGTGAGGGTCAGGCTTCGGGGCAGGGTTAGGGTTAGGGTTCGGGCTAGGGTTAGGGTTAGGGGACGGGGACGGATTAGGGTCCAGGTGAGGGTACGCAACGCTTTAGTGGGAGCGTACGTGTGAGGGTGCGGGTTAGTGTCAGAGTACGGGTTAGGATTAGGGGACGGGTGAGGGTCAGGCTTCGGGGAACGGTTAGGGTTAGGGTTCGGGCTAGGGTTAGGGTTAGGGGACGGGGAAGGTTTAGGGTCCAAGTGAGGGTACGACAACCCTTTAGGGAGAGCGTACGTGTGAGGGCGCGGGTTAGTGTCAGCGTACGGGTTAGGATTAGGGGATAGGTGAGTGTCAGGCTTCGGGGAAGGGTTAGGGTTAGTGTTCAAGCTAGGGTTAGCGTTAGGGGACAGGGACGGTTTAGGGTTCAGGTGAGGGTACGACAACGCTTTAGGGGGAGCGTATGTGTGAGGACGCGGGTTAGTGTCAGCGTACGGGTTAGGATTAGGGGACGGGTGAGGTTCTGGCTTCGGGGAAGGGTTATGGTTAGGGTTCGGGCTAGGGTTAGGGTTAGGGGACGGGGACGGTTTAGGGTCCAGGTGAGGGTACGACAACACTTAAGGGGGAGCGTACGCGTGAGGGCGTGGGTTAGTGTCAGCGTACAGGTTAGGATTAGGGGACGGGTGAGGGTCAGGCTTCGGGGAAGGGTTAGGGTTCGGGTTCGGGCTAGGGTTAGTGTTAGGGGACTGGGGCGGTTTAGGGTCCAGGTGAGGGTACGACAACGCTTTAGGGGGAGCGTACGCATGAGGGCGCGGGTTAGTGTCAGCGTATGGGTTAGGATTAGGGGACGGGTGAGGGTCAGGCTTCGGGGAAGTCTTAGGGTTAGGGTTCGGGCTAGGGTTAGGGTTAGGGGACGGGGACGGTTTAGGGTCCAGGTGAGGGTACAACAACGCTTTAGGGGGAGCGTACGTGTGAGGGCGCGGGTTAGTGTCAGCGTACGGTTTAGTATTAGGGGACGGGTGAGGGTCAGGCTTCGGGGAAGGGTTAGGGTTAGGGTTCGGGCTAGGGTTAGGGTTAGGGGACGGGGACGGTTTAGGGTCCAGGTGAGGGTACGACAACGCTTCAGGGGGAGCGTACGTGTGAGGGCGCGCGTTAGTGTCAGCGTACGGGTTAGGATTAGGGGATGGGTGAGGGTCAGGGTTCGGGGAAGCGTTAGGGTTAGGGTTCAGGCTAGGATTAAGGTTAGGGGACTGGGGCGGTTTCGGGTCCAGGTGAGGGTACCACAACGCTTTACGGGGAGCGTACGTGTGAGGGCGCGGGTTAGTGTCATGTACGGGTTAGGATTAGGGGACGAGTCACGGTCAGGCTTCGGGGAAGTGTTAGGGTTAGGTTTCGGGCTAGGATTAGGGTTAGGGGACGGGGACGGTTTAGGGTCCAGGTGAGGGTACGAAAACTCTTTAGGGGGAGCGTAAGTGTGAGGGCGCGGGTTAGTGTCAGCGTACGGGTTAGGATTAGGGGACGGGTGAGGCTCAGGCTTCGGGGAAGGGTTAGGGTTAGGGTTCGGGCTACGGTTAGGGTTAGGGGACTGGGGCGGTTTAGGGTCCAGGTGAGGGTACGACAACGCTTTAGGGGGACCGTACGTGTGAGGGCGCAGGTTAGTGTCAGCGTACGGGTTAGGATTAGGGGACGGGTGAGGGTCAGGCTTCGGGGAAGGGTTAGGGTTAGGGTTCGGGCTAGGGTTAGGGTTAGGGGACGGGGACGGTTTAGGGTCCAGGTGAGGGTACGCAACGCTTTAGGGGGAGCGTACGTGTGAGGGTGCGGGTTAGTGTCAGCGTACGGGTTAGGATTAGGTGACGGGTGAGGGTCAGGCTTCGGGGAAGGGTTAGGGTTAGGGTTCGGGCTAGGGTTAGGGTTAGGGGACGGGGACGGTTTAGGGTCCAGGTGAGGGTACGACAACACTTAAGGGGGAGCGTACGTGTGAGGGCGCGGGTTAGTGTCACCGTACGGGTTAGGATTAGGGGACAGGTGAGGGTCAGGCTTCGGGGAAGGGTTAGGGTTAGGGTTCGGGCTAGGGTTAGGGTTAGGGGACGGGGAAGGTTTAGGGTCCAAGTGAGGGTACGACAACGCTTTAGGGAGAGCGTACGTGTGAGGGCGCGGGTTAGTGTCAGCGTACGGGTTAGGATTAGGGGATAGGTGAGGGTCAGGCTTCGGGGAAGGGTTAGGGTTAGTGTTCGAGCTAGGGTTAGCGTTAGGGGACGGGGACGGTTTAGGGTTCAGGTGAGGGTACGACAACGCTTTAGGGGGAGCGTATGTGTGAGGACGCGGGTTAGTGTCAGCGTACGGGTTAGGATTAGGGGACGGGTGAGGGTCTGGCTTCGGGGAAGGGTTAGGGTTAGGGTTCGGGCTAGGGTTAGGGTTAGGGGACGGGGACGGTTTAGGGTCCAGGTGAGGGTACGACAACACTTAAGGGGGAGCGTACGCGTGAGAGCGTGGGTTAGTGTCAGCGTACAGGTTAGGATTAGGGGACGGGTGAGGGTCAGGCTTCGGGGAAGGGTTAGGGTTCGGGTTCGGGCTAGGGTTAGTGTTAGGGGACTGGGGCGGTTTAGGGTCCAGGTGAGGGTACGACAACGCTTTAGGGGGAGCGTACGCATGAGGGCGCGGGTTAGTGTCAGCGTATGGGTTAGGATTAGGGGACGGGTGAGGGTCAGGCTTCGGGGAAGGGTTAGGGTTAGGGTTCGGGCTAGGGTTAGGGTTAGGGGACGGGGACGGTTTAGGGTCCAGGTGAGGGTACGACAACGCTTTAGGGGGAGCGTACGTGTGAGGGCGCGGGTTAGTGTCAGCGTACGGTTTAGTATTAGGGGACGGGTGAGGGTCAGGCTTCGGGGAAGGGTTAGGGTTAGGGTTCGGGCTAGGGTTAGGGTTAGGGGACGGGGACGGTTTAGGGTCCAGGTGAGGGTACGACAACGCTTTAGGGGGAGCGTACGTGTGAGGGCGCGCGTTAGTGTCAGCGTACGGGTTAGGATTAGGGGATGGGTGAGGGTCAGGCTTCGGGGAAGGGTTAGGGTTAGGGTTCGGGCTAGGATTAAGGTTAGGGGACTGGGGCAGTTTCGGGTCCAGGTGAGGGTACCACAACGCTTTAGGGGGAGCGTACGTGTGAGGTCGCGGGTTAGTGTCAGCGTACGGGTTAGGATTAGGGGACGAGTGACGGTCAGGCTTCGGGGAAGTGTTAGGGTTAGGTTTCGGGGTAGGGTTAGGGTTAGGGGACGGGGACGGTTTAGGGTCCAGGTGAGGGTACGACAACGCTTTAGGGGGAGCGTAAGTGTGAGGGCACGGGTTAGTGTCAGCGTACGGGTTAGGATTAGGGGACTGGTGAGGCTCAGGCTTCGGGGAAGGGTTAGGGTTAGGGTTCGGGCTACGGTTAGGGTTAGGGGACTGGGGCGGTTTAGGGACCAGGTGAGGGTACGACAACGCTTTAGGGGGACCGTACGTGTGAGGGCGCAGGTTAGTGTCACCGTACGGGTTAGGATTAGGGGACAGGTGAGGGTCAGGCTTCGGGGAAGGGTTAGGGTAAGGGTTCGGGCTAGGGTTAGGGTTAGGGGACGGGGAAGGTTTAGGGTCCAGGTGAGGGTACGACAACGCTTTAGGGGGAGCGTACGCATGAGGGCGCGGGTTAGTGTCAGCGTATGGGTTAGGATTAGGGGACGGGTGAGGGTCAGGCTTCGGGGAAGTGTTAGGGTTAGGGTTCGGGCTAGGGTTAGGGTTAGGGGACGGGGACGGTTTAGGGTCCAGGTGAGGGTACGACAACGCTTTAGGGGGAGCGTACGTGTGAGGGCGCAGGTTAGTGTCAGCGTACGGTTTAGTATTAGGGGACGGGTGAGGGTCAGGCTTCGGGGAAGGGTTAGGGTTAGGGTTCGGGCTAGGGTTAGGGTTAGGGGACGGGGACGGTTTAGGGTCCAGGTGAGGGTACGACAACACTTAAGGGGGAGCGTACACGTGAGGTCGTGGGTTAGTGTCAGCGTACAGGTTAGGATTAGGGGACGGGTGAGGGTCAGGCTTCGGGGAAGGGTTAGGGTTAGGGTTCGGGCTAGGGTTAGTGTTAGGGGACTGGGGCGGTTTAGGGTCCAGGTGAGGGTACGACAACGCTTTAGGGGGAGCATACGCATGAGGGCGCGGGTTAGTGTCAGCGTATGGGTTAGGATTAGGGGACGGGTAAGGGTCAGGCTTCGGGGAAGTGTTAGGGTTAGGGTTCGGGCTAGGGTTAGGGTTAGGGGACGGGGACGGTTTAGGGTCCAGGTGAGGATACGACAACGCTTTAGGGGGAGCGTACGTGTGAGGGCGCGGGTTAGTGTCAGCGTACGGTTTAGTATTAGGGGACGGGTGAGGGTCAGGCTTCGGGGAAGGGTTAGGTTTAGGGTTCGGTCTAAGTTTAGGGTTAGGGGACGGGGACGGTTTAGGGTCCAGGTGGGGTACGACAACGCTTTAGGGGGAGCGTACGCGTGAGGGCGTTGGTTAATGTCAGCGTACGGGTTAGGATTAGGGGACGGGTGAGGGTCAGGCTTCGGGGAAGGGTTAGGGTTAGGGTTCGGGCTAGGTTTAGGGTTAGGGTACGGGGACGGCTTAGGGTCCAGGTGAGGGTACGCAACGCTTTAGGGGGAGCGTACTTGTGAGGGTGCGGGTTAGTGTCTGCGTACGGGTTACGATTAGGGGACGGGTGAGGGTCAGGCTTCGGGGAAGGGTTAGGGTTAGGGTTCGGGCTAGGGTTAGGGTTAGGGGACGGGGACGGTTTAGGGTCCAGGTGAGGGTACGACAACACTTAAGGGGGAGCGTACGTGTGAGGGCGCGGGTTAGTGTCACCGTACGGGTTAGGATTAGGGGACAGGTGAGGGTCAGGCTTCGGGGAAGGGTTAGGGTAAGGGTTCGGGCTAGGGTTAGGGTTAGGGGACGGGGAAGGTTTAGGGTCCAGGTGAGGGTACGACAACGCTTTAGGGGGAGCGTACGCATGAGGGCGCGGGTTAGTGTCAGCGTATGGGTTAGGATTAGGGGACGGGTGAGGGTCAGGCTTCGGGGAAGGGTTAGGGTTAGGGTTCGGGCTAGGGTTAGGGTTAGGGGACGGGGACGGTTTAGGGTCCAGGTGAGGGTACGACAACGCTTTAGGGGGAGCGTACGTGTGAGGGCGCAGGTTAGTGTCAGCGTACGGTTTAGTATTAGGGGACGGGTGAGGGTCAGGCTTCGGGGAAGGGTTAGGGTTAGGGTTCGGGCTAGGGTTAGGGTTAGGGGACGGGGACGGTTTAGGGTCCAGGTGAGGGTACGACAACACTTAAGGGGGAGCGTACACGTGAGGTCGTGGGTTAGTGTCAGCGTACAGGTTAGGATTAGGGGACGGGTGAGGGTCAGGCTTCGGGGTAGGGTTAGGGTTAGGGTTCGGGCTAGGGTTAGTGTTAGGGGACTGGGGCGGTTTAGGGTCCAGGTGAGGGTACGACAACGCTTTAGGGGGAGCATACGCATGAGGGCGCGGGTTAGTGTCAGCGTACGGTTTAGTATTAGGGGACGGGTGAGGGTCAGGCCTCGGGGAAGGGTTAGGGTTAGGGTTCGGGCTAGGGTTAGGGTTAGGGGACGGGGACGGTTTAGGGTCCAGGTGAGGGTACGACAACGCTTTAGGGGGAGCGTACGTGTGAGGGCGCGCGTTAGTGTCAGCGTACGGGTTAGGATTAGGGGATGGGTGAGGGTCAGGGTTCGGGGAAGGGTTAGGGTTAGGGTTCGGGCTAGGGTTAAGGTTAGGGGACTGGGGCGGTTTCGGGTCCAGATGAGGGTACCACAACGCTTTAGGGGGAGCGTACGTGTGAGGGCGCGGGTTAGTGTCAGCGTACGGGTTAGGATTAGGGGACGAGTGACGGTCAGGCTTCGGGGAAGTGTTAGGGTTAGGTTTCGGGCTAGGGTTAGGGTTAGGGGACGGGGACGGTTTAGGGTCCAGGTGAGGGTACGAAAACGCTTTAGGGGGAGCGTAAGTGTGAGGGCGCGGGTTAGTGTCAGCGTACGGGTTAGGATTAGGGGACGGGTGAGGGTCAGGCTTCGGGGAAGGGTTAGGGTTAGGGTTCGGGCTAGGGTTAGGGTTAGGGGACGGGGACGGTTTAGGGTCCAGGTGAGCGTACGACAACACTTAAGGGGGAGCGTACGTGTGAGGGCGCGGGTTAGTGTCAGCGTACGGGGTAGGATTAGGGGACGGGTGAGGGTCAGGCTTCGGGGAAGGGTTAGGGTTAGGGTTCGGGCTAGGGTTAGGGTTAGGGGACGGGGACGGTTTAGGGTCCAGGTGAGGGTACGACAACGCTTTAGGGGGAGTGTATGTGTGAGGGTGCGGTTTAGTGTCAGCGTACGGGTTAGGATTAAGGGACAGGTGAGGGTCAGGCTTCGGGGAAGTGTTAGGGTTAGGGTTCGGGCTAGGGTTAGGGTTAGGGGACGGGGACGGTTTAGGGTCCAGGTGAGGGTACGACAACGCTATAGGGGGAGCGTACGCGTGAGGGCGCGAGTTAGTGTCAGCGTACGGGTTAGGATTAGGGGACGGGTGAGGGTCAGGCTTCGGGGAACGGTTAGGGTTAGGGTTCGGTCTAAGGTTAGGGTTAGGGGACGGGGACGGTTTAGGGTCCAGGTGAGGGTACGACAACGCTTTATGGGGAGCGTACGCGTGAGGGCGTGGGTTAGTGTCAGCGTACGGGTTAGGATTAGGGGACGGGTGAGGGTCAGGCTTCTGTGAAGGGTTAGGGTTAGGGTTTGGGCTAGGGTTAGGGTTAGGGGACGGGGACGGTTTAGGGTCCAGGTGGGGTACGACAACGCTTTAGGGGGAGCGTACGCGTGAGGGCGTTGGTTAATGTCAGCGTACGGGTTAGGATTAGGGGACGGGTGAGGGTCAGGCTTCGGGGCAGGGTTAGGGTTAGGGTTCGGGCTAGGGTTAGGGTTAGGGGACGGGGACGGATTAGGATCCAGGTGAGGGTACGCAAAGCTTTAGTGGGAGCGTACGTGTGAGGGTGCAGGTTAGTGTCAGAGTACGGGTTAGGATTAGGGGACGGGTGAGGGTCAGGCTTCGGGGAAGGGTTAGGGTTAGGGTTCGGGCTAGGGTTAGGGTTAGGGGACGGGGACGGTTTAGGGTCCAGGTGAGGGTACGACAACACTTAAGGGGGAGCGTACGTGTGAGGGCGCGGGTTAGTGTCACCGTACGGGTTAGGATTAGGGGACAGGTGAGGGTCAGGCTTCGGGGAAGGGTTAGGGTTAGGGTTCGGGCTAGGGTTAGGGTTAGGGGACGGGGAAGGTTTAGGGTCCAAGTGAGGGTACGACAACGCTTTAGGGAGAGCGTACGTGTGAGGGCGCGGGTTAGTGTCAGCGTACGGGTTAGGATTAGGGGATAGGTGAGTGTCAGGCTTCGGGGAAGGGTTAGGGTTAGTGTTCAAGCTAGGGTTAGCGTTAGGGGACAGGGACGGTTTAGGGTTCAGGTGAGGGTACGACAACGCTTTAGGGGGAGCGTATGTGTGAGGACGCGGGTTAGTGTCAGCGTACGGGTTAGGATTAGCGGACGGGTGAGGTTCTGGCTTCGGGGAAGGGTTAGGGTTAGGGTTCGGGCTAGGGTTAGGGTTAGGGGACGGGGACGGTTTAGGGTCCAGGTGAGGGTACGACAACACTTAAGGGGGAGCGTACGCGTGAGGGCGTGGGTTAGTGTCAGCGTACAGGTTAGGATTAGGGGACGGGTGAGGGTCAGGCTTCGGGGAAGGGTTAGGGTTCGGGTTCGGGCTAGGGTTAGTGTTAGGGGACTGGGGCGGTTTAGGGTCCAGGTGAGGGTACGACAACGCTTTAGGGGGAGCGTACGCATGAGGGCGCGGGTTAGTGTCAGCGTATGGGTTAGGATTAGGGGACGGGTGAGGGTCAGGCTTCGGGGAAGGGTTAGGGTTAGGATTCGGGCTAGGGTTAGGGTTAGGGGACGGGGACGGTTTAGGGTCCACGTGAGGGTACGACAACGCTTTAGGGGGAGCGTACGTGTGAGGGCGCGCGTTACTGTCAGCGTACGGGTTAGGATTAGGGGATGGGTGAGGGTCAGGGTTCGGGGAAGGGTTAGGGTTAGGGTTCGGGCTAGGGTTAAGGTTAGGGGACTGGGGCGGTTTCGGGTCCAGATGAGGGTACCACAACGCTTTAGGGGGAGCGTACGTGTGAGGGCGCGGGTTAGTGTCAGCGTACGGGTTAGGATTAGGGGACGAGTGACGGTCAGGCTTCGGGGAAGTGTTAGGGTTAGGTTTCGGGCTAGGGTTAGGGTTAGGGGACGGGGACGGTTTAGGGTCCAGGTGAGGGTACGAAAACGCTTTAGGGGGAGCGTAAGTGTGAGGGCGCGGGTTAGTGTCAGCGTACGGGTTAGGATTAGGGGACGGGTGAGGGTCAGGCTTCGGGGAAGGGTTAGGGTTAGGGTTCGGGCTAGGGTTAGGGTTAGGGGACGGGGACGGTTTAGGGTCCAGGTGAGGGTACGACAACACTTAAGGGGGAGCGTACGTGTGAGGGCGCGGGTTAGTGTCAGCGTACGGGGTAGGATTAGGGGACGGGTGAGGGTCAGGCTTCGGGGAAGGGTTAGGGTTAGGGTTCGGGCTAGGGTTAGGGTTAGGGGACGGGGACGGTTTAGGGTCCAGGTGAGGGTACGACAACGCTTTAGGGGGAGCGTATGTGTGAGGGTGCGGTTTAGTGTCAGCGTACGAGTTAGGATTAAGGGACAGGTGAGGGTCAGGCTTCGGGGAAGGGTTAGGGTTAGGGTTCGGGCTAGGGTTAGGGTTAGGGGACGGGGACGGTTTAGGGTCCAGGTGAGGGTACGACAACGCTATAGGGGGAGCGTACGCGTGAGGGCGCGAGTTAGTGTCAGCGTACGGGTTAGGATTAGGGGACGGGTGAGGGTCAGGCTTCGGGGAACGGTTAGGGTTAGGGTTCGGTCTAAGGTTAGGGTTAGGGGACGGGGACGGTTTAGGGTCCAGGTGAGGGTACGACAACGCTTTATGGGGAGCGTACGCGTGAGGGCGTGGGTTAGTGTCAGCGTACGGGTTAGGATTAGGGGACGGGTGAGGGTCAGGCTTCTGTGAAGGGTTAGGGTTAGGGTTTGGGCTAGGGTTAGGGTTAGGGGACGGGGACGGTTTAGGGTCCAGGTGGGGTACGACAACGCTTTAGGGGGAGCGTACGCGTGAGGGCGTTGGTTAATGTCAGCGTACGGGTTAGGATTAGGGGACGGGTGAGGGTCAGGCTTCGGGGCAGGGTTAGGGTTAGGGTTCGGGCTAGGGTTAGGGTTAGGGGACGGGGACGGATTAGGGTCCAGGTGAGGGTACGCAACGCTTTAGTGGGAGCGTACGTGTGAGGGTGCAGGTTAGTGTCAGAGTACGGGTTAGGATTAGGGGACGGGTGAGGGTCAGGCTTCGGGGAAGGGTTAGGGTTAGGGTTCGGGCTAGGGTTAGGGTTAGGGGACGGGGACGGTTTAGGGTCCAGGTGAGGGTACGACAACACTTAAGGGGGAGCGTACGTGTGAGGGCGCGGGTTAGTGTCACCGTACGGGTTAGGATTAGGGGACAGGTGAGGGTCAGGCTTCGGGGAAGGGTTAGGGTTAGGGTTCGGGCTAGGGTTAGGGTTAGGGGACGGGGAAGGTTTAGGGTCCAAGTGAGGGTACGACAACGCTTTAGGGAGAGCGTACGTGTGAGGGCGCGGGTTAGTGTCAGCGTACGGGTTAGGATTAGGGGATAGGTGAGTGTCAGGCTTCGGGGAAGGGTTAGGGTTAGTGTTCAAGCTAGGGTTAGCGTTAGGGGACAGGGACGGTTTAGGGTTCAGGTGAGGGTACGACAACGCTTTAGGGGGAGCGTATGTGTGAGGACGTGGGTTAGTGTCAGCGTACGGGTTAGGATTAGCGGACGGGTGAGGTTCTGGCTTCGGGGAAGGGTTAGGGTTAGGGTTCGGGCTAGGGTTAGGGTTAGGGGACGGGGACGGTTTAGGGTCCAGGTGAGGGTACGACAACACTTAAGGGGGAGCGTACGCGTGAGGGCGTGGGTTAGTGTCAGCGTACAGGTTAGGATTAGGGGACGGGTGAGGGTCAGGCTTCGGGGAAGGGTTAGGGTTCGGGTTCGGGCTAGGGTTAGTGTTAGGGGACTGGGGCGGTTTAGGGTCCAGGTGAGGGTACGACAACGCTTTAGGGGGAGCGTACGCATGAGGGCGCGGGTTAGTGTCAGCGTATGGGTTAGGATTAGGGGACGGGTGAGGGTCAGGCTTCGGGGAAGGGTTAGGGTTAGGGTTCGGGCTAGGGTTAGGGTTAGGGGACGGGGACGGTTTAGGGTCCACGTGAGGGTACGACAACGCTTTAGGGGGAGCGTACGTGTGAGGGCGCGCGTTACTGTCAGCGTACGGGTTAGGATTAGGGGATGGGTGAGGGTCAGGGTTCGGGGAAGGGTTAGGGTCAGGGTTCGGGCTAGGGTTAAGGTTAGGGGACTGGGGCGGTTTCGGGTCCAGATGAGGGTACCACAACGCTTTAGGGGGAGCGTACGTGTGAGGGCGCGGGTTAGTGTCAGCGTACGGGTTAGGATTAGGGGACGAGTGACGGTCAGGCTTCGGGGAAGTGTTAGGGTTAGGTTTCGGGCTAGGGTTAGGGTTAGGGGACGGGGACGGTTTAGGGTCCAGGTGAGGGTACGAAAACGCTTTAGGGGGAGCGTAAGTGTGAGGGCGCGGGTTAGTGTCAGCGTACGGGTTAGGATTAGGGGACGGGTGAGGGTCAGGCTTCGGGGAAGGGTTAGGGTTAGGGTTCGGGCTAGGGTTAGGGTTAGGGGACGGGGACGGTTTAGGGTCCAGGTGAGGGTACGACAACACTTAAGGGGGAGCGTACGTGTGAGGGCGCGGGTTAGTGTCAGCGTACGGGGTAGGATTAGGGGACGGGTGAGGGTCAGGCTTCGGGGAAGGGTTAGGGTTAGGGTTCGGGCTAGGGTTAGGGTTAGGGGACGGGGACGGTTTAGGGTCCAGGTGAGGGTACGACAACGCTTTAGGGGGAGCGTATGTGTGAGGGTGCGGTTTAGTGTCAGCGTACGAGTTAGGATTAAGGGACAGGTGAGGGTCAGGCTTCGGGGAAGGGTTAGGGTTAGGGTTCGGGCTAGGGTTAGGGTTAGGGGACGGGGACGGTTTAGGGTCCAGGTGAGGGTACGACAACGCTATAGGGGGAGCGTACGCGTGAGGGCGCGAGTTAGTGTCAGCGTACGGGTTAGGATTAGGGGACGGGTGAGGGTCAGGCTTCGGGGAACGGTTAGCTTTAGGGTTCGGTCTAAGGTTAGGGTTAGGGGACGGGGACGGTTTAGGGTCCAGGTGAGGGTACGACAACGCTTTATGGGGAGCGTACGCGTGAGGGCGTGGGTTAGTGTCAGCGTACGGGTTAGGATTAGGGGACGGGTGAGGGTCAGGCTTCTGTGAAGGGTTAGGGTTAGGGTTCTGGCTAGGGTTAGGGTTAGGGGACGGGGACGGTTTAGGGTCCAGGTGGGGTACGACAACGCTTTAGGGGGAGCGTACGCGTGAGGGCGTTGGTTAATGTCAGCGTACGGGTTAGGATTAGGGGACGGGTGAGGGTCAGGCTTCGGGGCAGGGTTAGGGTTAGGGTTCGGGCTAGGGTTAGGGTTAGGGGACGGGGACGGATTAGGGTCCAGGTGAGGGTACGCAACGCTTTAGTGGGAGCGTACGTGTGAGGGTGCGGGTTAGTGTCAGAGTACGGGTTAGGATTAGGGGACGGGTGAGGGTCAGGCTTCGGGGAAGGGTTAGGGTTAGGGTTCGGGCTAGGGTTAGGGTTAGGGGACGGGGACGGTTTAGGGTCCAGGTGAGGGTACGACAACACTTAAGGGGGAGCGTACGTGTGAGGGCGCGGGTTAGTGTCACCGTACGGGTTAGGATTAGGGGACAGGTGAGGGTCAGGCTTCGGGGAAGGGTTAGGGTTAGGGTTCGGGCTAGGGTTAGGGTTAGGGGACGGGGAAGGTTTAGGGTCCAAGTGAGGGTACGACAACCCTTTAGGGAGAGCGTACGTGTGAGGGCGCGGGTTAGTGTCAGCGTACGGGTTAGGATTAGGGGATAGGTGAGTGTCAGGCTTCGGGGAAGGGTTAGGGTTAGTGTTCAAGCTAGGGTTAGCGTTAGGGGACAGGGACGGTTTAGGGTTCAGGTGAGGGTACGACAACGCTTTAGGGGGAGCGTATGTGTGAGGACGCGGGTTAGTGTCAGCGTACGGGTTAGGATTAGGGGACGGGTGAGGTTCTGGCTTCGGGGAAGGGTTATGGTTAGGGTTCGGGCTAGGGTTAGGGTTAGGGGACGGGGACGGTTTAGGGTCCAGGTGAGGGTACGACAACACTTAAGGGGGAGCGTACGCGTGAGGGCGTGGGTTAGTGTCAGCGTACAGGTTAGGATTAGGGGACGGGTGAGGGTCAGGCTTCGGGGAAGGGTTAGGGTTCGGGTTCGGGCTAGGGTTAGTGTTAGGGGACTGGGGCGGTTTAGGGTCCAGGTGAGGGTACGACAACGCTTTAGGGGGAGCGTACGCATGAGGGCGCGGGTTAGTGTCAGCGTATGGGTTAGGATTAGGGGACGGGTGAGGGTCAGGCTTCGGGGAAGTCTTAGGGTTAGGGTTCGGGCTAGGGTTAGGGTTAGGGGACGGGGACGGTTTAGGGTCCAGGTGAGGGTACGACAACGCTTTAGGGGGAGCGTACGTGTGAGGGCGCGGGTTAGTGTCAGCGTACGGTTTAGTATTAGGGGACGGGTGAGGGTCAGGCTTCGGGGAAGGGTTAGGGTTAGGGTTCGGGCTAGGGTTAGGGTTAGGGGACGGGGACGGTTTAGGGTCCAGGTGAGGGTACGACAACGCTTCAGGGGGAGCGTACGTGTGAGGGCGCGCGTTAGTGTCAGCGTACGGGTTAGGATTAGGGGATGGGTGAGGGTCAGGGTTCGGGGAAGCGTTAGGGTTAGGGTTCAGGCTAGGATTATGGTTAGGGGACTGGGGCGGTTTCGGGTCCAGGTGAGGGTACCACAACGCTTTACGGGGAGCGTACGTGTGAGGGCGCGGGTTAGTGTCAGCGTACGGGTTAGGATTAGGGGACGAGTCACGGTCAGGCTTCGGGGAAGTGTTAGGGTTAGGTTTCGGGCTAGGATTAGGGTTAGGGGACGGGGACGGTTTAGGGTCCGGGTGAGGGTACGAAAACGCTTTAGGGGGAGCGTAAGTGTGAGGGCGCGGGTTAGTGTCAGCGTACGGGTTAGGATTAGGGGACGGGTGAGGCTCAGGCTTCGGGGAAGGGTTAGGGTTAGGGTTCGGGCTACGGTTAGGGTTAGGGGACTGGGGCGGTTTAGGGTCCAGGTGAGGGTACCACAACGCTTTACGGGGAGCGTACGTGTGAGGGCGCGGGTTAGTGTCAGCGTACGGGTTAGGATTAGGGGACGAGTCACGGTCAGGCTTCGGGGAAGTGTTAGGGTTAGGTTTCGGGCTAGGGTTAGGGTTAGGGGACGGGGACGGTTTAGGGTCCAGGTGAGGGTACGCAACGCTTTAGGGGGAGCGTACGTGTGAGGGTGCGGGTTAGTGTCAGCGTACGGGTTAGGATTAGGTGACGGGTGAGGGTCAGGCTTCGGGGAAGGGTTAGGGTTAGGGTTCGGGCTAGGGTTAGGGTTAGGGGACGGGGACGGTTTAGGGTCCAGGTGAGGGTACGACAACACTTAAGGGGGAGCGTACGTGTGAGGGCGCGGGTTAGTGTCACCGTACGGTTTAGGATTAGGGGACAGGTGAGGGTCAGGCTTCGGGGAAGGGTTAGGGTTAGGGTTCGGGCTAGGGTTAGGGTTAGGGGACGGGGAAGGTTTAGGGTCCAAGTGAGGGTACGACAACGCTTTAGGGAGAGCGTACGTGTGAGGGCGCGGGTTAGTGTCAGCGTACGGGTTAGGATTAGGGGATAGGTGAGGGTCAGGCTTCGGGGAAGGGTTAGGGTTAGTGTTCGAGCTAGGGTTAGCGTTAGGGGACGGGGACGGTTTAGGGTTCAGGTGAGGGTACGACAACGCTTTAGGGGGAGCGTATGTGTGAGGACGCGGGTTAGTGTCAGCGTACGGGTTAGGATTAGGGGACGGGTGAGGGTCTGGCTTCGGGGAAGGGTTAGGGTTAGGGTTCGGGCTAGGGTTAGGGTTAGGGGACGGGGACGGTTTAGGGTCCAGGTGAGGGTACGACAACACTTAAGGGGGAGCGTACGCGTGAGAGCGTGGGTTAGTGTCAGCGTACAGGTTAGGATTAGGGGACGGGTGAGGGTCAGGCTTCGGGGAAGGGTTAGGGTTCGGGTTCGGGCTAGGGTTAGTGTTAGGGGACTGGGGCGGTTTAGGGTCCAGGTGAGGGTACGACAACGCTTTAGGGGGAGCGTACGCATGAGGGCGCGGGTTAGTGTCAGCGTATGGGTTAGGATTAGGGGACGGGTGAGGGTCAGGCTTCGGGGAAGGGTTAGGGTTAGGGTTCGGGCTAGGGTTAGGGTTAGGGGACGGGGACGGTTTAGGGTCCAGGTGAGGGTACGACAACGCTTTAGGGGGAGCGTATGTGTGAGGGCGCGGGTTAGTGTCAGCGTACGGTTTAGTATTAGGGGACGGGTGAGGGTCAGGCTTCGGGGAAGGGTTAGGGTTAGGGTTCGGGCTAGGGTTAGGGTTAGGGGACGGGGACGGTTTAGGGTCCAGGTGAGGGTACGACAACGCTTTAGGGGGAGCGTACGTGTGAGGGCGCGCGTTAGTGTCAGCGTACGGGTTAGGATTAGGGGATGGGTGAGGGTCAGGCTTCGGGGAAGGGTTAGGGTTAGGGTTCGGGCTAGGATTAAGGTTAGGGGACTGGGGCGGTTTCGGGTCCAGGTGAGGGTACCACAACGCTTTAGGGGGAGCGTACGTGTGAGGTCGCGGGTTAGTGTCAGCGTACGGGTTAGGATTAGGGGACGAGTGACGGTCAGGCTTCGGGGAAGTGTTAGGGTTAGGTTTCGGGGTAGGGTTAGGGTTAGGGGACGGGGACGGTTTAGGGTCCAGGTGAGGGTACGACAACGCTTTAGGGGGAGCGTAAGTGTGAGGGCATGGGTTAGTGTCAGCGTACGGGTTAGGATTAGGGGACTGGTGAGGCTCAGGCTTCGGGGAAGGGTTAGGGTTAGGGTTCGGGCTACGGTTAGGGTTAGGGGACTGGGGCGGTTTAGGGACCAGGTGAGGGTACGACAACGCTTTAGGGGGACCGTACGTGTGAGGGCGCAGGTTAGTGTCACCGTACGGGTTAGGATTAGGGGACAGGTGAGGGTCAGGCTTCGGGGAAGGGTTAGGGTAAGGGTTCGGGCTAGGGTTAGGGTTAGGGGACGGGGAAGGTTTAGGGTCCAGGTGAGGGTACGACAACGCTTTAGGGGGAGCGTACGCATGAGGGCGCGGGTTAGTGTCAGCGTATGGGTTAGGATTAGGGGACGGGTGAGGGTCAGGCTTCGGGGAAGTGTTAGGGTTAGGGTTCGGGCTAGGGTTAGGGTTAGGGGACGGGGACGGTTTAGGGTCCAGGTGAGGGTACGACAACGCTTTAGGGGGAGCGTACGTGTGAGGGCGTGGGTTAGTGTCAGCGTACGGTTTAGTATTAGGGGACGGGTGAGGGTCAGGCTTCGGGGAAGGGTTAGGGTTAGGGTTCGGGCTAGGGTTCGGGTTAGGGGACGGGGACGGTTTAGGGTCCAGGTGAGGGTACGACAACGCTTTAGGGGGAGCGTACGTGTGAGGGCGCGCGTTAGTGTCAGCGTACGGGTTAGGATTAGGGGATGGGTGAGGGTCAGGGTTCGGGGAAGGGTTAGGGTTAGGGTTCGGGCTAGGGTTAAGGTTAGGGGACTGGGGCGGTTTCGGGTCCAGATGAGGGTACCACAACGCTTTAGGGGGAGCGTACGTGTGAGGGCGCGGGTTAGTGTCAGCGTACGGGTTAGGATTAGGGGACGAGTGACGGTCAGGCTTCGGGGAAGTGTTAGGGTTAGGTTTCGGGCTAGGGTTAGGGTTAGGGGACGGGGACGGTTTAGGGTCCAGGTGAGGGTACGAAAACGCTTTAGGGGGAGCGTAAGTGTGAGGGCGCGGGTTAGTGTCAGCGTACGGGTTAGG
The DNA here is from genome assembly GCF_964374135.1 of Grampus griseus. Taxonomy (NCBI): domain Eukaryota; kingdom Metazoa; phylum Chordata; class Mammalia; order Artiodactyla; family Delphinidae; genus Grampus; species Grampus griseus. The sequence continues at coordinate 294,350 of NW_028133195.1, read as the reverse complement.
ATTAGGGGACGGGTGAGGGTCAGGCTTCGGGGAAGGGTTAGGGTTAGGGTTCGGGATAGGGTTAGGGTTAGGGGACGGGGACGGTTTAGGGTCCAGGTGAGGGTACGACAACACTTAAGGGGGAGCGTACGTGTGAGGGCGCGGGTTAGTGTCAGCGTACGGGGTAGGATTAGGGGACGGGTGAGGGTCAGGCTTCGGGGAAGGGTTAGGGTTAGGGTTCGGGCTAGGGTTAGGGTTAGGGGACGGGGACGGTTTAGGGTCCAGGTGAGGGTACGACAACGCTTTAGGGGGAGCGTATTTGTGAGGGTGCGGTTTAGTGTCAGCGTACGGGTTAGGATTAAGGGACAGGTGAGGGTCAGGCTTCGGGGAAGGGTTAGGGTTAGGGTTCGGGCTAGGGTTAGGGTTAGGGGACGGGGACGGTTTAGGGTCCAGGTGAGGGTACGACAACGCTATAGGGGGAGCGTACGCGTGAGGGCGCGAGTTAGTGTCAGCGTACGGGTTAGGATTAGGGGACGGGTGAGGGTCAGGCTTCGGGGAACGGTTAGGGTTAGGGTTCGGTCTAAGGTTAGGGTTAGGGGACGGGGACGGTTTAGGGTCCAGGTGAGGGTACGACAACGCTTTATGGGGAGCGTACGCGTGAGGGCGTGGGTTAGTGTCAGCGTACGGGTTAGGATTAGGGGACGGGTGAGGGTCAGGCTTCTGTGAAGGGTTAGGGTTAGGGTTCGGGCTAGGGTTAGGGTTAGGGGACGGGGACGGTTTAGGGTCCAGGTGGGGTACGACAACGCTTTAGGGGGAGCGTACGCGTGAGGGCGTTGGTTAATGTCAGCGTACGGGTTAGGATTAGGGGACGGGTGAGGGTCAGGCTTCGGGGCAGGGTTAGGGTTAGGGTTCGGGCTAGGGTTAGGGTTAGGGGACGGGGACGGATTAGGGTCCAGGTGAGGGTACGCAACGCTTTAGTGGGAGCGTACGTGTGAGGGTGCGGGTTAGTGTCAGAGTACGGGTTAGGATTAGGGGACGGGTGAGGGTCAGGCTTCGGGGAAGGGTTAGGGTTAGGGTTCGGGCTAGGGTTAGGGTTAGGGGACGGGGACGGTTTAGGGTCCAGGTGAGGGTACGACAACACTTAAGGGGGAGCGTACGTGTGAGGGCGCGGGTTAGTGTCACCGTACGGGTTAGGATTAGGGGACAGGTGAGGGTCAGGCTTCGGGGAAGGGTTAGGGTTAGGGTTCGGGCTAGGGTTAGGGTTAGGGGACGGGGAAGGTTTAGGGTCCAAGTGAGGGTACGACAACGCTTTAGGGAGAGCGTACGTGTGAGGGCGCGGGTTAGTGTCAGCGTACGGGTTAGGATTAGGGGATAGGTGAGTGTCAGGCTTCGGGGAAGGGTTAGGGTTAGTGTTCAAGCTAGGGTTAGCGTTAGGGGACAGGGACGGTTTAGGGTTCAGGTGAGGGTACGAGAACGCTTTAGGGGGAGCGTATGTGTGAGGACGCGGGTTAGTGTCAGCGTACGGGTTAGGATTAGGGGACGGGTGAGGTTCTGGCTTCGGGGAAGGGTTAGGGTTAGGGTTCGGGCTAGGGTTAGGGTTAGGGGACGGGGACGGTTTAGGGTCCAGGTGAGGGTACGACAACACTTAAGGGGGAGCGTACGCGTGAGGGCGTGGGTTAGTGTCAGCGTACAGGTTAGGATTAGGGGACGGGTGAGGGTCAGGCTTCGGGGAAGGTTTAGGGTTCGGGTTCGGGCTAGGGTTAGTGTTAGGGGACTGGGGCGGTTTAGGGTCCAGGTGAGGGTACGACAACGCTTTAGGGGGAGCGTACGCATGAGGGCGCGGGTTAGTGTCAGCGTATGGGTTAGGATTAGGGGACGGGTGAGGGTCAGGCTTCGGGGAAGGGTTAGGGTTAGGGTTCGGGCTAGGGTTAGGGTTAGGGGACGGGGACGGTTTAGGGTCCAGGTGAGGGTACGACAACGCTTTAGGGGGAGCGTACGTGTGAGGGCGCGCGTTAGTGTCAGCGTACGGGTTAGGATTAGGGGATGGGTGAGGGTCAGGGTTCGGGGAAGGGTTAGGGTTAGGGTTCGGGCTAGGGTTAAGGTTAGGGGACTGGGGCGGTTTCGGGTCCAGATGAGGGTACCACAACGCTTTAGGGGGAGCGTACGTGTGAGGGCGCGGGTTAGTGTCAGCGTACGGGTTAGGATTAGGGGACGAGTGACGGTCAGGCTTCGGGGAAGTGTTAGGGTTAGGTTTCGGGCTAGGGTTAGGGTTAGGGGACGGGGACGGTTTAGGGTCCAGGTGAGGGTACGAAAACGCTTTAGGGGGAGCGTAAGTGTGAGGGCGCGGGTTAGTGTCAGCGTACGGGTTAGGATTAGGGGACGGGTGAGGGTCAGGCTTCGGGGAAGGGTTAGGGTTAGGGTTCGGGCTAGGGTTAGGGTTAGGGGACGGGGACGGTTTAGGGTCCAGGTGAGGGTACGACAACACTTAAGGGGGAGCGTACGTGTGAGGGCGCGGGTTAGTGTCAGCGTACGGGGTAGGATTAGGGGACGGGTGAGGGTCAGGCTTCGGGGAAGGGTTAGGGTTAGGGTTCGGGCTAGGGTTAGGGTTAGGGGACGGGGACGGTTTAGGGTCCAGGTGTGGGTACGACAACGCTTTAGGGGGAGCGTATGTGTGAGGGTGCGGTTTAGTGTCAGCGTACGGGTTAGGATTAAGGGACAGGTGAGGGTCAGGCTTCGGGGAAGGGTTAGGGTTAGGGTTCGGGCTAGGGTTAGGGTTAGGGGACGGGGACGGTTTAGGGTCCAGGTGAGGGTACGACAACGCTATAGGGGGAGCGTACGCGTGAGGGCGCGAGTTAGTGTCAGCGTACGGGTTAGGATTAGGGGACGGGTGAGGGTCAGGCTTCGGGGAACGGTTAGGGTTAGGGTTCGGTCTAAGGTTAGGGTTAGGGGACGGGGACGGTTTAGGGTCCAGGTGAGGGTACGACAACGCTTTATGGGGAGCGTACGCGTGAGGGCGTGGGTTAGTGTCAGCGTACGGGTTAGGATTAGGGGACGGGTGAGGGTCAGGCTTCTGTGAAGGGTTAGGGTTAGGGTTCGGGCTAGGGTTAGGGTTAGGGGACGGGGACGGTTTAGGGTCCAGGTGGGGTACGACAACGCTTTAGGGGGAGCGTACGCGTGAGGGCGTTGGTTAATGTCAGCGTACGGGTTAGGATTAGGGGACGGGTGAGGGTCAGGCTTCGGGGCAGGGTTAGGGTTAGGGTTCGGGCTAGGGTTAGGGTTAGGGGACGGGGACGGATTAGGGTCCAGGTGAGGGTACGCAACGCTTTAGTGGGAGCGTACGTGTGAGGGTGCGGGTTAGTGTCAGAGTACGGGTTAGGATTAGGGGACGGGTGAGGGTCAGGCTTCGGGGAAGGGTTAGGGTTAGGGTTCGGGCTAGGGTTAGGGTTAGGGGACGGGGACGGTTTAGGGTCCAGGTGAGGGTACGACAACACTTAAGGGGGAGCGTACGTGTGAGGGCGCGGGTTAGTGTCACCGTACGGGTTAGGATTAGGGGACAGGTGAGGGTCAGGCTTCGGGGAAGGGTTAGGGTTAGGGTTCGGGCTAGGGTTAGGGTTAGGGGACGGGGAAGGTTTAGGGTCCAAGTGAGGGTACGACAACGCTTTAGGGAGAGCGTACGTGTGAGGGCGCGGGTTAGTGTCAGCGTACGGGTTAGGATTAGGGGATAGGTGAGTGTCAGGCTTCGGGGAAGGGTTAGGGTTAGTGTTCAAGCTAGGGTTAGCGTTAGGGGACAGGGACGGTTTAGGGTTCAGGTGAGGGTACGACAACGCTTTAGGGGGAGCGTATGTGTGAGGACGCGGGTTAGTGTCAGCGTACGGGTTAGGATTAGGGGACGGGTGAGGTTCTGGCTTCGGGGAAGGGTTAGGGTTAGGGTTCGGGCTAGGGTTAGGGTTAGGGGACGGGGACGGTTTAGGGTCCAGGTGAGGGTACGACAACACTTAAGGGGGAGCGTACGCGTGAGGGCGTGGGTTAGTGTCAGCGTACAGGTTAGGATTAGGGGACGGGTGAGGGTCAGGCTTCGGGGAAGGGTTAGGGTTCGGGTTCGGGCTAGGGTTAGTGTTAGGGGACTGGGGCGGTTTAGGGTCCAGGTGAGGGTACGACAACGCTTTAGGGGGAGCGTACGCATGAGGGCGCGGGTTAGTGTCAGCGTATGGGTTAGGATTAGGGGACGGGTGAGGGTCAGGCTTCGGGGAAGTGTTAGGGTTAGGGTTCGGGCTAGGGTTAGGGTTAGGGGACGGGGACGGTTTAGGGTCCAGGTGAGGGTACGACAACGCTTTAGGGGGAGCGTACGTGTGAGGGCGCGGGTTAGTGTCAGCGTACGGTTTAGTATTAGGGGACGGGTGAGGGTCAGGCTTCGGGGAAGGGTTAGGGTTAGGGTTCGGGCTAGGGTTAGGGTTAGGGGACGGGGACGGTTTAGGGTCCAGGTGAGGGTACGACAACGCTTCAGGGGGAGCGTACGTGTGAGGGCGCGCGTTAGTGTCAGCGTACGGGTTAGGATTAGGGGATGGGTGAGGGTCAGGGTTCGGGGAAGCGTTAGGGTTAGGGTTCAGGCTAGGATTAAGGTTAGGGGACTGGGGCGGTTTCGGGTCCAGGTGAGGGTACCACAACGCTTTACGGGGAGCGTACGTGTGAGGGCGCGGGTTAGTGTCAGCGTACGGGTTAGGATTAGGGGACGAGTCACGGTCAGGCTTCGGGGAAGTGTTAGGGTTAGGTTTCGGGCTAGGATTAGGGTTAGGGGACGGGGACGGTTTAGGGTCCAGGTGAGGGTACGAAAACGCTTTAGGGGGAGCGTAAGTGTGAGGGCGCGGGTTAGTGTCAGCTTACGGGTTAGGATTAGGGGACGGGTGAGGGTCAGGCTTCGGGGAAGGGTTAGGGTTAGGGTTCGGGCTAGGGTTAGGGTTAGGGGACGGGGACGGTTTAGGGTCCAGGTGAGGGTACGCAACGCTTTAGGGGGAGCGTACGTGTGAGGGTGCGGGTTAGTGTCAGCGTACGGGTTAGGATTAGGTGACGGGTGAGGGTCAGGCTTCGGGGAAGGGTTAGGGTTAGGGTTCGGGCTAGGGTTAGGGTTAGGGGACGGGGACGGTTTAGGGTCCAGGTGAGGGTACGACAACACTTAAGGGGGAGCGTACGTGTGAGGGCGCGGGTTAGTGTCACCGTACGGGTTAGGATTAGGGGACAGGTGAGGGTCAGGCTTCGGGGAAGGGTTAGGGTTAGGGTTCGGGCTAGGGTTAGGGTTAGGGGACGGGGAAGGTTTAGGGTCCAAGTGAGGGTACGACAACGCTTTAGGGAGAGCGTAAGTGTGAGGGCGCGGGTTAGTGTCAGCGTACGGGTTAGGATTAGGGGATAGGTGAGGGTCAGGCTTCGGGGAAGGGTTAGGGTTAGTGTTCGAGCTAGGGTTAGCGTTAGGGGACGGGGACGGTTTAGGGTTCAGGTGAGGGTACGACAACGCTTTAGGGGGAGCGTATGTGTGAGGACGCGGGTTAGTGTCAGCGTACGGGTTAGGATTAGGGGACGGGTGAGGGTCTGGCTTCGGGGAAGGGTTAGGGTTAGGGTTCGGGCTAGGGTTAGGGTTAGGGGACGGGGACGGTTTAGGGTCCAGGTGAGGGTACGACAACACTTAAGGGGGAGCGTACGCGTGAGAGCGTGGGTTAGTGTCAGCGTACAGGTTAGGATTAGGGGACGGGTGAGGGTCAGGCTTCGGGGAAGGGTTAGGGTTCGGGTTCGGGCTAGGGTTAGTGTTAGGGGACTGGGGCGGTTTAGGGTCCAGGTGAGGGTACGACAACGCTTTAGGGGGAGCGTACGCATGAGGGCGCGGGTTAGTGTCAGCGTATGGGTTAGGATTAGGGGACGGGTGAGGGTCAGGCTTCGGGGAAGGGTTAGGGTTAGGGTTCGGGCTAGGGTTAGGGTTAGGGGACGGGGACGGTTTAGGGTCCAGGTGAGGGTACGACAACGCTTTAGGGGGAGCGTACGTGTGAGGGCGCGGGTTAGTGTCAGCGTACGGTTTAGTATTAGGGGACGGGTGAGGGTCAGGCTTCGGGGAAGGGTTAGGGTTAGGGTTCGGGCTAGGGTTAGGGTTAGGGGACGGGGACGGTTTAGGGTCCAGGTGAGGGTACGACAACGCTTTAGGGGGAGCGTACGTGTGAGGGCGCGCGTTAGTGTCAGCGTACGGGTTAGGATTAGGGGATGGGTGAGGGTCAGGCTTCGGGGAAGGGTTAGGGTTAGGGTTCGGGCTAGGATTAAGGTTAGGGGACTGGGGCGGTTTCGGGTCCAGGTGAGGGTACCACAACGCTTTAGGGGGAGCGTACGTGTGAGGTCGCGGGTTAGTGTCAGCGTACGGGTTAGGATTAGGGGACGAGTGACGGTCAGGCTTCGGGGAAGTGTTAGGGTTAGGTTTCGGGGTAGGGTTAGGGTTAGGGGACGGGGACGGTTTAGGGTCCAGGTGAGGGTACGAAAACGCTTTAGGGGGAGCGTAAGTGTGAGGGCACGGGTTAGTGTCAGCGTACGGGTTAGGATTAGGGGACTGGTGAGGCTCAGGCTTCGGGGAAGGGTTAGGGTTAGGGTTCGGGCTACGGTTAGGGTTAGGGGACTGGGGCGGTTTAGGGACCAGGTGAGGGTACGACAACGCTTTAGGGGGACCGTACGTGTGAGGGCGCAGGTTAGTGTCAGCGTACGGGTTAGGATTAGGGGACGGGTGAGGGTCAGGTTTCGGGGAAGGGTTAGGGTTAGGGTTCAGGCTAGGGTTAGGGTTAGGGGATGGGGACGGTTTAGGGTTCAGGTGAGGGTATGACAACGCTTTAGGGGGAGAGTATGTGTGAGGGCGCGGGTTAGTGTCAGCGTACGGTTTAGGATTAGGGGACGGGTGAGGGTCAGGCTTCGGGGAAGTGTTAGGGTTAGGGTTCGGGCTAGGGTTAGGGTTAGGGGACGGGGACGGTTTAGGGTCCAGGTGAGGGTACGACAACGCTTTAGGGTGAGCGTACGTGTGAGGGCGCGGGTTAGTGTCAGCGTGCGGGTTAGGATTAGGGGACGAGTGAGGGTCAGGCTTCGGGGAAGGGTTAAGGTTAGGTTTCGGGCTAGGGTTAGGGTTAGGGTTAGGGGACGGGGACGGTTTAGGGTCCAGGTGAGGGTACGACAACGCTTTAGGGGGAGCGTATGTGTGAGGGCGCGGGTTAGTGTCAGCGTACGGGTTAGGATTAAGGGACAGGTGAGGGTCAGGCTTCGGGGAAGGGTTAGGGTTAGGGTTCGGGCTAGTGTTAGGGTTAGGGGACGGGGACGGTTTAGGGTCCAGGTGAGAGTACGACAACGCTTTAGGGGGAGCGTACGCGTGAGGGCGCGGTTTAGTGTCAGCGTACGGGTTAGGATTAGGGGACGGGTGAGGGTCAGGCTTCGGGGAAGGGTTAGGGTTAGGTTTCGGGCTAGGGTTAGGGTTAGGGGACGGGGACGGTTTTGGGTCCATGTGAGGGTACGACAACGCTTTAGGCAGAGCGTATGTGTGAGGGCGTGGGTTAGTGTCAGCGTACGGGTTAGGATTAAGGGACAGGTGAGGGTCAGGCTTCGGGGAAGTGTTAGGGTTAGGGTTCGGGCTAGGGTTAGGGTTAGGGGACGGGGACGGTTTAGGGTCCAGGTGAGGGTACGACAACGCTTTAGGGGGAGCGTACGCATGAGTGCGCGTGTTAGTGTCAGCGTACGTGGTAGGATTAGGGGACGGGTGAGGGTCAGGCTTCGGGGAAGGGTTAGGGTTAGGGTTCGGGCTAGGTTTAGGGTTAGGGGACGGGGACGGTTTAGGGTCCAGGTGAGGGTACGCAACGCTTTAGGGGGAGCGTACTTGTGAGGGTGCGGGTTAGTGTCAGCGTACGGGTTACGATTAGGGGACGGGTGAGGGTCAGGCTTCGGGGAAGGGTTAGGGTTAGGGTTCGGGCTAGGGTTAGGGTTAGGGGACGGGGACGGTTTAGGGTCCAGGTGAGGGTACGACAACACTTAAGGGGGAGCGTACGTGTGAGGGCGCGGGTTAGTGTCACCGTACGGGTTAGGATTAGGGGACAGGTGAGGGTCAGGCTTCGGGGAAGGGTTAGGGTAAGGGTTCGGGCTAGGGTTAGGGTTAGGGGACGGGGAAGGTTTAGGGTCCAGGTGAGGGTACGACAACGCTTTAGGGAGAGCGTACGTGTGAGGGCGCGGGTTAGTGTCAGCGTACGGGTTAGGATTAGGGGATAGGTGAGGGTCAGGCTTCGGGGAAGTGTTAGGGTTAGTGTTCGAGCTAGGGTTAGCGTTAGGGGACGGGGACGGTTTAGGGTTCAGGTGAGGGTACGACAACGCTTTAGGGGGAGCGTATGTGTGAGGACGCGGGTTAGTGTCAGCGTACGGGTTAGGATTAGGGGACGGGTGAGGGTCTGGCTTCGGGGAAGGGTTAGGGTTAGGGTTCGGGCTAGGGTTAGGGTTAGGGGACGGGGACGGTTTAGGGTCCAGGTGAGGGTACGACAACACTTAAGGGGGAGCGTACGCGTGAGGTCGTGGGTTAGTGTCAGCATACAGGTTAGGATTAGGGGACGGGTGAGGGTCAGGCTTCGGGGAAGGGTTAGGGTTAGGGTTCGGGCTAGGGTTAGTGTTAGAGGACTGGGGCGGTTTAGGGTCCAGGTGAGGGTACGACAACGCTTTAGGGGGAGCGTACGCATGAGGGCGCGGGTTAGTGTCAGCGTATGGGTTAGGATTAGGGGACGGGTGAGGGTCAGGCTTCGGGGAAGGGTTAGGGTTAGGGTTCGGGCTAGGGTTAGGGTTAGGGGACGGGGACGGTTTAGGGTCCAGGTGAGGGTACGACAACGCTTTAGGGGGAGCGTACGTGTGAGGGCGCGGGTTAGTGTCAGCGTACGGGTTAGGATTAGGGGACGAGTGACGGTCAGGCTTCGGGGAAGTGTTAGGGTTAGGTTTCGGGCTAGGGTTAGGGTTAGGGGACGGGGACGGTTTAGGGTCCAGGTGAGGGTACGAAAACGCTTTAGGGGGAGCGTAAGTGTGAGGGCGCGGGTTAGTGTCAGCGTACGGGTTAGGATTAGGGGAAGGGTGAGGGTCAGGCTTCGGGGAAGGGTTAGGGTTAGGGTTCGGCCTAGGGTTAGGGTTAGGGGACGGGGACGGTTTAGGGTCCAGGTGAGTGTACGACAACACTTAAGGGGGAGCGTACGTGTGAGGGCGCGGGTTAGTGTCAGCGTACGGGGTAGGATTAGGGGACGGGTGAGGGTCAGGCTTCGGGGAAGGGTTAGGGTTAGGGTTCGGGCTAGGGTTAGGGTTAGGGGACGGGGACGGTTTAGGGTCCAGGTGAGGATACGACAACGCTTTAGGGGGAGCGTATGTGTGAGGGTGCGGGTTAGTGTCAGCGTACGGGTTAGGATTAAGGGACAGGTGAGGGTCAGGCTTCGGGGAAGGGTTAGGGTTAGGGTTCGGGCTAGGGTTAGGGTTAGGGGACGGGGACGGTTTAGGGTCCAGGTGAGGGTACGACAACGCTATAGGGGGAGCGTACGCGTGAGGGCGCGAGTTAGTGTCAGCGTACGGGTTAGGATTAGGGGACGGGTGAGGGTCAGGCTTCGGGGAACGGTTAGGGTTAGGGTTCGGTCTAAGGTTAGGGTTAGGGGACGGGGACGGTTTAGGGTCCAGGTGAGGGTACGACAACGCTTTATGGGGAGCGTACGCGTGAGGGCGTGGGTTAGTGTCAGCGTACGGGTTAGGATTAGGGGACGGGTGAGGGTCAGGCTTCGGGGAAGGGTTAGGGTTAGGGTTCGGGCTAGGGTTAGGGTTAGAGGACGGGGACGGTTTAGGGTCCAGGTGGGGTACGACAACGCTTTAGGGGGAGCGTACGGGTGAGGGCGTTGGTTAATGTCAGCGTACGGGTTAGGATTAGGGGACGGGTGAGGGTCAGGCTTCGGGGCAGTGTTAGGGTTAGGGTTCGGGCTAGGGTTAGGGTTAGGGGACGGGGACGGATTAGGGTCCAGGTGAGGGTACGCAACGCTTTAGGGGGAGCGTACGTGTGAGGGTGCGGGTTAGTGTCAGCGTACGGGTTAGGATTAGGGGACGGGTGAGGGTCAGGCTTCGGGGAAGGGTTAGGGTTAGGGTTCGGGCTAGGGTTAGGGTTAGGGGACGGGGATGGTTTAGGGTCCAGGTGAGGGTACGACAACACTTAAGGGGGAGCGTACGTGTGAGGGCGCGGGATAGTGTCACCGTACGGGTTAGGATTAGGGGACAGGTGAGGGTCAGGCTTCGGGGAAGGGTTAGGGTTAGGGTTCGGGCTAGGGTTAGGGTTAGGGGACGGGGAAGGTTTAGGGTCCAAGTGACGGTACGACAACGCTTTAGGGGGACCGTACGTGTGAGGGCGCAGGTTAGTGTCAGCGTACGGGTTAGGATTAGAGGACGGGTGAGGGTCAGGTTTCGGGGAAGGGTTAGGGTTAGGGTTCGGGCTAGGGTTAGGGTTAGGGGACGGGGACGGTTTAGGGGCCAGGTGAGGGTACGACAACGCTTTAGGGGGAGCGTACGTGTGAGGGCGCGGGTTGGTGTCAGCGTACGGTTTAGGATTAGGGGACGGGTGAGGGTCAGGCTTCGGGGAAGGGTTAGGGTTAGGGTTCAGGCTAGGGTTAGGGTTAGGGGATGGGGACGGTTCAGGGTTCAGGTGAGGGTATGACAACGCTTTAGGGGGAGCGTATGTGTGAGGGCGCGGGTTAGTGTCAGCGTACGGTTTAGGATTAGGGGACGGGTGAGGGTCAGGCTTCGGGGAAGGGTTAGGGTTAGGGTTCGGGCTAGGGTTAGGGTTAGGGGACGGGGACGGTTTAGGGTCCAGGTGAGGGTACGACAACGCTTTAGGGTGAGCGTACGTGTGAGGGCGCGGGTTAGTGTCAGCGTGCGGGTTAGGATTAGGGGACGAGTGAGGGTCAGGCTTCGGGGAAGGGTTAGGGTTAGGTTTCGGGCTAGGGTTAGGGTTAGGGTTAGGGGACGGGGACGGTTTAGGGTCCAGGTGAGGGTACGACAACGCATTAGGGGGAGCGTATGTGTGAGGGCGCGGGTTAGTGTCAGCGTACGGGTTAGGATTAAGGGACAGGTGAGGGTCAGGCTTCGGGGAAGGGTTAGGGTTAGGGTTCGGGCTAGTGTTAGGGTTAGGGGACGGGGACGGTTTAGGGTCCAGGTGAGAGTACGACAACGCTTTAGGGGGAGCGTACGCGTGAGGGCGCGGTTTAGTGTCAGCGTACGGGTTAGGATTAGGGGACCGGTGAGGGTCAGGCTTCGGGGAAGGGTTAGGGTTAGGTTTCGGGCTAGGGTTAGGGTTAGGGGACGGGGACGGTTTTGGGTCCATGTGAGGGTACGACAACGCTTTAGGCGGAGCGTATGTGTGAGGGCGTGGGTTAGTGTCAGCGTACGGGTTAGGATTAAGGGACAGGTGAGGGTCAGGCTTCGGGGAAGTGTTAGGGTTAGGGTTCGGGCTAGGGTTAGGGTTAGGGGACGGGGACGGTTTAGGGTCCAGGTGAGGGTACGACAACGCTTTAGGGGGAGCGTACGCATGAGGGCGCGTGTAAGTGTCAGCGTACGGGGTAGGATTAGGGGACGGGTGAGGGTCAGGCTTCGGGGAAGGGTTAGGGTTAGGGTTCGGTCTAAGTTTAGGGTTAGGGGACGGGGACGGTTTAGGGTCCGGGTGGGGTACGACAACGCTTTAGGGGGAGCGTACGCGTGAGGGCGTTGGTTAATGTCAGCGTACGGGTTAGGATTAGGGGACGGGTGAGGGTCAGGCTTCGGGGAAGGGTTAGGGTTAGGGTTCGGGCTAGGGTTAGGGTTAGGGGACGGGGACGGTTTAGGGTCCAGGTGAGGGTACGACAACACTTAAGGGGGAGCGTACGTGTGAGGGCGCGGGTTAGTGTCACCGTACGGGTTAGGATTAGGGGACAGGTGAGGATCAGGCTTCGGGGAAGGGTTAGGGTTAGGGTTCGGGCTAGGGTTAGGGTTAGGGGACGGGGAAGGGTTAGGGTCCAGGTGAGGGTACGACAAAGCTTTAGGGAGAGCGTACGTGTGAGGGCGCGGGTTAGTGTCAGCGTACGGGTTAGGATTAGGGGATAGGTGAGGGTCAGGCTTCGGGGAAGGGTTAGGGTTAGTGTTCGAGCTAGGGTTAGCGTTAGGGGACGGGGACGGTTTAGGGTTCAGGTGAGGGTACGACAACGCTTTAGGGGGAGCGTATGTGTGAGGACGCGGGTTAGTGTCAGCGTACGGGTTAGGATTAGGGGACGGGTGAGGGTCTGGCTTCGGGGAAGGGTTAGGGTTAGGGTTCGGGCTAGGGTTAGGGTTAGGGGACGGGGACGTTTTAGGGTCCAGGTGAGGGTACGACAACACTTAAGGGGGAGCGTACGCGTGAGGGCGTGGGTTAGTGTCAGCGTACAGGTTAGGATTAGGGGACGGGTGAGGGTCAGGCTTCGGGGAAGGGTTAGGGTTAGGGTTCGGGCTAGGGTTAGTGTTAGGGGACTGGGGCGGTTTAGGTTCCAGGTGAGGGTACGACAACGCTTTAGGGGGAGCGTACGCATGAGGGCGCGGGTTAGTGTCAGCGTATGGGTTAGGATTAGGGGACGGGTGAGGGTCAGGCTTCGGGGAAGTGTTAGGGTTAGGGTTCGGGCTAGGGTTAGGGTTAGGGGATGGGGACGGTTTAGGGTCCAGGTGAGGGTACGACAACGCTTTAGGGGGAGCGTACGTGTGAGGGCGCGGGTTAGTGTCAGCGTACGGTTTAGTATTAGGGGACGGGTGAGGGTCAGGCTTCGGGGAAGGGTTAGGGTTAGGGTTCGGGCTAGGGTTAGGTTTAGGGGACGGGGACGGTTTAGGGTCCAGGTGAGCGTACGACAATGCTTTAGGGGGAGCGTACGTGTGAGGGCGCGCGTTAGTGTCAGCGTACGGGTTAGGATTAGGGGATGGGTGAGGGTCAGGGTTCGGGGAAGGGTTAGGGTTAGGGTTCGGGCTAGGGTTAAGGTTAGGGGACTGGGGCGGTTTCGGGTCCAGGTGAGGGTACCACAACGCTTTAGGGGGAGCGTTCGTGTGAGGGCGCGGGTTAGTGTCAGCGTATGGGTTAGGATTAGGGGACGGGTGAGGGTCAGGCTTCGGGGAAGGGTTAGGGTTAGGGTTCGGGCTAGGGTTAGGGTTAGGGGACGGGGACGGTTTAGGGTCCAGGTGAGGGTACGACAACACTTAAGGGGGAGCGTACGTGTGAGGGCGCGGGTTAGTGTCAGCGTACGGGGTAGGATTAGGGGACGGGTGAGGGTCAGGCTTCGGGGAAGGGTTAGGGTTAGGGTTCGGGCTAGGGTTAGGGTTAGGGGATGGGGACGGTTTAGGGTCCAGGTGAGGGTACGACAACGCTTTAGGGGGAGCGTATGTGTGAGGGTGCGGGTTAGTGTCAGCGTACGGGTTAGGATTAAGGGACAGGTGAGGGTCAGGCTTCGGGGAAGGGTTAGGGTTAGGGTTCGGGCTAGGGTTAGGGTTAGGGGACGGGGACGGTTTAGGGTCCAGGTGAGGGTACGACAACGCTATAGGGGGAGCGTACGCGTGAGGGCGCGAGTTAGTGTCAGCGTACGGGTTAGGATTAGGGGACGGGTGAGGGTCAGGCTTCGGGGAACGGTTAGGTTTAGGGTTCGGTCTAAGGTTAGGGTTAGGGGACGGGGACGGTTTAGGGTCCAGGTGAGTGTACGACAACGCTTTATGGGGAGCGTACGCGTGAGGGCGTGGGTTAGTGTCAGCGTACGGGTTAGGATTAGGGGACGGGTGAGGGTCAGGCTTCGGGGAAGGGTTAGGTTTAGGGTTCGGGCTAGGGTTAGGGTTAGGGGACGGGGACGGTTTAGGGTCCAGGTGAGGGTACGACAACGCTTTAGGGTGAGCGTATGTGTGAGGGCGTGGGTTAGTGTCAGCGTACGGTTTAGGATTAAGGGACAGGTGAGGGTCAGGCTTCGGGGAAGTGTCAGGGTTAGGGTTCGGGCTAGGGTTAGGGTTAGGGGACGGGGACGGTTTAGGGTCCAGGTGAGGGTACGACAACGCTTTAGGGGGAGCGTACGCGTGAGGGCGCGTGTTAGTGTCAGCGTACGGGGTAGGATTAGGGGACGGGTGAGGGTCAGGCTTCGGGGAAGTGTTAGGGTTAGGGTTCGGTCTAAGTTTAGGGTTAGGGGACGGGGACGGTTTAGGGTCCAGGTGGGGTACGACAACGCTTTAGGGGAGCGTACGCGTGAGGGCGCGGGTTAGTGTCAGCGTACAGGTTAGGATTAGGGGACGGGTGAGGGTCAGGCTTCGGGGAAGGGTTAGGGTTAGGGTTCGGGCTAGGGTTAGGGTTAGGGGACGGGGACTGTTTAGGGTCCAGGTGAGGGTACGAAAACGCTTTAGGAGGAGCGTACGTGTGAGGTCGCGGGTTAGTGTCAGCGTACGTGTTAGGATTAGGGGACGGGTGAGGGTCAGGCTTCGGGGAAGGGTTAGGGTTAGAGTTCGGGCTACGGTTAGGGTTAGGGGACTGGGGCGGTTTAGGGTCCAGGTGAGGGTACGACAACGCTTTAGGGGGAGCGTACGTGTGAGGGCGCGGGTTAGTGTCAGCGTACGCGTTAGGATTAGGGGACGGGTGAGGGTCAGGCTTCGGGGAAGGGTTAGGGTTAGGGTTCGGGCTAGGGTTAGGGTTAGGGGACGGGGACGGTTTAGGGTCCAGGTGAGGGCACGACAACGCTTTAGGGGGAGCGTACGTGTGAGGGCGCGGGTTGGTGTCAGCGTACGGTTTAGGATTAGGGGACGGGTGAGGGTCAGGCTTCGGGGAAGGGTTAGGGTTAGGGTTCGGGCTAGGGTTAGGGTTAGGGGACGGGGACGGTTTAGGGTCCAGGTGAGGGTACGACAACGCTTTAGGGGGAGCGTACGCGTGAGGGCACGAGTTAGTGTCAGCGTACGGGTTAGGATTAGGGGACGGGTGAGGGTCAGGCTTCGGGGAAGGGTTAGGGTTAGGTTTTGGTCTAAGGTTAGGGTTAGGGGACGGGGACGGTTTAGGGTCCAGGTGAGTGTACGACAACGCTTTAGGGGGAGCGTAAGCGTGAGGGCGCGGGTTAGTGTCAGCGTACGGTTTAGGATTAAGGGACGGGTCAGTGTCAGGCTTCGGGGAAGTGTTAGGGTTTGGGTTCGGACTAGGGTTAGGGTTAGGGGACGGGGACGGTTTAGGGTCCAGGTGAGGGTACGACAACGCTTTAGGGGGAGCGTACGTGTGAGGGCGAGGGTTAGTGTCAGCGTACGGTTTAGTATTAGGGGACGGGTGAGGGTCAGGCTTCGGGGAAGGGTTAGGTTTAGGGTTCGGTCTAAGGTTAGGGTTAGGGGACGGGGACGGTTTAGGGTCCAGGTGAGGGTACGACAACGCTTTATGGGGAGCGTACGCGTGAGGGCGCGGGTTAGTGTCAGCGTACGGGTTAGGATTAGGGGACAGGTGAGGGTCAGGCTTCGGGGAAGTGTTAGGGTTAGCGTTCGGGCTAGGGTTAGGGTTAGGTGACGGGGACGGTTTAGGGTCCAGGTGAGGGTACGACAACGCTTTAGGGGGAGCGTATGTGTGAGGGCGCGGGTTAGTGTCAGCGTACGGGTTAGGATTAAGGGACAGGTGAGGGTCAGGCTTCTGGGAAGTGTTAGGGTTTGGGTTCGGGCTAGGGTTAGGGTTAGGGGACGGGGACGGTTTAGGGTCCAGGTGAGGGTACGACAACGCTTTAGGGGGAGCGTACGTGTGAGGGCGCGGGTTAGTGTCAGCGTACGGGTTAGGATTAGGGGACGGGTGAGGGTCAGGCTTCGGGGAAGGATTAGGGTTAGGGTTCGGGCTAGGGTTGGGTTAGGGGACAGGGACGGTTTAGGGTCCAGGTGAGGGTACGACAACGCTTTAGGGGGAGCGTACGCGTGAGGGGGCGGGTTAGTGTCAGCGTACGGGTTAGGATTAGGGGACGGGTGAGGGTCAGGCTTCGGGGAAGGGTTAGGGTTAGGGTTCGGGCTAGGGTTAGGGTTAGGGGACGGGTACGGTTTAGGATCCAGGTGAGGGTACGACAACGTTTAAGGGGGAGAGTATGTGTGAGGGCGCGGGTTAGTGTCAGCGTACGGGTTAGGATTAAGGGACGGGTGAGGGTCAGGCTTCGGGGAAGGGTTAGGGTTAGGGTTCGGGCTAGGGTTAGGGTTAGGGGACGGGGACGGTTTAGGGTCCAGGTGAGGGTACGACAACGCTTTAGGGGGAGCGTACGCGTGAGGGCGCGGGTTAGTGTCAGCTTACGGGTTAGGATTAGGGGACGGGTGAGGGTCAGGCTTCGGGGAAGGGTTAGGGTTAGGTTTCTGTCTAAGGTTAGGGTTAGGGGACGGGGACGGTTTAGGGTCCAGGTGAGGGTACGACAACGCTTTATGGGGAGCGTAAGCGTGAGGGCGCGGGTTAGTGTCAGCGTACGGGTTAGGATTAGGGGACGGGTGAGGGTCAGGCTTCGGGGAAGTTTTAGTGTTTGGGTTCGGACTAGGGTTAGGGTTAGGGGACGGGGACGGTTTAGGGTCCAGGTGAGGGTACGACAACGCTTTAGGGGGAGCGTACGTGTGAGGGCGAGCGTTAGTGTCAGCGTACGGTTTAGTATTAGGGGACGGGTGAGGGTCAGGCTTCGGGGAACGGTTAGGGTTAGGGTTCGGGCTAGGGTTAGGGTTAGGGGACGGGGACGGTTTAGGGTCCAGGTGAGGGTACGACAACGCTTTAGGGGGAGCGTACGTGTGAGGGCGCGGGTTAGTGTCAGCGTACGGGTTAGGATTAGGGAACTGGTGAGGGTCAGGCTTCGGGGAAGTGTTAGGGTTATGGTTCGGGCTAGGGTTAGGGTTAGGGTACGGGGACGGTTTAGGATCCAGGTGAGGGTACGACAACGCTTAAGGGGGAGCGTACGTGTGAGGGCGCGGGTTAGTGTCAGCGTACGGGTTAGGATTAAGGGACAGGTGAGGGTCAGGCTTCGGGGAAGGGTTAGGGTTAGGGTTGGGGCTAGGGTTAGGGTTAGGGGACGGGGACGGTTTAGGCTCCAGGTGAGGGTACGACAACCCTTTAGGGGGAGCGTACGCGTCAGTGTGCGGGTTAGTGTCAGCGTACGGGTTAGGATTAGGGGACGGGTGAGGGTCAGGCTTCGGGGAAGGGTTAGGGTTAGGGTTCGGTCTAAGGTTAGGGTTAGGGGACGGGGACGTTTTAGGGTCCAGGTGAGGGTACGACAACGCTTTAGGGGGAGCGTACGTGTGAGGGCGCGGGTTAGTGTCAGCGTACGTGTTAGGATTAAGGGACGGGTGAGGGTCAGGCTTCGGGGAAGGGTTAGGGTTAGGGTTCGGGCTAGGGTTAGGGTTAGGGGACGGGGACGGTTTAGGGTCCAGGTGAGGGTACGACAACGCTTTAGGGGGAGCGTACGCGTGAGGGCGCGGGTTAGTGTCAGCGTACGGGTTAGGATTAGGGGACGGGTGAGGGTCATGCTTCGGGGAAGGGTTAGGGTTAGGGTTCGGTCTGAGGTTAGGGTTAGGGGACGGGGACGGTTTAGGGTCCAGGTGAGTGTACGACAACGCTTTATGGGGAGCGTAAGCGTGAGAGCGCGGGTTAGTGTCAGAGTACGGGTTAGGATTAAGGGACGGGTGAGGGTCAGGCTTCGGGGAAGTGTTAGGGTTTGGGTTAGGACTAGGGTTAGGGTTAGGGGACGGGGACGGTTTAGGGTCCAGGTGAGGGTACGACAACGCTTTAGGGGGAGCGTACGTGTGAGGGCGAGGGTTAGTGTCAGCGTACGGTTTAGTATTAGGGGACGGGTGAGGGTCAGGCTTCGGGGAAGGGTTAGGTTTAGGGTTCGGTCTAAGGTTAGGGTTAGGGGACGGGGACGGTTTAGGGTCCAGGTGAGGGTACGACAACGCTTTATGGGGAGCGTACGCGTGAGGGCGCGGGTTAGTGTCAGCGTACGGGTTAGGATTAGGGGACAGGTGAGGGTCAGGCTTCGGGGAAGTGTTAGGGTTAGGGTTCGGGCTAGGGTTAGGGTTAGGTGACGGGGACGGTTTAGGGTCCAGGTGAGGGTAC
This sequence comes from Grampus griseus, assembly GCF_964374135.1. Classification (NCBI taxonomy): domain Eukaryota; kingdom Metazoa; phylum Chordata; class Mammalia; order Artiodactyla; family Delphinidae; genus Grampus; species Grampus griseus. The sequence goes on along the minus strand of NW_028133195.1, from coordinate 276,268 downwards.
GACAACGCTTTAGGGGGAGCGTATGTGTGAGGGCGCGGGTTAGTGTCAGCGTACGGGTTAGGATTAAGGGACAGGTGAGGGTCAGGCTTCTGGGAAGGGTTAGGGTTTGGGTTCGGGCTAGGGTTAGGGTTAGGGGACGGGGACGGTTTAGGGTCCAGGTGAGGGTACGACAACGCTTTAGGGGGAGCGTACGTGTGAGGGCGCGGGTTAGTGTCAGCGTACGGGTTAGGATTAGGGGACGGGTGAGGGTCAGGCTTCGGGGAAGGATTAGGGTTAGGGTTCGGGCTAGGGTTGGGTTAGGGGACAGGGACGGTTTAGGGTCCAGGTGAGGGTACGACAACGCTTTAGGGGGAGCGTACGCGTGAGGGCGCGGGTTAGTGTCAGCGTACGGGTTAGGATTAGGGGACGGGTGAGGGTCAGGCTTCGGGGAAGGGTTAGGGTTAGGGTTCGGGCTAGGGTTAGGGTTAGGGGACGGGTACGGTTTAGGATCCAGGTGAGGGTACGACAACGTTTAAGGGGGAGAGTATGTGTGAGGGCGCGGGTTAGTGTCAGCGTACGGGTTAGGATTAAGGGACGGGTGAGGGTCAGGCTTCGGGGAAGGGTTAGGGTTAGGGTTCGGGCTAGGGTTAGGGTTAGGGGACGGGGACGGTTTAGGGTCCAGGTGAGGGTACGACAACGCTTTAGGGGGAGCGTACGCGTGAGGGTGCGGGTTAGTGTCAGCTTACGGGTTAGGATTAGGGGACGGGTGAGGGTCAGGCTTCGGGGAAGGGTTAGGGTTAGGTTTCTGTCTAAGGTTAGGGTTAGGGGACGGGGACGGTTTAGGGTCCAGGTGAGGGTACGACAACGCTTTATGGGGAGCGTAAGCGTGAGGGCGCGGGTTAGTGTCAGCGTACGGGTTAGGATTAGGGGACGGGTGAGGGTCAGGCTTCGGGGAAGTTTTAGTGTTTGGGTTCGGACTAGGGTTAGGGTTAGGGGACGGGGACGGTTTAGGGTCCAGGTGAGGGTACGACAACGCTTTAGGGGGAGCGTACGTGTGAGGGCGAGGGTTAGTGTCAGCGTACGGTTTAGTATTAGGGGACGGGTGAGGGTCAGGCTTCGGGGAACGGTTAGGGTTAGGGTTCGGGCTAGGGTTAGGGTTAGGGGACGGGGACGGTTTAGGGTCCAGGTGAGGGTACGACAACGCTTTAGGGGGAGCGTACGTGTGAGGGCGCGGGTTAGTGTCAGCGTACGGGTTAGGATTAGGGAACTGGTGAGGGTCAGGCTTCGGGGAAGTGTTAGGGTTATGGTTCGGGCTAGGGTTAGGGTTAGGGTACGGGGACGGTTTAGGATCCAGGTGAGGGTACGACAACGCTTAAGGGGGAGCGTACGTGTGAGGGCGCGGGTTAGTGTCAGCGTACGGGTTAGGATTAAGGGACAGGTGAGGGTCAGGCTTCGGGGAAGGGTTAGGGTTAGGGTTGGGGCTAGGGTTAGGGTTAGGGGACGGGGACGGTTTAGGCTCCAGGTGAGGGTACGACAACCCTTTAGGGGGAGCGTACGCGTCAGGGTGCGGGTTAGTGTCAGCGTACGGGTTAGGATTAGGGGACGGGTGAGGGTCAGGCTTCGGGGAAGGGTTAGGGTTAGGGTTCGGTCTAAGGTTAGGGTTAGGGGACGGGGACGTTTTAGGGTCCAGGTGAGGGTACGACAACGCTTTAGGGGGAGCGTACGTGTGAGGGCGCGGGTTAGTGTCAGCGTACGTGTTAGGATTAAGGGACGGGTGAGGGTCAGGCTTCGGGGAAGGGTTAGGGTTAGGGTTCGGGCTAGGGTTAGGGTTAGGGGACGGGGACGGTTTAGGGTCCAGGTGAGGGTACGACAACGCTTTAGGGGGAGCGTACGCATGAGGGCGCGGGTTAGTGTCAGCGTACGGGTTAGGATTAGGGGACGGGTGAGGGTCAGGCTTCGGGGAAGGGTTAGGGTTAGGGTTCGGTCTAAGGTTAGGGTTAGGGGACGGGGACGGTTTAGGGTCCAGGTGAGTGTACGACAACGCTTTATGGGGAGCGTAAGCGTGAGGGCGCGGGTTAGTGTCAGCGTACGGGTTAGGATTAAGGGACGGGTGAGGGTCAGGCTTCGGGGAAGTGTTAGGGTTTGGGTTAGGACTAGGGTTAGGGTTAGGGGACGGGGACGGTTTAGGGTCCAGGTGAGGGTACGACAACGCTTTAGGGGGAGCGTACGTGTGAGGGCGAGGGTTAGTGTCAGCGTACGGTTTAGTATTAGGGGACGGGTGAGGGTCAGGCTTCGGGGAAGTGTTAGGGTTAGTGTTCGGTCTAAGGTTAGGGTTAGGGGACGGGGACGGTTTAGGGTCCAGGTGAGGGTACGACAACGCTTTATGGCGAGCGTACGCGTGAGGGCGCGGGTTAGTGTCAGCGTACGGGTTAGGATTAGGGGACAGGTGAGGGTCAGGCTTCGGGGAAGTGTTAGGGTTAGGGTTCGGGCTAGGGTTAGGGTTAGGGGACGGGGACGGTTTAGGGTCCAGGTGAGGGTACGACAACGCTTTAGGGGGATCGTATGTGTGAGGGCGCGGGTTAGTGTCAGTGTACGGGTTAGGATTAAGGGACAGGTGAGGGTCAGGCTTCTGGGAAGGGTTAGGGTTTGGGTTCGGGCTAGGGTTAGGGTTAGGGGACGAGGACGGTTTAGGGTCCAGGTGAGGGTACGACAACGCTTTAGGGGGAGCGTACGTGTGAGGGCGCGGGTTAGTGTCAGCGTACGGGTTAGGATTAAGGGACGGGTGAGGGTCAGGCTTCGGGGAAGGGTTAGGGTTAGGGTTCGGGCTAGGGTTGGGTTAGGGGACAGGGACGGTTTAGGGTCCAGGTGAGGGTACGACAACGCTTTAGGGGGAGCGTACGCGTTGGGGCGCGGGTTAGTGTCAGCGTACGGGTTAGGATTAGGGGACGGGTGAGGGTCAGGCTTCGGGGAAGAGTTAGGGTTAGGGTTCGGGCTAGGGTTAGGGTTAGGGGACGGGTACGGTTTAGGATCCAGGTGAGGGTACGACAACGTTTAAGGGGGAGAGTATGTGTGAGGGCGCGGGTTAGTGTCAGCGTACGGGTTAGGATTAAGGGACGGGTGAGGGTCAGGCTTCGGGGAAGGGTTAGGGTTAGGGTTCGGGCTAGGGTTAGGGTTAGGGGACGGGGACGGTTTAGGGTCCAAGTGAGGGTACGACAACGCTTTAGGGGGAGCGTACGCGTGAGGGCGCGGGTTAGTGTCAGCTTACGGGTTAGGATTAGGGGACGGGTGAGGGTCAGGCTTCGGGGAAGGGTTAGGGTTAGGTTTCGGTCTAAGGTTAGGGTTAGGGGACGGGGACGGTTTAGGGTCCAGGTGAGGGTACGACAACGCTTTATGGGGAGCGTAAGCGTGAGGGCGCGGTTTAGTGTCAGCGTACTGGTTAGGATTAGGGGACGGGTGAGGGTCAGGCTTCGGGGAAGTGTTAGGGTTTGGGTTCGGACTAGGGTTAGGGTTAGGGGACGGGGACGGTTTAGGGTCCAGGTGAGGGTACGACAACGCTTTAGGGGGAGCGTACGTGTGAGGGCGAGGGTTAGTGTCAGCGTACGGTTTAGTATTAGGGGACGGGTGAGGGTCAGGCTTCGGGGAACGGTTAGGGTTAGGGTTCGGGCTAGGGTTAGGGTTAGGGGACGGGGACGGTTTAGGGTCCAGGTGAGGGTACGACAACGCTTTAGGGGGAGCGTACGTGTGAGGGCGCGGTTTAGTGTCAGCGTACGGGTTAGGATTAGGGGACTGGTGAGGGTCAGGCTTCGGGGAAGTGTTAGGGTTATGGTTCGGTCTAGGGTTAGGGTTAGGGTACGGGGACGGTTTAGGATCCAGGTCAGGGTACGACAACGCTTAAGGGGGAGAGTACGTGTGAGGGCGCGGGTTAGTGTCAGCGTACGGGTTAGGATTAAGGGACAGGTGAGGGTCAGGCTTCGGGGAAGGGTTAGGGTTAGGGTTCGGGCTAGGGTTATGGTTAGGGGACGGGGACGGTTTAGGGTCCAGGTGAGGGTACGACAACCCTTTAGGGGGAGCGTACGCGTCAGGGCGCCGGTTAGTGTCAGCGTACGGGTTAGGATTAGGGGACGGGTGAGGATCAGGCTTCGGGGAAGGGTTAGGGTTAGGGTTCGGTCTAAGGATAGGGTTAGGGGACGGGGACGGTTTAGGGTCCAGGTGAGGGTACGACAACCCTTTAGGGGGAGCGTACGCGTCAGGGCGCCGGTTAGTGTCAGCGTACGGGTTAGGATTAGGGGACGGGTGAGGATCAGGCTTCGGGGAAGGGTTAGGGTTAGGGTTCGGTCTAAGGATAGGGTTAGGGGACGGGGACGGTTTAGGGTCCAGGTGAGGGTACGACAACGCTTTATGGGGAGCGTACGCGTGAGGGCGCGGGTTAGTGTCAGCGTACGGGTTAGGATTAGGGGACAGGTGAGGGTCAGGCTTCGGGGACTTGTTAGGGTTAGGGTTCGGGCTAGGGTTAGGGTTAGGGGACGGGGACGGTTTAGGGTCCAGGTGAGGGTACGACAACGCTTTAGGGGGAGCGTATGTGTGAGGGCGCGGGTTAGTGTCAGCGTACGGGTTAGGATTAGGGGACAGGTGAGGGTCAGGCTTCTGGGAAGGGTTAGGGTTTGGGTTCGGGCTAGGGTTAGGGTTAGGGGACGGGGACGGTTTAGGGTCCAGGTGAGGGTACGACAACGCTTTAGGGGGAGCGTACGTGTGAGGGCGCGGGTTAGTGTCAGCGTACGGGTTAGGATTAGGGGACGGGTGAGGGTCAGGCTTCGGGGAAGGGTTAGGGTTAGGGTTCGGGCTAGGGTTGGGTTAGGCGACAGGGACGGTTTAGGGTCCAGGTGAGGGTACGACAACGCTTTAGGGGGAGCGTACGCGTGAGGGCGCGGGTTAGTGTCAGCGTACGGGTTAGGATTAGGGGACGGGTGAGGGTCAGGCTTCGGGGAAGGGTTAGGGTTTGGGTTCGGGCTAGGGTTAGGGTTAGGGGACGGGGACGGTTTAGGGTCCAGGTGAGGGTACGACAACGCTTTATGTGGAGCGTATGCGTGAGGGCGCGGGTTAGTGTCAGCGTACGAGTTAGGATTAGGGGATGGGTGAGGGTCAGGCTTCGGGGAAGGGTTATGGTTAGGGTTCGGTCTAAGGTTAGGGTTAGGGGACGGGGACGGTTTAGGGTCCAGGTGAGGGTACGACAACGCTTTATGGGGAGCGTAAGCGTGAGGGCGCGGGTTAGTGTCAGCGTACGGGTTAGGATTAGGGGACGGGTGAGGGTCAGGCTTCGGGGAAGAGTTAGGGTTTGGGTTCGGAATAGGGTTAGGGTTAGGGGACGGGGACGGTTTAGGGTCCAGGTGAGGGTACGACAACGCATTAGGGGGAGCGTACGTGTGAGGGCGCAGGTTAGTGTCAGTATACGGTTTAGTATTAGGGGACGGGTGAGGGTCAGGCTTCGGGGAACGGTTAGGGTTAGGGTTCGGGCTAGGGTTAGGGTTAGGGGACTGGGACGGTTTAGGGTCCAGGTGAGGGTACGACAACGCTTTAGGGGGAGCGTACGTGTGAGGGCGCGGGTTAGTGTCAGCGTACGGGTTAGGATTAGGGGACGGGTGAGGGTCAGGCTTCGGGGAAGGGTTAAGGTTATTGTTCGGGCTAGGGTTAGGGTTAGGGTACGGGGACGGTTTAGGATCCAGGTGAGGGTACGACAAAGCTTAAGGGGGAGTGTACGTGTGAGGGCGCGGGTTAGTGTCAGCGTACGGGTTAGGATTAAGGGACAGGTGAGGGTCAGGCTTCTGGGAAGGGTTAGGGTTAGGGTTCGGGCTAGGGTTAGGGTTAGGGGACGGGGACGGTTTAGGGTCCAGGTGAGGGTACGACAACGCTTTATGGGGAGCGTACGCGTGAGGGCGTGGGTTAGTGTCAGCGTACGGGTTAGGATTAGGGGACAGGTGAGGGTCAGGCTTCGGGGAAGTGTTAGGGTTACGGTTCGGGCTAGGGTTAGGGTTAGGGGATGGGGACGGTTTAAGGTCCAGGTGAGTGAACGACAACGCTTTAGGGGGAGCGTACGTGTGAGGGCGCGGGTTAGTGTCAGCGTACGGGTTAGGATTAGGGGACGGGTGAGGGTCAGGCTTCGGGGAAGGGTTAGGGTTAGGGTTCGGGCTAGGGTTAGGGTTAGGGTACAGGGACGGTTTAGGATCCAGGTGAGGGTACGACAACGCTTAAGGGGGAGCGTACGTGTGAGGGCGCGGGTTAGTGTCAGCGTACGGGTTAGGATTAAGGGACGGGTGAGGGTCAGGTTTCGGGGAAGGGTTAGGTTTAGGGTTCGGGCTAGGGTTAAGGTTAGGGGACTGGGGCGGTTTCGGGTCCAGGTGAGGGTACCACAACGCTTTTGGGGGAGCGTACGTGTGAGGGCGCGGGTTAGTGTCAGCGTACGGGTTAGGATTAGGGGACGAGTGACGGTCAGGCTTCGGGGAAGTGTTAGGGTTAGGTTTCGGGTTAGGGTTAGGGTTAGGGGACGGGGACGGTTTAGGGTCCAGGTGAGGGTACGAAAACGCTTTAGGGGGAGCGTAAGTGTGAGGGCGCGGGTTAGTGTCAGCGTACGGGTTACGATTAGGGGACGGGTGAGGGTCAGGCTTCGGGGAAGGGTTAGGGTTAGGGTTCGGGCTAGGGTTAGGGTTAGGGGACGGGGACGGTTTAGGGTCCAGGTGAGGGTACGACAACACTTAAGGGGGAGCGTACGTGTGAGGGCGCGGGTTAGTGTCAGCGTACGGGGTAGGATTAGGGGACGGGTGAGGGTCAGGCTTCGGGGAAGGGTTAGGGTTAGGGTTCGGGCTAGGGTTAGGGTTAGGGGACGGGGACGGTTTAGGGTCCAGGTGAGGGTACGACAACGCTTTAGGGGGAGCGTACGCGTGAGGGCGCGGGTTAGTGTCAGCGTACAGGTTAGGATTAGGGGACGGGTGAGGGTCAGGCTTCGGGGAAGGGTTAGGGTTACGGTTCGGGCTAGGGTTAGGGTTAGGGGACGGGGACTGTTTAGGGTCCAGGTGAGGGTACGAAAACGCTTTAGGAGGAGCGTGCGTGTGAGGTCGCGGGTTAGTGTCAGCGTACGGGTTAGGATTAGGGGACGGGTGAGGGTCAGGCTTCGGGGAAGGGTTAGGGTTAGAGTTCAGGCTACGGTTAGGGTTAGGGGACTGGGGCGGTTTAGGGTCCAGGTGAGGGTACGACAACGCTTTAGGGGGAGCGTACGTGTGAGGGCGCGGGTTAGTGTCAGCGTACGCGTTAGGATTAGGGGACGGGTGAGGGTCAGGCTTCGGGGAAGGGTTAGGGTTAGGGTTCGGGCTAGGGTTAGGGTTAGGGGACGGGGACGGTTTAGGGTCCAGGTGTGGGCCCGACAACGCTTTAGGGGGAGCGTACGTGTGAGGGCGCGGGTTGGTGTCAGCGTACGGTTTAGGATTAGGGACGGGTGAGGGTCAGGCTTCGGGGAAGGGTTAGGGTTGGGGTTCGGGCTAGGGTTAGGGTTAGGGGACGGGGACGGTTTAGGGTCCAGGTGAGGGTACGACAACGCTTTAGGGGGAGCGTACGTGTGAGGGCGCGGGTTAGTGTCAGCGTACGGGTTAGGATTAGGGGACGGGTGAGGGTCAGGCTTCGGGGAAGGGTTAGGGTTAGGGTTCGGGCTAGGGTTACGGTTAGGGGACGGGTACGGTTTAGGATCCAGGTGAGGGTACGACAACGTTTAAGGGGGAGAGTATGTGTGAGGGCGCGGGTTAGTGTCAGCGTACGGGTTAGGATTAAGGGACGGGTGAGGGTCAGGCTTCGGGGAAAGGTTAGGGTTAGGGTTCGGGCTAGGGTTAGGGTTAGGGGACGGGGACGGTTTAGGGTCCAGGTGAGTGTACGACAACGCTTTAGGGGGAGCGTACGCGTGAGGGCGCGGGTTAGTGTCAGCGTACGGGTTAGGATTAGGGGACGGGTGAGGGTCAGGCTTCGGGGAAGGGTTAGGGTTAGGTTTCGGTCTAAGGTTATGGTTAGGGGACGGGGACGGTTTAGGGTCCAGGTGAGGGTACGACAACACTTTATGGGGAGCGTAAGCGTGAGGGCGTGGGTTAGTGTCAGCGTACGGGTTAGGATTAGGGGACGGGTGAGGGTCAGGCTTCGGGGAAGGGTTAGGGTTAGGTTTTGGTCTAAGGTTAGGGTTAGGGGACGGGGACGGTTTAGGGTCCAGGTGAGTGTACGACAACGCTTTAGGGGGAGCGTAAGCGTGAGGGCGCGGGTTAGTGTCAGCGTACGGTTTAGGATTAAGGGACGGGTCAGTGTCAGGCTTCGGGGAAGTGTTAGGGTTTGGGTTCGGACTAGGGTTAGGGTTAGGGGACGGGGACGGTTTAGGGTCCAGGTGAGGGTACGACAACGCTTTAGGGGGAGCGTACGTGTGAGGGCGAGGGTTAGTGTCAGCGTACGGTTTAGTATTAGGGGACGGGTGAGGGTCAGGCTTCGGGGAAGGGTTAGGTTTAGGGTTCGGTCTAAGGTTAGGGTTAGGGGACGGGGACGGTTTAGGGTCCAGGTGAGGGTACGACAACGCTTTATGGGGAGCGTACGCGTGAGGGCGCGGGTTAGTGTCAGCGTACGGGTTAGGATTAGGGGACAGGTGAGGGTCAGGCTTCGGGGAAGTGTTAGGGTTAGCGTTCGGGCTAGGGTTAGGGTTAGGTGACGGGGACGGTTTAGGGTCCAGGTGAGGGTACGACAACGCTTTAGGGGGAGCGTATGTGTGAGGGCGCGGGTTAGTGTCAGCGTACGGGTTAGGATTAAGGGACAGGTGAGGGTCAGGCTTCTGGGAAGTGTTAGGGTTTGGGTTCGGGCTAGGGTTAGGGTTAGGGGACGGGGACGGTTTAGGGTCCAGGTGAGGGTACGACAACGCTTTAGGGGGAGCGTACGTGTGAGGGCGCGGGTTAGTGTCAGCGTACGGGTTAGGATTAGGGGACGGGTGAGGGTCAGGCTTCGGGGAAGGATTAGGGTTAGGGTTCGGGCTAGGGTTGGGTTAGGGGACAGGGACGGTTTAGGGTCCAGGTGAGGGTACGACAACGCTTTAGGGGGAGCGTACGCGTGAGGGGGCGGGTTAGTGTCAGCGTACGGGTTAGGATTAGGGGACGGGTGAGGGTCAGGCTTCGGGGAAGGGTTAGGGTTAGGGTTCGGGCTAGGGTTAGGGTTAGGGGACGGGTACGGTTTAGGATCCAGGTGAGGGTACGACAACGTTTAAGGGGGAGAGTATGTGTGAGGGCGCGGGTTAGTGTCAGCGTACGGGTTAGGATTAAGGGACGGGTGAGGGTCAGGCTTCGGGGAAGGGTTAGGGTTAGGGTTCGGGCTAGGGTTAGGGTTAGGGGACGGGGACGGTTTAGGGTCCAGGTGAGGGTACGACAACGCTTTAGGGGGAGCGTACGCGTGAGGGCGCGGGTTAGTGTCAGCTTACGGGTTAGGATTAGGGGACGGGTGAGGGTCAGGCTTCGGGGAAGGGTTAGGGTTAGGTTTCTGTCTAAGGTTAGGGTTAGGGGACGGGGACGGTTTAGGGTCCAGGTGAGGGTACGACAACGCTTTATGGGGAGCGTAAGCGTGAGGGCGCGGGTTAGTGTCAGCGTACGGGTTAGGATTAGGGGACGGGTGAGGGTCAGGCTTCGGGGAAGTTTTAGTGTTTGGGTTCGGACTAGGGTTAGGGTTAGGGGACGGGGACGGTTTAGGGTCCAGGTGAGGGTACGACAACGCTTTAGGGGGAGCGTACGTGTGAGGGCGAGCGTTAGTGTCAGCGTACGGTTTAGTATTAGGGGACGGGTGAGGGTCAGGCTTCGGGGAACGGTTAGGGTTAGGGTTCGGGCTAGGGTTAGGGTTAGGGGACGGGGACGGTTTAGGGTCCAGGTGAGGGTACGACAACGCTTTAGGGGGAGCGTACGTGTGAGGGCGCGGGTTAGTGTCAGCGTACGGGTTAGGATTAGGGAACTGGTGAGGGTCAGGCTTCGGGGAAGTGTTAGGGTTATGGTTCGGGCTAGGGTTAGGGTTAGGGTACGGGGACGGTTTAGGATCCAGGTGAGGGTACGACAACGCTTAAGGGGGAGCGTACGTGTGAGGGCGCGGGTTAGTGTCAGCGTACGGGTTAGGATTAAGGGACAGGTGAGGGTCAGGCTTCGGGAAGGGTTAGGGTTAGGGTTGGGGCTAGGGTTAGGGTTAGGGGACGGGGACGGTTTAGGCTCCAGGTGAGGGTACGACAACCCTTTAGGGGGAGCGTACGCGTCAGTGTGCGGGTTAGTGTCAGCGTACGGGTTAGGATTAGGGGACGGGTGAGGGTCAGGCTTCGGGGAAGGGTTAGGGTTAGGGTTCGGTCTAAGGTTAGGGTTAGGGGACGGGGACGTTTTAGGGTCCAGGTGAGGGTACGACAACGCTTTAGGGGGAGCGTACGTGTGAGGGCGCGGGTTAGTGTCAGCGTACGTGTTAGGATTAAGGGACGGGTGAGGGTCAGGCTTCGGGGAAGGGTTAGGGTTAGGGTTCGGGCTAGGGTTAGGGTTAGGGGACGGGGACGGTTTAGGGTCCAGGTGAGGGTACGACAACGCTTTAGGGGGAGCGTACGCGTGAGGGCGCGGGTTAGTGTCAGCGTACGGGTTAGGATTAGGGGACGGGTGAGGGTCATGCTTCGGGGAAGGGTTAGGGTTAGGGTTCGGTCTGAGGTTAGGGTTAGGGGACGGGGACGGTTTAGGGTCCAGGTGAGTGTACGACAACGCTTTATGGGGAGCGTAAGCGTGAGAGCGCGGGTTAGTGTCAGAGTACGGGTTAGGATTAAGGGACGGGTGAGGGTCAGGCTTCGGGGAAGTGTTAGGGTTTGGGTTAGGACTAGGGTTAGGGTTAGGGGACGGGGACGGTTTAGGGTCCAGGTGAGGGTACGACAACGCTTTAGGGGGAGCGTACGTGTGAGGGCGAGGGTTAGTGTCAGCGTACGGTTTAGTATTAGGGGACGGGTGAGGGTCAGGCTTCGGGGAAGGGTTAGGTTTAGGGTTCGGTCTAAGGTTAGGGTTAGGGGACGGGGACGGTTTAGGGTCCAGGTGAGGGTACGACAACGCTTTATGGGGAGCGTACGCGTGAGGGCGCGGGTTAGTGTCAGCGTACGGGTTAGGATTAGGGGACAGGTGAGGGTCAGGCTTCGGGGAAGTGTTAGGGTTAGGGTTCGGGCTAGGGTTAGGGTTAGGTGACGGGGACGGTTTAGGGTCCAGGTGAGGGTACGACAACGCTTTAGGGGGAGCGTATGTGTGAGGGCGCGGGTTAGTGTCAGCGTACGGGTTAGGATTAAGGGACAGGTGAGGGTCAGGCTTCTGGGAAGGGTTAGGGTTTGGGTTCGGGCTAGGGTTAGGGTTAGGGGACGGGGACGGTTTAGGGTCCAGGTGAGGGTACGACAACGCTTTAGGGGGAGCGTACGTGTGAGGGCGCGGGTTAGTGTCAGCGTACGGGTTAGGATTAGGGGACGGGTGAGGGTCAGGCTTCGGGGAAGGATTAGGGTTAGGGTTCGGGCTAGGGTTGGGTTAGGGGACAGGGACGGTTTAGGGTCCAGGTGAGGGTACGACAACGCTTTAGGGGGAGCGTACGCGTGAGGGCGCGGGTTAGTGTCAGCGTACGGGTTAGGATTAGGGGACGGGTGAGGGTCAGGCTTCGGGGAAGGGTTAGGGTTAGGGTTCGGGCTAGGGTTAGGGTTAGGGGACGGGTACGGTTTAGGATCCAGGTGAGGGTACGACAACGTTTAAGGGGGAGAGTATGTGTGAGGGCGCGGGTTAGTGTCAGCGTACGGGTTAGGATTAAGGGACGGGTGAGGGTCAGGCTTCGGGGAAGGGTTAGGGTTAGGGTTCGGGCTAGGGTTAGGGTTAGGGGACGGGGACGGTTTAGGGTCCAGGTGAGGGTACGACAACGCTTTAGGGGGAGCGTACGCGTGAGGGCGCGGGTTAGTGTCAGCTTACGGGTTAGGATTAGGGGACGGGTGAGGGTCAGGCTTCGGGGAAGGGTTAGGGTTAGGTTTCTGTCTAAGGTTAGGGTTAGGGGACGGGGACGGTTTAGGGTCCAGGTGAGGGTACGACAACGCTTTATGGGGAGCGTAAGCGTGAGGGCGCGGGTTAGTGTCAGCGTACGGGTTAGGATTAGGGGACGGGTGAGGGTCAGGCTTCGGGGAAGTTTTAGTGTTTGGGTTCGGACTAGGGTTAGGGTTAGGGGACGGGGACGGTTTAGGGTCCAGGTGAGGGTACGACAACGCTTTAGGGGGAGCGTACGTGTGAGGGCGAGGGTTAGTGTCAGCGTACGGTTTAGTATTAGGGGACGGGTGAGGGTCAGGCTTCGGGGAACGGTTAGGGTTAGGGTTCGGGCTAGGGTTAGGGTTAGGGGACGGGGACGGTTTAGGGTCCAGGTGAGGGTACGACAACGCTTTAGGGGGAGCGTACGTGTGAGGGCGCGGGTTAGTGTCAGCGTACGGGTTAGGATTAGGGAACTGGTGAGGGTCAGGCTTCGGGGAAGTGTTAGGGTTATGGTTCGGGCTAGGGTTAGGGTTAGGGTACGGGGACGGTTTAGGATCCAGGTGAGGGTACGACAACGCTTAAGGGGGAGCGTACGTGTGAGGGCGCGGGTTAGTGTCAGCGTACGGGTTAGGATTAAGGGACAGGTGAGGGTCAGGCTTCGGGGAAGGGTTAGGGTTAGGGTTGGGGCTAGGGTTAGGGTTAGGGGACGGGGACGGTTTAGGCTCCAGGTGAGGGTACGACAACCCTTTAGGGGGAGCGTACGCGTCAGGGTGCGGGTTAGTGTCAGCGTACGGGTTAGGATTAGGGGACGGGTGAGGGTCAGGCTTCGGGGAAGGGTTAGGGTTAGGGTTCGGTCTAAGGTTAGGGTTAGGGGACGGGGACGTTTTAGGGTCCAGGTGAGGGTACGACAACGCTTTAGGGGGAGCGTACGTGTGAGGGCGCGGGTTAGTGTCAGCGTACGTGTTAGGATTAAGGGACGGGTGAGGGTCAGGCTTCGGGGAAGGGTTAGGGTTAGGGTTCGGGCTAGGGTTAGGGTTAGGGGACGGGGACGGTTTAGGGTCCAGGTGAGGGTACGACAACGCTTTAGGGGGAGCGTACGCGTGAGGGCGCGGGTTAGTGTCAGCGTACGGGTTAGGATTAGGGGACGGGTGAGGGTCAGGCTTCGGGGAAGGGTTAGGGTTAGGGTTCGGTCTAAGGTTAGGGTTAGGGGACGGGGACGGTTTAGGGTCCAGGTGAGTGTACGACAACGCTTTATGGGGAGCGTAAGCGTGAGGGCGCGGGTTAGTGTCAGCGTACGGGTTAGGATTAAGGGACGGGTGAGGGTCAGGCTTCGGGGAAGTGTTAGGGTTTGGGTTAGGACTAGGGTTAGGGTTAGGGGACGGGGACGGTTTAGGGTCCAGGTGAGGGTACGACAACGCTTTAGGGGGAGCGTACGTGTGAGGGCGAGGGTTAGTGTCAGCGTACGGTTTAGTATTAGGGGACGGGTGAGGGTCAGGCTTCGGGGAAGTGTTAGGGTTAGTGTTCGGTCTAAGGTTAGGGTTAGGGGACGGGGACGGTTTAGGGTCCAGGTGAGGGTACGACAACGCTTTATGGCGAGCGTACGCGTGAGGGCGCGGGTTAGTGTCAGCGTACGGGTTAGGATTAGGGGACAGGTGAGGGTCAGGCTTCGGGGAAGTGTTAGGGTTAGGGTTCGGGCTAGGGTTAGGGTTAGGGGACGGGGACGGTTTAGGGTCCAGGTGAGGGTACGACAACGCTTTAGGGGGATCGTATGTGTGAGGGCGCGGGTTAGTGTCAGTGTACGGGTTAGGATTAAGGGACAGGTGAGGGTCAGGCTTCTGGGAAGGGTTAGGGTTTGGGTTCGGGCTAGGGTTAGGGTTAGGGGACGAGGACGGTTTAGGGTCCAGGTGAGGGTACGACAACGCTTTAGGGGGAGCGTACGTGTGAGGGCGCGGGTTAGTGTCAGCGTACGGGTTAGGATTAAGGGACGGGTGAGGGTCAGGCTTCGGGGAAGGGTTAGGGTTAGGGTTCGGGCTAGGGTTGGGTTAGGGGACAGGGACGGTTTAGGGTCCAGGTGAGGGTACGACAACGCTTTAGGGGGAGCGTACGCGTTGGGGCGCGGGTTAGTGTCAGCGTACGGGTTAGGATTAGGGGACGGGTGAGGGTCAGGCTTCGGGGAAGAGTTAGGGTTAGGGTTCGGGCTAGGGTTAGGGTTAGGGGACGGGTACGGTTTAGGATCCAGGTGAGGGTACGACAACGTTTAAGGGGGAGAGTATGTGTGAGGGCGCGGGTTAGTGTCAGCGTACGGGTTAGGATTAAGGGACGGGTGAGGGTCAGGCTTCGGGGAAGGGTTAGGGTTAGGGTTCGGGCTAGGGTTAGGGTTAGGGGACGGGGACGGTTTAGGGTCCAAGTGAGGGTACGACAACGCTTTAGGGGGAGCGTACGCGTGAGGGCGCGGGTTAGTGTCAGCTTACGGGTTAGGATTAGGGGACGGGTGAGGGTCAGGCTTCGGGGAAGGGTTAGGGTTAGGTTTCGGTCTAAGGTTAGGGTTAGGGGACGGGGACGGTTTAGGGTCCAGGTGAGGGTACGACAACGCTTTATGGGGAGCGTAAGCGTGAGGGCGCGGTTTAGTGTCAGCGTACTGGTTAGGATTAGGGGACGGGTGAGGGTCAGGCTTCGGGGAAGTGTTAGGGTTTGGGTTCGGACTAGGGTTAGGGTTAGGGGACGGGGACGGTTTAGGGTCCAGGTGAGGGTACGACAACGCTTTAGGGGGAGCGTACGTGTGAGGGCGAGGGTTAGTGTCAGCGTACGGTTTAGTATTAGGGGACGGGTGAGGGTCAGGCTTCGGGGAACGGTTAGGGTTAGGGTTCGGGCTAGGGTTAGGGTTAGGGGACGGGGACGGTTTAGGGTCCAGGTGAGGGTACGACAACGCTTTAGGGGGAGCGTACGTGTGAGGGCGCGGTTTAGTGTCAGCGTACGGGTTAGGATTAGGGGACTGGTGAGGGTCAGGCTTCGGGGAAGTGTTAGGGTTATGGTTCGGTCTAGGGTTAGGGTTAGGGTACGGGGACGGTTTAGGATCCAGGTCAGGGTACGACAACGCTTAAGGGGGAGAGTACGTGTGAGGGCGCGGGTTAGTGTCAGCGTACGGGTTAGGATTAAGGGACAGGTGAGGGTCAGGCTTCGGGGAAGGGTTAGGGTTAGGGTTCGGGCTAGGGTTATGGTTAGGGGACGGGGACGGTTTAGGGTCCAGGTGAGGGTACGACAACCCTTTAGGGGGAGCGTACGCGTCAGGGCGCCGGTTAGTGTCAGCGTACGGGTTAGGATTAGGGGACGGGTGAGGATCAGGCTTCGGGGAAGGGTTAGGGTTAGGGTTCGGTCTAAGGATAGGGTTAGGGGACGGGGACGGTTTAGGGTCCAGGTGAGGGTACGACAACCCTTTAGGGGGAGCGTACGCGTCAGGGCGCCGGTTAGTGTCAGCGTACGGGTTAGGATTAGGGGACGGGTGAGGATCAGGCTTCGGGGAAGGGTTAGGGTTAGGGTTCGGTCTAAGGATAGGGTTAGGGGACGGGGACGGTTTAGGGTCCAGGTGAGGGTACGACAACGCTTTATGGGGAGCGTACGCGTGAGGGCGCGGGTTAGTGTCAGCGTACGGGTTAGGATTAGGGGACAGGTGAGGGTCAGGCTTCGGGGACTTGTTAGGGTTAGGGTTCGGGCTAGGGTTAGGGTTAGGGGACGGGGACGGTTTAGGGTCCAGGTGAGGGTACGACAACGCTTTAGGGGGAGCGTATGTGTGAGGGCGCGGGTTAGTGTCAGCGTACGGGTTAGGATTAGGGGACAGGTGAGGGTCAGGCTTCTGGGAAGGGTTAGGGTTTGGGTTCGGACTAGGGTTAGGGTTAGGGGACGGGGACGGTTTAGGGTCCAGGTGAGGGTACGACAACGCTTTAGGGGGAGCGTACGTGTGAGGGCGCGGGTTAGTGTCAGCGTACGGGTTAGGATTAGGGGACGGGTGAGGGTCAGGCTTCGGGGAAGGGTTAGGGTTAGGGTTCGGGCTAGGGTTGGGTTAGGCGACAGGGACGGTTTAGGGTCCAGGTGAGGGTACGACAACGCTTTAGGGGGAGCGTACGCGTGAGGGCGCGGGTTAGTGTCAGCGTACGGGTTAGGATTAGGGGACGGGTGAGGGTCAGGCTTCGGGGAAGGGTTAGGGTTTGGGTTCGGGCTAGGGTTAGGGTTAGGGGACGGGGACGGTTTAGGGTCCAGGTGAGGGTACGACAACGCTTTATGTGGAGCGTATGCGTGAGGGCGCGGGTTAGTGTCAGCGTACGAGTTAGGATTAGGGGATGGGTGAGGGTCAGGCTTCGGGGAAGGGTTATGGTTAGGGTTCGGTCTAAGGTTAGGGTTAGGGGACGGGGACGGTTTAGGGTCCAGGTGAGGGTACGACAACGCTTTATGGGGAGCGTAAGCGTGAGGGCGCGGGTTAGTGTCAGCGTACGGGTTAGGATTAGGGGACGGGTGAGGGTCAGGCTTCGGGGAAGAGTTAGGGTTTGGGTTCGGAATAGGGTTAGGGTTAGGGGACGGGGACGGTTTAGGGTCCAGGTGAGGGTACGACAACGCATTAGGGGGAGCGTACGTGTGAGGGCGCAGGTTAGTGTCAGTATACGGTTTAGTATTAGGGGACGGGTGAGGGTCAGGCTTCGGGGAACGGTTAGGGTTAGGGTTCGGGCTAGGGTTAGGGTTAGGGGACTGGGACGGTTTAGGGTCCAGGTGAGGGTACGACAACGCTTTAGGGGGAGCGTACGTGTGAGGGCGCGGGTTAGTGTCAGCGTACGGGTTAGGATTAGGGGACGGGTGAGGGTCAGGCTTCGGGGAAGGGTTAAGGTTATTGTTCGGGCTAGGGTTAGGGTTAGGGTACGGGGACGGTTTAGGATCCAGGTGAGGGTACGACAAAGCTTAAGGGGGAGTGTACGTGTGAGGGCGCGGGTTAGTGTCAGCGTACGGGTTAGGATTAAGGGACAGGTGAGGGTCAGGCTTCTGGGAAGGGTTAGGGTTAGGGTTCGGGCTAGGGTTAGGGTTAGGGGACGGGGACGGTTTAGGGTCCAGGTGAGGGTACGACAACGCTTTATGGGGAGCGTACGCGTGAGGGCGTGGGTTAGTGTCAGCGTACGGGTTAGGATTAGGGGACAGGTGAGGGTCAGGCTTCGGGGAAGTGTTAGGGTTACGGTTCGGGCTAGGGTTAGGGTTAGGGGATGGGGACGGTTTAAGGTCCAGGTGAGTGAACGACAACGCTTTAGGGGGAGCGTACGTGTGAGGGCGTGGGTTAGTGTCAGCGTACGGGTTAGGATTAGGGGACGGGTGAGGGTCAGGCTTCGGGGAAGGGTTAGGGTTAGGGTTCGGGCTAGGGTTAGGGTTAGGGTACAGGGACGGTTTAGGATCCAGGTGAGGGTACGACAACGCTTAAGGGGGAGCGTACGTGTGAGGGCGCGGGTTAGTGTCAGCGTACGGGTTAGGATTAAGGGACGGGTGAGGGTCAGGTTTCGGGGAAGGGTTAGGTTTAGGGTTCGGGCTAGGGTTAAGGTTAGGGGACTGGGGCGGTTTCGGGTCCAGGTGAGGGTACCACAACGCTTTTGGGGGAGCGTACGTGTGAGGGCGCGGGTTAGTGTCAGCGTACGGGTTAGGATTAGGGGACGAGTGACGGTCAGGCTTCGGGGAAGTGTTAGGGTTAGGTTTCGGGTTAGGGTTAGGGTTAGGGGACGGGGACGGTTTAGGGTCCAGGTGAGGGTACGAAAACGCTTTAGGGGGAGCGTAAGTGTGAGGGCGCGGGTTAGTGTCAGCGTACGGGTTACGATTAGGGGACGGGTGAGGGTCAGGCTTCGGGGAAGGGTTAGGGTTAGGGTTCGGGCTAGGGTTAGGGTTAGGGGACGGGGACGGTTTAGGGTCCAGGTGAGGGTACGACAACACTTAAGGGGGAGCGTACGTGTGAGGGCGCGGGTTAGTGTCAGCGTACGGGGTAGGATTAGGGGACGGGTGAGGGTCAGGCTTCGGGGAAGGGTTAGGGTTAGGGTTCGGGCTAGGGTTAGGGTTAGGGGACGGGGACGGTTTAGGGTCCAGGTGAGGGTACGACAACGCTTTAGGGGGAGCGTACGCGTGAGGGCGCGGGTTAGTGTCAGCGTACAGGTTAGGATTAGGGGACGGGTGAGGGTCAGGCTTCGGGGAAGGGTTAGGGTTACGGTTCGGGCTAGGGTTAGGGTTAGGGGACGGGGACTGTTTAGGGTCCAGGTGAGGGTACGAAAACGCTTTAGGAGGAGCGTGCGTGTGAGGTCGCGGGTTAGTGTCAGCGTACGGGTTAGGATTAGGGGACGGGTGAGGGTCAGGCTTCGGGGAAGGGTTAGGGTTAGAGTTCAGGCTACGGTTAGGGTTAGGGGACTGGGGCGGTTTAGGGTCCAGGTGAGGGTACGACAACGCTTTAGGGGGAGCGTACGTGTGAGGGCGCGGGTTAGTGTCAGCGTACGCGTTAGGATTAGGGGACGGGTGAGGGTCAGGCTTCGGGGAAGGGTTAGGGTTAGGGTTCGGGCTAGGGTTAGGGTTAGGGGACGGGGACGGTTTAGGGTCCAGGTGTGGGCCCGACAACGCTTTAGGGGGAGCGTACGTGTGAGGGCGCGGGTTGGTGTCAGCGTACGGTTTAGGATTAGGGACGGGTGAGGGTCAGGCTTCGGGGAAGGGTTAGGGTTGGGGTTCGGGCTAGGGTTAGGGTTAGGGGACGGGGACGGTTTAGGGTCCAGGTGAGGGTACGACAACGCTTTAGGGGGAGCGTACGTGTGAGGGCGCGGGTTAGTGTCAGCGTACGGGTTAGGATTAGGGGACGGGTGAGGGTCAGGCTTCGGGGAAGGGTTAGGGTTAGGGTTCGGGCTAGGGTTACGGTTAGGGGACGGGTACGGTTTAGGATCCAGGTGAGGGTACGACAACGTTTAAGGGGGAGAGTATGTGTGAGGGCGCGGGTTAGTGTCAGCGTACGGGTTAGGATTAAGGGACGGGTGAGGGTCAGGCTTCGGGGAAAGGTTAGGGTTAGGGTTCGGGCTAGGGTTAGGGTTAGGGGACGGGGACGGTTTAGGGTCCAGGTGAGTGTACGACAACGCTTTAGGGGGAGCGTACGCGTGAGGGCGCGGGTTAGTGTCAGCGTACGGGTTAGGATTAGGGGACGGGTGAGGGTCAGGCTTCGGGGAAGGGTTAGGGTTAGGTTTCGGTCTAAGGTTATGGTTAGGGGACGGGGACGGTTTAGGGTCCAGGTGAGGGTACGACAACACTTTATGGGGAGCGTAAGCGTGAGGGCGTGGGTTAGTGTCAGCGTACGGGTTAGGATTAGGGGACGGGTGAGGGTCAGGCTTCGGGGAAGTGTTAGGGTTTGGGTTCGGACTAGGGTTAGGGTTAGGGGACGGGGACGGTTTAGGGTCCAGGTGAGGGTACGACAACGCTTTAGGGGGAGCGTACGTGTGAGGGCGAGGGTTAGTGTCAGCGTACGGTTTAGTATTAGGGGACGGGTGAGGGTCAGGCTTCGGGGAACTGTTAGGGTTAGGGTTCGGGCTAGGGTTAGGGTTAGGGGACGGGGACGGTTTAGGGTCCAGGTGAGGGTACGACAACGCTTTAGGGGGAGCGTACGTGTGAGGGCGCGGGTTAGTGTCAGCGTATGGGTTAGGATTAGGGGACTGGTGAGGGTCAGGCTTCGGGGAAGTGTTAGGGTTATGGTTCGCGCTAGGGTTAGGGTTAGGGTACGGGGACGGTTTAGGATCCAGGTGAGGGTACGACAACGCTTAAGGGGGAGCGTACGTGTGAGGGCGCGGGTTAGTGTCAGCGTACGGGTTAGGATTAAGGGACAGGTGAGGGTCAGGCTTCGGGGAAGGGTTAGGGTTAGGGTTCGGGCTAGGGTTAGGGTTAGGGGACGGGGACGGTTTAGGGTCCAGGTGAGGGTACGACAACCCTTTAGGGGGAGCGTACGCGTCAGGGCGCGGGTTAGTGTCAGCGTACGGGTTAGGATTAGGGGACGGGTGAGGGTCAGGCTTCGGGGAAGGGTTAGGGTTAGGGTTCGGTCTAAGGTTAGGGTTAGGGGACGGGGACGGTTTAGGGTCCAGGTGAGGGTACGACAACGCTTTATGGGGAGCGTACGCGTGAGGGCGCGGGTTAGTGTCAGCGTACGGGTTAGGATTAGGGGACAGGTGAGGGTCAGGCTTCGGGGAAGTGTTAGGGTTAGGGTTCGGGCTAGGGTTAGGGTTAGGGGACGGGGACGGTTTAGGGTCCAGGTGAGGGTACGACAACGCTTTAGGGGGAGCGTACGTGTGAGGGCGCGGGTTAGTGTCAGAGTACGGGTTAGGATTAGGGGACGGGTGAGGGTCAGGCTTCGGGGAAGGGTTAGGGTTAGGGTTCGGGCTAGGGTTGGGTTAGGGGACAGGGACGGTTTAGGGTCCAGGTGAGGGTACGACAACGCTTTAGGGGGAGCGTACGTGTGAGGGCGCGGGTTAGTGTCAGCGTACGGGTTAGGATTAGGGGACGGGTGAGGGTCAGGCTTCGGGGAAGGGTTAGGGTTAGGGTTCGTTGTAAGGTTAGCGTTAGGGGACGGGGACGGTTTAGGGTCCAGGTGAGGGTACGACAACGCTTTATGTGGAGCGTACGCGTGAGGGCGTGGGTTAGTGTCAGCGTACGGGTTAGGATTAGGGGACAGGTGAGGGTCAGGCTTCGGGGAAGTGTTAGGGTTACGGTTCGGGCTAGGGTTAGGGTTAGGGGACGGGGGCGGTTTAGGGTCCAGGTGAGGGTACGACAACGCTTTAGGGGGAGCGTACGTGTGAGGGCGTGGGTTAGTGTCAGCGTACGGTTTAGTATTAGGGGACGGGTGAGGGTCAGGCTTCGGGGAACTGTTAGGGTTAGGGTTCGGGCTAGGGTTAGGTTTAGGGTACGGGGACGGTTTAGGGTCCAGGTGAGGGTACGACAACGCTTTAGGGGGAGCGTATGTGTGAGGGCGCGGGTTAGTGTCAGCGTACGGGTTAGGATTAGGGGACAGGTGAGGGTCAGGCTTCTGGGAAGGGTTAGGGTTAGGGTTCGGGCTAGGGTTAGGGTTAGGGGACGGGGACGGTTTAGGGTCCAGGTGAGGGTACGACAACGCTTTAGGGGGAGCGTATGTGTGAGGGCGCGGGTTAGTGTCAGCGTACGGGTTAGGATTAGGGGACGGGTGAGGGTCAGGCTTCTGGGAAGGGTTAGGGTTAGGGTTCGGGCGAGGGTTAGGGTTAGGGGACGGGGACGATTTAGGGTCCAGGTGAGGGTACGACAACGCTTTAGGGGGAGCATATGTGTGAGGGCGCGGGTTAGTGTCAGCGTTCGTGTTAGGATTAAGGGAGGGGTGAGGGTCAGGCTTCGGGGAAGTGTTAGGGTTAGTGTTCGGTCTAAGGTTAGGGTTAGGGGACGGGGACGGTTTAGGGTCCAGGTGAGGGTACGACAACGCTTTATGGCGAGCGTACGCGTGAGGGCGCGGGTTAGTGTCAGCGTACGGGTTAGGATTAGGGGACAGGTGAGGGTCAGGCTTCGGGGAAGTGTTAGGGTTAGGGTTCGGGCTAGGGTTAGGGTTAGGGGACGGGGACGGTTTAGGGTCCAGGTGAGGGTACGACAACGCTTTAGGGGGATCGTATGTGTGAGGGCGCGGGTTAGTGTCAGCGTACGGGTTAGGATTAAGGGACAGGTGAGGGTCAGGCTTCTGGGAAGGGTTAGGATTTGGGTTCGGGCTAGGGTTAGGGTTAGGGGACGAGGACGGTTTAGGGTCCAGGTGAGGGTACGACAACGCTTTAGGGGGAGCGTACGTGTGAGGGCGAGGGTTAGTGTCAGCGTACGGTTTAGTATTAGGGGACGGGTGAGGGTCAGGCTTCGGGGAACGGTTAGGGTTAGGGTTCGGGCTAGGGTTAGGGTTAGGGGACGGGGACGGTTTAGGGTCCAGGTGAGGGTACGACAACGCTTTAGGGGGAGCGTACGTGTGAGGGCGCGGTTTAGTGTCAGCGTACGGGTTAGGATTAGGGGACTGGTGAGGGTCAGGCTTCGGGGAAGTGTTAGGGTTATGGTTCGGTCTAGGGTTAGGGTTAGGGTACGGGGACGGTTTAGGATCCAGGTCAGGGTACGACAACGCTTAAGGGGGAGAGTACGTGTGAGGGCGCGGGTTAGTGTCAGCGTACGGGTTAGGATTAAGGGACAGGTGAGGGTCAGGCTTCGGGGAAGGGTTAGGGTTAGGGTTCGGGCTAGGGTTATGGTTAGGGGACGGGGACGGTTTAGGGTCCAGCTGAGGGTACGACAACCCTTTAGGGGGAGCGTACGCGTCAGGGCGCCGGTTAGTGTCAGCGTACGGGTTAGGATTAGGGGACGGGTGAGGATCAGGCTTCGGGGAAGGGTTAGGGTTAGGGTTCGGTCTAAGGATAGGGTTAGGGGACGGGGACGGTTTAGGGTCCAGGTGAGGGTACGACAACCCTTTAGGGGGAGCGTACGCGTCAGGGCGCCGGTTAGTGTCAGCGTACGGGTTAGGATTAGGGGACGGGTGAGGATCAGGCTTCGGGGAAGGGTTAGGGTTAGGGTTCGGTCTAAGGATAGGGTTAGGGGACGGGGACGGTTTAGGGTCCAGGTGAGGGTACGACAACGCTTTATGGGGAGCGTACGCGTGAGGGCGCGGGTTAGTGTCAGCGTACGGGTTAGGATTAGGGGACAGGTGAGGGTCAGGCTTCGGGGACGTGTTAGGGTTAGGGTTCGGGCTAGGGTTAGGGTTAGGGGACGGGGACGGTTTAGGGTCCAGGTGAGGGTACGACAACGCTCTAGGGGGAGCGTATGTGTGAGGGCGCGGGTTAGTGTCAGCGTACGGGTTAGGATTAGGGGACAGGTGAGGGTCAGGCTTCTGGGAAGGGTTAGGGTTTGGGTTCGGGCTAGGGTTAGGGTTAGGGGACGGGGACGGTTTAGGGTCCAGGTGAGGGTACGACAACGCTTTAGGGGGAGCGTACGTGTGAGGGCGCGGGTTAGTGTCAGCGTACGGGTTAGGATTAGGGGACGGGTGAGGGTCAGGCTTCGGGGAAGGGTTAGGGTTAGGGTTCGGGCTAGGGTTGGGTTAGGCGACAGGGACGGTTTAGGGTCCAGGTGAGGGTACGACAACGCTTTAGGGGGAGCGTACGCGTGAGGGCGCGGGTTAGTGTCAGCGTACGGGTTAGGATTAGGGGACGGGTGAGGGTCAGGCTTCGGGGAAGGGTTAGGGTTAGGGTTCGGTGTAAGGTTAGCGTTAGGGGACGGGGACGGTTTAGGGTCCAGGTGAGGGTACGACAACGCTTTATGGGGAGCGTACGCGTGAGGGCGTGGGTTAGTGTCAGCGTACGGGTTAGAATTAGGGGACAGGTGAGGGTCAGGCTTCGGGGAAGTGTTAGGGTTTGGGTTCGGACTAGGGTTAGGGTTAGGGGACGGGGACGGTTTAGGATCCAGGTGAGGGTACGACAATGCTTAAGGGGGAGCGTACGTGTGAGGGCGCGGGTTAGTGTCAGCGTACGGGTTAGGATTAAGGTACAGGTGAGGGTCAGGCTTCGGGGAAGGGTTAGGGTTAGGGTTCGGGCTAGGGTTAGGGTTAGGGGACGGGGACGGTTTAGGGTCCAGGTGAGGGTACGACAACCCTTTAGGGGGAGCGTACGAGTCAGGGCGCGGGTTAGTGTCAGCGTACGGGTTAGGATTAGGGGACGGGTGAGGGTCAGGCTTCGGGGAAGGGTTAGGGTTTGGGTTCGGGCTAGGGTTAGGGTTAGGGGACGGGGACGGTTTAGGGTCCAGGTGAGGGTACGACAACGCTTTATGTGGAGCGTATGCGTGAGGGCGCGGGTTAGTGTCAGCGTACGGGTTAGGATTAGGGGATGGGTGAGGGTCAGGCTTCGGGGAAGGGTTATGGTTAGGGTTCGGTCTAAGGTTAGGGTTAGGGGACGGGGACGGTTTAGGGTCCAGGTGAGGGTACGACAACGCTTTATGGGGAGCGTAAGCGTGAGGGCGCGGGTTAGTGTCAGCGTACGGGTTAGGATTAGGGGACGGGTGAGGATCAGGCTTCGGGGAAGAGTCAGGGTTTGGGTTCGGAATAGGGTTAGGGTTAGGGGACGGGGACGGTTTAGGGTCCAGGTGAGGGTACGACAACGCATTAGTGGGAGCGTACGTGTGAGGGCGCAGGTTAGTGTCAGTATACGGTTTAGTATTAGGGGACGGGTGAGGGTCAGGCTTCGGGGAACGGTTAGGGTTAGGGTTCGGGCTAGGGTTAGGGTTAGGGGACTGGGACGGTTTAGGGTCCAGGTGAGGGTACGACAACGCTTTAGGGGGAGCGTACGTGTGAGGGCGCGGGTTAGTGTCAGCGTACGGGTTAGGATTAGGGGACGGGTGAGGGTCAGGCTTCGGGGAAGGGTTAAGGTTATTGTTCGGGCTAGGGTTAGGGTTAGGGTACGGGGACGGTTTAGGATCCAGGTGAGGGTACGACAAAGCTTAAGGGGGAGTGTACGTGTGAGGGCGCGGGTTAGTGTCAGCGTACGGGTTAGGATTAAGGGACAGGTGAGGGTCAGGCTTCTGGGAAGGGTTAGGGTTAGGGTTCAGGCTAGGGTTAGGGTTAGGGGACGGGGACGGTTTAGGGTCCAGGTGAGGGTACGACAACGCTTTAGGGGGAGCGTACGTGTGAGGGCGCGGGTTAGTGTCAGCGTACGGGTTAGGATTAGGGGAAGGGTGAGGGTCAGGCTTCGGGGAAGGGTTAGGGTTAGGGTTCGGGCTAGGGCTGGGTTAGGGGACAGGGACGGTTTAGGGTCCAGGTGAGGGTACGACAACGCTTTAGGTGGAGCGTACGCCTGAGGGCGCAGGTTAGTGTCAGCGTACGGGTTAGGATTAGGGGACGGGTGAGGGTCAGGCTTCGGGGAAGGGTTAGGGTTAGGGTTCGGTGTAAGGTTAGCGTTAGGGGACGGGGACGGTTTAGGGTCCAGGTGAGGGTACGACAACGCTTTATGGGGAGCGTACGCGTGAGGGCGTGGGTTAGTGTCAGCGTACGGGTTAGGATTAGGGGACAGGTGAGGGTCAGGCTTCGGGGAAGTGTTAGGGTTACGGTTCGGGCTAGGGTTAGGGTTAGGGGATGGGGACGGTTTAAGGTCCAGGTGAGTGAACGACAACGCTTTAGGGGGAGCGTACGTGTGAGGGCGCGGGTTAGTGTCAGCGTACGGGTTAGGATTAGGGGACGGGTGAGGGTCAGGCTTCGGGGAAGGGTTAGGGTTAGGGTTCGGGCTAGGGTTAGGTTTAGGGTACAGGGACGGTTTAGGATCCAGGTGAGGGTACGACAACGCTTAAGGGGGAGCGTACGTGTGAGGGCGCGGGTTAGTGTCAGCGTACGGGTTAGGATTAAGGGACGGGTGAGGGTCAGGTTTCGGGGAAGGGTTAGGTTTAGGGTTCGGGCTAGGGTTAAGGTTAGGGGACTGGGGCGGTTTCGGGTCCAGGTGAGGGTACCACAACGCTTTAGGGGGAGCGTACGTGTGAGGGCGTGGGTTAGTGTCAGCGTACGGGTTAGGATTAGGGGACGAGTGACGGTCAGGCTTCGGGGAAGTGTTAGGGTTAGGTTTCGGGTTAGGGTTAGGGTTAGGGGACGGGGACGGTTTAGGGTCCAGGTGAGGGTACGAAAACGCTTTAGGGGGAGCGTAAGTGTGAGGGCGCGGGTTAGTGTCAGCGTACGGGTTACGATTAGGGGACGGGTGAGGGTCAGGCTTCGGGGAAGGGTTAGGGTTAGGGTTCGGGCTAGGGTTAGGGTTAGGGGACGGGGACGGTTTAGGGTCCAGGTGAGGGTACGACAACACTTAAGGGGGAGCGTACGTGTGAGGGCGCGGGTTAGTGTCAGCGTACGGGGTAGGATTAGGGGACGGGTGAGGGTCAGGCTTCGGGGAAGGGTTAGGGTTAGGGTTCGGGCTAGGGTTAGGGTTAGGGGACGGGGACGGTTTAGGGTCCAGGTGAGGGTACGACAACGCTTTAGGGGGAGCGTACGCGTGAGGGCGCGGGTTAGTGTCAGCGTACAGGTTAGGATTAGGGGACGGGTGAGGGTCAGGCTTCGGGGAAGGGTTAGAGTTACGGTTCGGGCTAGGGTTAGGGTTAGGGGACGGGGACTGTTTAGGGTCCAGGTGAGGGTACGAAAACGCTTTAGGAGGAGCGTACGTGTGAGGTCGCGGGTTAGTGTCAGCGTACGGGTTAGGATTAGGGGACGGGTGAGGGTCAGGCTTCGGGGAAGGGTTAGGGTTAGAGTTCAGGCTACGGTTAGGGTTAGGGGACTGGGGCGGTTTAGGGTCCAGGTGAGGGTACGACAACGCTTTAGGGGGAGCGTACGTGTGAGGGCGCGGGTTAGTGTCAGCGTACGCGTTAGGATTAGGGGACGGGTGAGGGTCAGGCTTCGGGGAAGGGTTAGGGTTAGGGTTCGGGCTAGGGTTAGGGTTAGGGGACGGGGACGGTTTAGGGTCCAGGTGTGGGCCCGACAACGCTTTAGGGGGAGCGTACGTGTGAGGGCGCGGGTTGGTGTCAGCGTACGGTTTAGGATTAGGGACGGGTGAGGGTCAGGCTTCGGGGAAGGGTTAGGGTTAGGGTTCGGGCTAGGGTTAGGGTTAGGGGACGGGGACGGTTTAGGGTCCAGGTGAGGGTACGACAACGCTTTAGGGGGAGCGTACGTGTGAGGGCGCGGGTTAGTGTCAGCGTACGGGTTAGGATTAGGGGACGGGTGAGGGTCAGGCTTCGGGGAAGGGTTAGGGTTAGGGTTCGGGCTAGGGTTAGGGTTAGGGGACGGGTACGGTTTAGGATCCAGGTGAGGGTACGACAACGTTTAAGGGGGAGAGTATGTGTGAGGGCGCGGGTTAGTGTCAGCGTACGGGTTAGGATTAAGGGACGGGTGAGGGTCAGGCTTCGGGGAAAGGTTAGGGTTAGGGTTCGGGCTAGGGTTAGGGTTAGGGGACGGGGACGGTTTAGGGTCCAGGTGAGTGTACGACAACGCTTTAGGGGGAGCGTACGCGTGAGGGCGCGGGTTAGTGTCAGCGTACGGGTTAGGATTAGGGGACGGGTGAGGGTCAGGCTTCGGGGAAGGGTTAGGGTTAGGTTTCGGTCTAAGGTTAGGGTTAGGGGACGGGGACGGTTTAGGGTCCAGGTGAGGGTACGACAATCCTTTAGGGGGAGCGTACGCGTCAGGGCGCGGGTTAGTGTCAGCGTACGGGTTAGGATTAGGGGACGGGTGAGGGTCAGGCTTCGGGGAAGGGTTAGGGTTAGGGTTCGGTCTAAGGTTAGGGTTAGGGGACGGGGACGGTTTAGGGTCCAGGTGAGGGTACGACAACGCTTTATGGGGAGCGTACGCGTGAGGGCGCGGGTTAGTGTCAGCGTACGGGTTAGGATTAGGGGACAGGTGAGGGTCAGGCTTCGGGGAAGTGTTAGGGTTAGGGTTCGGGCTAGGGTTAGGGTTAGGGGACGGGGACGGTTTAGGGTCCAGGTGAGGGTACGACAACGCTTTAGGGGGAGCGTACGTGTGAGGGCGCGGGTTAGTGTCAGAGTACGGGTTAGGATTAGGGGACGGGTGAGGGTCAGGCTTCGGGGAAGGGTTAGGGTTAGGGTTCGGGCTAGGGTTGGGTTAGGGGACAGGGACGGTTTAGGGTCCAGGTGAGGGTACGACAACGCTTTAGGGGGAGCGTACGTGTGAGGGCGCGGGTTAGTGTCAGCGTACGGGTTAGGATTAGGGGACGGGTGAGGGTCAGGCTTCGGGGAAGGGTTAGGGTTAGGGTTCGTTGTAAGGTTAGCGTTAGGGGACGGGGACGGTTTAGGGTCCAGGTGAGGGTACGACAACGCTTTATGTGGAGCGTACGCGTGAGGGCGTGGGTTAGTGTCAGCGTACGGGTTAGGATTAGGGGACAGGTGAGGGTCAGGCTTCGGGGAAGTGTTAGGGTTACGGTTCGGGCTAGGGTTAGGGTTAGGGGACGGGGGCGGTTTAGGGTCCAGGTGAGGGTACGACAACGCTTTAGGGGGAGCGTATGTGTGAGGGCGCGGCTTAGTGTCAGCGTACGGGTTAGGATTAGGGGACGGGTGAGGGTCAGGCTTCTGGGAAGGGTTAGGGTTAGGGTTCGGGCGAGGGTTAGGGTTAGGGGACGGGGACGATTTAGGGTCCAGGTGAGGGTACGACAACGCTTTAGGGGGAGCATATGTGTGAGGGCGCGGGTTAGTGTCAGCGTTCGTGTTAGGATTAAGGGAGGGGTGAGGGTCAGGCTTCGGGGAAGGGTTAGGGTTAGGGTTCGGGCTAGGGTTAGGGTTAGGGGACGGGGACGGTTTAGGGTCCAGGTGAGGGTACGACAACGCTTTAGGGGGAGCGTACGCGTGAGGGCGCGGGTTAGTGTCAGCGTACGGGTTAGGATTAGGGGACGGGTGAGGGTCAGGCTTCGGGGAAGTGTTAGGGTTAGGGTTCGGTCTAAGGTTAGGGTTAGGGGACGGGGACGGTTTAGGGTCCAGGTGAGGGTACGACAACGCTTTATGGGGAGCGTACGCGTGAGGGCGTGGGTTAGTGTCAGCGTACGGGTTAGGATTAGGGGACAGGTGAGGGTCAGGCTTCGGGGAAGTGTTAGGGTTAGGGTTTGGGCTAGGGTTAGGGTTAGGGGACGGGGACGGTTTAGGGTCCAGGTGAGGGTACGACAACGCTTTAGGGGGAGCGTATGTGTGAGGGCGCGGGTTAGTGTCAGCGTACGGTTTAGGATTAGGGGACAGGTGAGGGTCAGGCTTCTGGGAAGGGTTAGGGTTAGGGTTCGGGCTAGGGTTAGGGTTAGGGGACGGTAACGGTTTAGGGTCCAGGTGAGGGTACGACAACGCTTTAGGGGGAGCGTACGTGTGAGGGCGCGGGTTAGTGTCAGCGTAGGGTTTAGTATTAGGGGACGGGTGAGGGTCAGGCTTCGGGGAACGGTTAGGGTTAGGGTTCGGGCTAGGGTTATGGTTAGGGGACTGCGACGGTTTAGGGTCCATGTGAGGGTACGACAACGCTTTAGGTGGAGCGTACGTGTGAGGGCGCGGGTTAGTGTCAGCGTACGGGTTAGGATTAGGGGACGGGTGAGGGTCAGGCTTCGGGGAAGGGTTAAGGTTATGGTTCGGGCTAGGGTTAGGGTTAGGGTACGGGGACGGTTTAGTATCCAGGTGAGGGTACGACAACGCTTAAGGGGGAGCGTACGTGTGAGGGCGCGGGTTAGTGTCAGCGTACGGGTTAGGATTAGGGGACAGGTGAGGGTCAGTCTTCGGGGAAGTGTTAGGGTTAGGGTTCGGGCTAGGGTTAGGGTTAGGGGACGGGGACGGTTTAGGGTCCAGGTGAGGGTACGACAACCCTTTAGGGGGAGCGTAAGTGTGAGGGCGCGGGTTAGTGTCAGCGTACGGGTTAGGATTAGGGGACGGGTGAGGGTCAGGCTTCGGGGAAGGGTTAGGGTTAGGGTTCGGGCTAGGGTTAGGGTTAGGGTACGGGGACGGTTTAGGGTCCAGGTGAGGGTACGACAACCCTTTAGGGGGAGCGTACGCGTCAGGGCGCGGGTTAGTGTCAGCGTACGGGTTAGGATTAGGGGACGGGTGAGGGTCAGGCTTCGGGGAAGGGTTAGGGTTAGGGTTCGGGCTAGGGTTAGGGTTAGGGGACGGGGACGGTTTAGGGTCCAGGTGAGGGTACGACAACGCTTTAGGGGGAGCGTACGCGTGAGGGCGCGGGTTAGTGTCAGCGTACGGGTTAGGATTAGGGGATGGGTGAGGGTTAGGCTTCGGGGAAGGGTTATGGTTAGGGTTCGGTCTAAGGTTAGGGTTAGGGGACGGGGACGGTTTAGGGTCCAGGTGAGGGTACGACAACGCTTTATGGGGAGCGTAAGCGTGAGGGCGCGGGTTAGTGTCAGCGTACGGGTTAGGATTAGGGGAAGGGTGAGGGTCAGGCTTCGGGGAAGAGTTAGGGTTTGGGTTCGGACTAGGGTTAGGGTTAGGGGACGGGGACGGTTTAGGGTCCAGGTGAGGGTACGACAACGCTTTAGGGGGAGCGTACGTGTTAGGGCGCGGGTTAGTGTCAGCGTACGGTTTAGTATTAGGGGACGGGTGAGGGTCAGGCTTCGGGGAACGGTTAGGGTTAGGGTTCGGGCTAGGGTTAGGGTTAGGGGACTGGGACGGTTTAGGGTCCAGGTGAGGGTACGACAACGCTTTAGGGGGAGCGTACGTGTGAGGGCGCGGGTTAGTGTCAGCGTACGGGTTAGGATTAGGGGACGGGTGAGGGTCAGGCTTCGGGGAAGGGTTAAGGTTATGGTTCGGGCTAGGGTTAGGGTTAGGGAACGGGGACGGTTTAGGATCCAGGTGAGGGTACGACAACGCTTAAGGGGGAGCGTACGTGTGAGGGCACGGGTTAGTGTCAGCGTACGGGTTAGGATTAAGGGACAGGTGAGGGTCAGGCTTCTGGGAAGGGTTAGGGTTAGGGTTCGGGCTAGGGTTAGGGTTAGGGGACGGGGACGGTTTAGGGTCCAGGTGAGGGTACGACAACGCTTTAGGGGGAGCGTACGTGTGAGGGCGCGGGTTAGTGTCAGCGTACGGGTTAGGATTAGGGGACGGGTGAGGGTCAGGCTTCGGGGAAGGGTTAGGGTTAGGGTTCGGGCTAGGGTTGGGTTAGGGGACAGGGACGGTTTAGGCTCCAGGTGAGGGTACGACAACGCTTTAGGGGGAGCGTACGCCTGAGGGCGCGGGTTAGTGTCAGCGTACGGGTTAGGATTAGGGGACGGGTGAGGGTCAGGCTTCGGGGAAGGGTTAGGGTTAGGGTTCGGTGTAAGGTTAGCGTTAGGGGACGGGGACGGTTTAGGGTCCAGGTGAGGGTACGACAACGCTTTATGGGGAGCGTACGCGTGAGGGCGTGGGTTAGTGTCAGCGTACGGTTAGGATTAGGGGACAGGTGAGGGTCAGGCTTCGGGGAAGTGTTAGGGTTACGGTTCGGGCTAGGGTTAGGGTTAGGGGACGGGGACGGTTTAAGGTCCAGGTGAGGGTACGACAACGCTTTAGGGGGAGCGTACGTGTGAGGGCGCGGGTTAGTGTCAGCGTACGGGTTAGGATTAGGGGACGGGTGAGGGTGAGGCTTCGGGGAAGGGTTAGGGTTAGGGTTCGGGCTAGGGTTAGGGTTAGGGGACGGGGACGGTTTAGGATCCAGGTGAGGGTACGACAACGCTTAAGGGGGAGCGTATGTGTGAGGGCGCGGGTTAGTGTCAGCGTACGGGTTAGGATTAAGGGACGGGTGAGGGTCAGGCTTCGGGGAAGGGTTAGGGTTAGGGTTCGGGCTAGGGTTAGGGTTAGGGGACGGGGACGGTTTAGGGTCCAGGTGAGGGTACGACAACGCTTTAGGGGGAGTGTACGCGTGAGGGCATGGGTTAGTGTCAGCGTACGGGTTAGGATTAGGGGACGGGTGAGGGTCAGGCTTCGGGGAAGGGTTAGGTTTAGGGTTCGGGCTAGGGTTAGAGTTAGGGGACGGGGACGGTTTAGGGTCAAGGTGAGTGTACGACAACACTTAAGGGGAAGCGTACGTGTGAGGGCGCGGGTTAGTGTCAGCGTACGGGTTAGGATTAGGGGACGGGTGAGGGTCAGGCTTCGGGGAAGGGTTAGGGTTAGGGTTCGGGCTAGGGTTAGGGTTAGGGGACGGGGACGGTTTAGGGTCCAGGTGAGGGTACGACAACGCTTTATGGGGAGCGTAAGCATGAGGGCGTGGGTTAGTGTCAGCGTACGGGTTAGGATTAGGGGACGGGTGAGGGTCAGGCTTCGGGGAAGTGTTAGGGTTTGGGTTCGGACTAGGGTTAGGGTTAGGGGACGGGGACGGTTTAGGGTCCAGGTGAGGGTACGACAACGCTTTAGGGGGAGCGTACGTGTGAGGGCGAGGGTTAGTGTCAGCGTACGGTTTAGTATTAGGGGACGGGTGAGGGTCAGGCTTCGGGGAACTGTTAGGGTTAGGGTTCGGGCTAGGGTTAGGGTTAGGGGACGGGGACGGTTTAGGGTCCAGGTGAGGGTACGACAACGCTTTAGGGGGAGCGTACGTGTGAGGGCGCGGGTTAGTGTCAGCGTACGGGTTAGGATTAGGGGACGGGTGAGGGTCAGGCTTCGGGGAAGGGTTAAGGTTATGGTTCGGGCTAGGGTTAGGGTTAGGGTACGGGGACGGTTTAGGATCCAGGTGAGGGTACGACAACGCTTTAGGGGGAGCGTACGTGTGAGGGCGGGGGTTAGTGTCAGCGTACGGGTTAGGATTAAGGGACAGGTGAGGGCCAGGCTTCGGGGAAGGGTTAGGGTTAGGGTTCGGGCTAGGGTTAGGGTTAGGGGACGGGGACGATTTAGGGTCCAGGTGAGGGTACGACAACGCTTAAGGAGGAGCGTACGTGTGAGGGCGCGGGTTAGTGTCAGCGTACGGGTTAGGATTAAGGGACAGGTGAGGGTCAGGCTTCGGGGAAGGGTTAGGGTTAGGGTTCGGGCTACGGTTAGGGTTAGGGTACGGGGACGGTTTAGGGTCCAGGTGAGGGTACGACAACCCTTTAGGGGGAGCGTACGCGTCAGGGCGCGGGTTAGTGTCAGCGTACGGGTTAGGATTAGGGGACGGGTGAGGGTCAGGCTTCGGGGAAGGGTTAGGGTTAGGTTTCGGGCTAGGGTTAGGGTTAGGGGACGGGGACGGTTTAGGGTCCAGGTGAGGGTACGACAACGCTTTAGGGGGAGCGTACGTGTGAGGGCGCGGGTTAGTGTCAGCGTACGGGTTAGGATTAGGGGATGGGTGAGGGTTAGGCTTCGGGGAAGGGTTATGGTTAGGGTTCGGTCTAAGGTTAGGGTTAGGGGACGGGGACGGTTTAGGGTCCAGGTGAGGGTACGACAACGCTTTATGGGGAGCGTAAGCGTGAGGGCGCGGGTTAGTGTCAGCGTACGGTTTACGATTAGGGGACGGGTGAGGGTCAGCCTTCGGGGAAGTGTTAGGGTTAGGGTTCGGGCTAGGGTTAGGTTTAGGGGATGGGGACGGTTTAGGGTCCAGGTGAGGGTACGACAGCGCTTTAGGGAGAGCGTACGTGTGAGGGCGCGGGTTAGTGTCAGCGTACGGTTTAGGATTAGGGGACGGGGGAGGGTCAGGCTTCGGGGAACGGTTAGGGTTAGGGTTCGGGCTAGGGTTAGGGTTAGGGGACGGGGACGGTTTAGGGTCCAGGTGAGGGTACGACAACGCTTTAGGGGGAGCGTACGTGTGAGGTCGCGGGTTAGTGTCAGCGTACGGGTTAGGATTAGGGGACGGCTGAGGGTCAGGCTTCGGGGAAGGGTTAGGGTTAGGGTTCGGGCTAGGGTTAGGGTTAGGGGACGGGGACGGTTTAGGATCCAGGTGAGGGTACGACAACGCTTAAGGGGGAGCGTATGTGTGAGGGCGCGGGTTAGTGTCAGTGTACGGGTTAGGATTAAGGGACGGGTGAGGGTCAGGCTTCGGGGAAGGGTTAGGGTTAGGGTTCGGGCTAGGGTTAGGGTTAGGGGACGGGGACGGTTTAGGGTCCATGTGAGGGTACGACAACGCTTTAGGGGGAGCGTACGCGTGAGGGCGCGGGTTAGTGTCAGCGTACGGGTTAGGATTAGGGGACGGGTGAGGGTCAGGCTTCGGGGAAGGGTTAGGGTTAGGGTTCGGTCTAAGGTTAGGGTTAGGGGACGGGGACGGTTTAGGGTCCAGGTGAGGGTACGACAATGCTTTATGGGGAGCGTAAGCGTGAGGGCGCGGTTTAGTGTCAGCGTACGGGTTAGGATTAGGGGACGGGTGAGGGTCAGGCTTCGGGGAAGTGTTAGGGTTTGGGTTCGGACTAGGGTTAGGGTTAGGGGACGGGGACGGTTTAGGGTCCAGGTGAGGGTACGACAACGCTTTAGGGGGAGCGTACGTGTGAGGGCGCGGGTTAGTGTCAGCGTACGGTTTAGTATTAGGGGACGGGTGAGGGTCAGGCTTCGGGGAACGGTTAGGGTTAGGGTTCGGGCTAGGGTTAGGGTTAGGGGACGGGGACGGTTTAGGGTCCAGGTAAGGGTACGACAACGCTTTAGGGGGAGCGTACGTGTGAGGGCGCGGGTTAGTGTCAGCGTACGGGTTAGGATTAGGGGACGGGTGAGGGTCAGGCTTCGGGGAAGGGTTAGGGTTATGGTTTGGGCTAGGGTTAGGGTTAGGGTACGGGGACGGTTTAGGATCCAGGTGAGGGTACGACAACGCTTAAGGGGGAGCGTACGTGTGAGGGCGCGGGTTAGTGTCAGCGTACGGATTAGGATTAAGGGACAGGTGAGGGTCAGGCTTCAGGGAAGGGTTAGGGTTAGGGTTCGGGCTAGGGTTGGGTTAGGGGACAGGGACGGTTTATGGTCCAGGTGAGGGTACGACAACGCTTTAGGGGGAGCGTACGCGTGAGGGCGCGGGTTAGTGTCAGCGTACGGGTTAGGATTAGGGGACGGGTGAGGGTCAGGCTTCGGGGAAGGGTTAGGGTTAGGGTTCGGTGTAAGGTTAGCGTTAGGGGACGGGGACGGTTTAGGGTCCAGGTGAGGGTACGACAACGCTTTATGGGG
Organism: Grampus griseus; assembly: GCF_964374135.1. Lineage (NCBI taxonomy): Eukaryota > Metazoa > Chordata > Mammalia > Artiodactyla > Delphinidae > Grampus > Grampus griseus. Next base: position 241,661 of record NW_028133195.1, on the reverse strand, counting down.
AGCGTACGCGTGAGGGCGTGGGTTAGTGTCAGCGTACGGGTTAGGATTAGGGGACAGGTGAGGGTCAGGCTTCGGGGAAGTGTTAGGGTTAGGGTTCGGGCTAGGGTTAGGGTTAGGGGACGGGGACGGTTTAGGGTCCAGGTAAGGGTACGACAACGCTTTAGGGGGAGCGTATGTGTGAGGGCGCGGGTTAGTGTCAGCGTACGGGTTAGGATTAGGTGACAGGTGAGGGTCAGGCTTCGGGGAAGGGTTAGGGTTAGGGTTCGGGCTAGGGTTAGGGTTAGGGGACGGGGACGGTTTAGGGTCCAGGTGAGGGTACGACAACGCTTTAGGAGGAGCGTACGTGTGAGGGCGCGGGTTAGTGTCAGCGTACGGGTTAGGATTAGGGGACGGGTGAGTGTCAGGCTTCGGGGAAGGGCTAGGGTTAGGGTTCGGTCTAAGGTTAGGGTTAGGGGACGGGGACGGTTTAGGGTCCAGGTGAGGGTACGACAACGTTTTATGGGGAGCGTACGCGTGAGGGCGTGGATTAGTGTCAGCGTACGGTTTAGGATTAGGGGACAGGTGAGGGTCAGGCTTCGGGGAAGCGTTAGGGTTAGGGTTCGGGCTAGGGTTAGGGTTAGGGGACGGGGACAGTTTAAGGTCCAGGTGAGGGTACGACAACGCTTTAGGGGGAGCGTACGTGTGAGGGCGCGGGTTAGTGTCAGCGTATGGGTTAGGATTAGGGGACGGGTGAGGGTCAGGCTTCGGGGAAGTGTTAGGGTTAGGGTTCGGGCTAGGGTTAGGGTTAGGGGACGGGGACGGTTTAGGGTCCAGGTGAGGGTACGACAACACTTAAGGGGGAGCGTACGTGTGAGGGCGTGGGTTAGTGTCAGCGTACAGGTTAGGATTAGGGGACGGGTGAGGGTCAGGCTTCGGGGAAGGGTTAGGGTTAGGGTTCGGCCTAGGGTTAGGGTTAGGGGACGGGGACGGTTTAGGGTCCAGGTGAGGGTACGACAACGCTTTAGGGGGAGCGTACGTATGAGTGCGTGGGTTAGTGCCAAGCGTACGGGTTAGGATTAGGGGACAGGTGAGGGTCAGGCTTCGGGGAAGGATTAGGGTTAGGGTTCGGGCTAGGGTCAGGTTTAGGGGACGGGGACGGTTTAGGGTCCAGGTGAGGGTACGACAACGCTTTAGGGGGAGCGTACGTATGAGTGCGTGGGTTAGTGCCAAGCGTACGGGTTAGGATTAGGGGAATGGTGAGGGTCAGGCTTCGGGGAAGGTTTAGGGTTAGGGTTCGGTCTAAGGTTAGGGTTAGGGGACGGGGACGGTTTAGGGTCCAGGTGGGGTACGACAACGCTTTAGGGGGAGCGTACGCGTGAGGGCGTTGGTTAATGTCAGCGTACGGGTTAGGATTAGGGGACGGGTGAGGGTCAGGCTTCGGGGAAGAGTTAGGGTTCGGGTTCGGGCTAGGGTTAGGGTTAGGGGACGGGGACGGTTTAGGGTCCAGTTGAGGGTACGAAAACGCTTTACGGGGAGCGTACGCGTGAGAGCGTGGGTTAGTGTCAGCGTACGGGTTAGGCTTAGGGGACGGGTGAGGGTCATGCTTCGGGGAAGTGTTAGGGTTAGGGTTCGGGCTAGGGTTAGGGTTAGGGGACGGGGACGGTTTAGGGTCCAGGTGAGTGTACGACAACACTTAAGGGAGAGCGTACGTGTGAGGGCGCAGGTTAGTGTCACCGTACGGGTTAGGATTAGGGGACAGGTGAGGGTCAGGCTTCAGGGAAGGGTTAGGGTTAGGGTTCGGGCTAGGGTTAGGGTTAGGGGACGGGGAAGGTTTAGGGTCCAGGTGAGGGTACGAAAACGCTTTAGGGAGAGCGTACGTGTGAGGGCGCGGGTTAGTGTCAGCGTACGGGTTAGGATTAGGGGACGGGTGAGGGTCAGGCTTCGGGGAAGGGTTAGGGTTAGGGTTCGGGCTAGGGTTAGGGTTAGGGGACGGGGACGGTTTAGGGTCCAGGTGAGGGTACGACAACACTTAAGGGGGAGCGTACGCGTGAGGGCGTGGGTTAGTGTCAGCGTACAGGTTAGGATTAGGGGACGGGTGAGGGTCAGGCTTCGGGGAAGGGTTAGGTTTAGGGTTCGGGCTAGGGTTAGGGTTAGGGGATAGGGACGGTTTAGGATCCAGGTGAGGGTACGACAACGCTTAAGGGGGAGCGTACGTGTGAGGGCGTGGGTTAGTGTCAGCGTACGGGTTAGGATTAAGGGACAGGTGAGGGTCAGGCTTCGGGGAAGGGTTAGGGTTAGGGTTCGGGCTAGGGTTAGGGTTAGGGGACGGGGACGGTTTAGGGTCCAGGTTAGGGCACGACAACCCTTTAGGGGGAGCGTACGCGTCAGGGCACGGGTTAGTGTCAGCGTACGGGTTAGGATTAGGGGACGGGTGAGGGTCAGGCTTCGGGGAAGGGTTAGGGTTAGGGTTCGGTCTAAGGTTAGGGTTAGGGGACGGGGACGGTTTAGGGTCCAGGTGAGGGTACGACAACGCTTTATGGGGAGCGTACGCATGAGGGCGCGGGTTAGTGTCAGCGTACGGGTTAGGATTAGGGGACAGGTGAGGGTCAGGCTTCGGGGAAGTGTTAGGGTTAGGGTTCGGGCTAGGGTTAGGGGACGGGGACGGGGACGGTTTAGGGTCCAGGTGAGGGTACGACAACGCTTTAGGGGGAGCGTATGTGTGAGGGCGCGGGTTAGTGTCAGCGTACGGGTTAGGATTAGGGGACAGGTGAGGGTCAGGCTTCAGGGAAGGGTTAGGGTTAGGGTTCGGGCTAGGGTTAGGGTTAGGGGACGGGGACGGTTTAGGGTCCAGGTGAGGGTACGACAACGCTTTAGGGGGAGCGTACGTGTGAGAGCGCAGGTTAGTGTCAGCGTACGAGTTAGGATTAGGGGACGGGTGAGGGTCAGGCTTAGGGGAAGTGTTAGGGTTAGGGTTCGGGCTAGGGTTGGGTTAGGGGACACGAACGGTTTAGGGTCCAGGTGAGGGTACGACAACCCTTTAGGGGGAGCGTACGCGTGAGGGCGCGGGTTAGTGTCAGCGTACGGGTTAGGATTAGGGGACGGGTGAGGGTCAGGCTTCGGGGAAGGGTTAGGGTTAGGGTTCGGTGTAAGGTTAGCGTTAGGGGACGGGGACGGTTTAGGGTCCAGGTGAGGGTACGACAACGCTTTATGGGGAGCGTACGCGTGAGGGCGTGGGTTAGTGTCAGCGTACGGGTTAGGATTAGGGGACAGGTGAGGGTCAGGCTTCGGGGAAGTGTTAGGGTTACGATTCGGGCTAGGGTTAGGGTTAGGGGACGGGGATGGTTTAGGGTCCAGGTAAGGGTACGACAACGCTTTAGGGGGAGCGTATGTGTGAGGGCGTGGGTTAGTGTCAGCGTACGGGTTAGGATTAGGTGACAGGTGAGGGTCAGGCTTCGGGGAAGGGTTAGGGTTAGGGTTCGGGCTAGGGTTAGGGTTAGGGGACGGGGACGGTTTAGTGTCCAGGTGAGTGTACGACAACGCTTTAGGAGGAGCGTACGTGTGAGGGCACGGGTTAGTGTCAGCGTACGGGTTAGGATTAGGGGACAGGTGAGGGTCAGGCTTCGGGGAAGTGTTAGGGTTAGGGTTCGGGCTAGGGTTAGGGTTAGGGGACGGGGACGGTTTAGGGTCCAGGTGCGTGTACGACAACACTTTAGGGAGAGCGTACGTGTGAGGGCGTGGGTTAGTGTCAGCGTACGGGTTAGGATAAGGGGACGGGTGAGGGTCAGGCTTCGGGGAAGCGTTAGGGTTAGGGTTCGGGCTAGGGTTAGGGTTAGGGGACGGGGACAGTTTAAGGTCCAGGTGAGGGTACGACAACGCTTTAGGGGGAGCGTACGTGTGAGGGCGCGGGTTAGTGTCAGCGTATTGGTTAGGATTAGGGGACGGGTGAGGGTCAGGCTTCGGGGAAGTGTTAGGGTTAGGGTTCGGGCTAGGGTTAGGGTTAGGGGACGGGGACGGTTTAGGGTCCAGGTGAGGGTACGACAACACTTAAGGGGGAGCGTACGTGTGAGGGCGTGGGTTAGTGTCAGCGTACGGGTTAGGATTAGGGGACGGGTGAGGGTCAGGCTTCGGGGAAGGGTTAGGGTTAGGGTTCGGCCTAGGGTTAGGGTTAGGGGACGGGGACGGTTTAGGTTCCAGGTGAGGGTACGACAACGCTTTAGGGGGAGCGTACGTATGAGTGCGTGGGTTAGTGCCAAGCGTACGGGTTAGGATTAGGGGAAGGGTGAGGGTCAGGCTTCGGGGAAGGGTTAGGGTTAGGGTTCGGGCTAGGGTTAGGGTTAGGGGACGGGGACGGTTTAGGGTCCAGGTGAGGGTACGACAACGCTTTAGGGGGAGCGTACGTGTGAGCGCGCGGGTTAGTGTCAGCGTACGGGTTAGGATTAGGGGACGGGTGAGGGTCAGGCTTCGGGGAAGGGTTAGGGTTAGGGTTCGGGCTAGGGTTGGGTTAGGGGACAGGGACGGTTTATGGTCCAGGTGAGGGTACGACAACGCTTTAGGGGGAGCGTACGCGTGAGGGCGCGGGTTAGTGTCAGCGTACGGGTTAGGATTAGGGGACGGGTGAGGGTCAGGCTTCGGGGAAGGGTTAGGGTTAGGGTTCGGTGTAAGGTTAGCATTAGGGGACGGGGACGGTTTAGGGTCCAGGTGAGGGTACGACAACGCTTTATGGGGAGCGTACGCGTGAGGGCGTGGGTTAGTGTCAGCGTACGGGTTAGGATTAGGGGACAGGTGAGGGTCAGGCTTCGGGGAAGTGTTAGGGTTAGGGTTCGGGCTAGGGTTAGGGTTAGGGGACGGGGACGGTTTAGGGTCCAGGTGAGGGTACGACAACACTTAAGGGGGAGCGTACGTGTGAGGGCGTGGGTTAGTGTCAGCGTACGGGTTAGGATTAGGGGACGGGTGAGGGTCAGGCTTCGGGGAAGGGTTAGGGTTAGGGTTCGGCCTAGGGTTAGGGTTAGGGGACGGGGACGGTTTAGGTTCCAGGTGAGGGTACGACAACGCTTTAGGGGGAGCGTACGTATGAGTGCGTGGGTTAGTGCCAAGCGTACGGGTTAGGATTAGGGGAAGGGTGAGGGTCAGGCTTCGGGGAAGGGTTAGGGTTAGGGTTCGGGCTAGGGTTAGGGTTAGGGGACGGGGACGGTTTAGGGTCCAGGTGAGGGTACGACAACGCTTTAGGGGGAGCGTACGTGTGAGCGCGCGGGTTAGTGTCAGCGTACGGGTTAGGATTAGGGGACGGGTGAGGGTCAGGCTTCGGGGAAGGGTTAGGGTTAGGGTTCGGGCTAGGGTTGGGTTAGGGGACAGGGACGGTTTATGGTCCAGGTGAGGGTACGACAACGCTTTAGGGGGAGCGTACGCGTGAGGGCGCGGGTTAGTGTCAGCGTACGGGTTAGGATTAGGGGACGGGTGAGGGTCAGGCTTCGGGGAAGGGTTAGTGTTAGGGTTCGGTGTAAGGTTAGCGTTAGGGGACGGGGACGGTTTAGGGTCCAGGTGAGGGTACGACAACGCTTTATGGGGAGCGTACGCGTGAGGGCGTGGGTTAGTGTCAGCGTACGGGTTAGGATTAGGGGACAGGTGAGGGTCAGGCTTCGGGGAAGTGTTAGGGTTAGGGTTCGGGCTAGGGTTAGGGTTAGGGGACGGGGACGGTTTAGGGTCCAGGTGAGGGTACGACAACACTTAAGGGGGAGCGTACGTGTGAGGGCGTGGGTTAGTGTCAGCCTACGGGTTAGGATTAGGGGACGGGTGAGGGTCAGGCTTCGGGGAAGGGTTAGGGTTAGGGTTCGGCCTAGGGTTAGGGTTAGGGGACGGGGACGGTTTAGGTTCCAGGTGAGGGTACGACAACGCTTTAGGGGGAGCGTACGTATGAGTGCGTGGGTTAGTGCCAAGCGTACGGGTTAGGATTAGGGGAAGGGTGAGGGTCAGGCTTCGGGGAAGGGTTAGGGTTAGGGTTCGGGCTAGGGTTAGGGTTAGGGGACGGGGACGGTTTAGGGTCCAGGTGAGGGTACGACAACGCTTTAGGGGGAGCGTACGTGTGAGCGCGCGGGTTAGTGTCAGCGTACGGGTTAGGATTAGGGGACGGGTGAGGGTCAGGCTTCGGGGAAGGGTTAGGGTTAGGGTTCGGGCTAGGGTTGGGTTAGGGGACAGGGACGGTTTATGGTCCAGGTGAGGGTACGACAACGCTTTAGGGGGAGCGTACGCGTGAGGGCGCGGGTTAGTGTCAGCGTACGGGTTAGGATTAGGGGACGGGTGAGGGTCAGGCTTCGGGGAAGGGTTAGTGTTAGGGTTCGGTGTAAGGTTAGCGTTAGGGGACGGGGACGGTTTAGGGTCCAGGTGAGGGTACGACAACGCTTTATGGGGAGCGTACGCGTGAGGGCGTGGATTAGTGTCAGCGTACGGGTTAGGATTAGGGGACAGGTGAGGGTCAGGCTTCGGGGAAGTGTTAGGGTTACGGTTCGGGCTAGGGTTAGGGTTAGGGGACGGGGACGGTTTAGGGTCCAGGTAAGGGTACGACAACGCTTTAGGGGGAGCGTATGTGTGAGGGCGCGGGTTAGTGTCAGCGTACGGTTTAGGATTAGGTGACGGGTGAGGGTCAGGCTTCGGGGAAGGGTTAGGGTTAGGGTTCGGGCTAGGGTTAGGGTTAGGGGACGGGGACGGTTTAGGGTCCAGGTGAGGGTACGACAACGCTTTATGGGGAGCGTACGCGTGAGGGCGTGGATTAGTGTCAGCGTACGGTTTAGGATTAGGGGACAGGTGAGGGTCAGGCTTCGGGGAAGTGTTAGGATTAGGGTTCGGGCTAGGGTTAGGGTTTGGGGACGGGGACGGTTTAGGGTCCAGGTGAGGTTACGACAACGCTTTAGGGGGAGCGTACGTGTGAGGGCGCGGGTTAGTGTCAGCGTACGGGTTAGGATTAGGGGACAGGTGAGGGTCAGGCTTCGGGGAAGGGTTAGGGTTAGGGTTCGGGCTAGGGTTAGGGTTAGGGGACGGGGACGGTTTAGGGTCCAGGTGAGGGTACGACAACGCTTTAGGGGGAGCGTACGTGTGAGGGCACGGGTTAGTGTCAGCGTACGTGTTAGGATTAGGGGACAGGTGAGGGTCAGGCTTCGGGGAAGGATTAGGGTTAGGGTTCGGGCTAGGGTCAGGTTTAGGGGACGGGGACGGTTTAGGGTCCAGGTGAGGGTACGACAACGCTTTAGGGGGAGCGTACGTATGAGTGCGTGGGTTAGTGCCAAGCGTACGGGTTAGGATTAGGGGAATGGTGAGGGTCAGGCTTCGGGGAAGGTTTAGGGTTAGGGTTCGGTCTAAGGTTAGGGTTAGGGGACGGGGACGGTTTAGGGTCCAGGTGGGGTACGACAACGCTTTAGGGGGAGCGTACGCGTGAGGGCGTTGGTTAATGTCAGCGTACGGGTTAGGATTAGGGGACGGGTGAGGGTCAGGCTTCGGGGAAGGGTTAGGGTTCGGGTTCGGGCTAGGGTTAGGGTTAGGGGACGGGGACGGTTTAGGGTCCAGTTGAGGGTACGACAACGCTTTACGGGGAGCGTACGCGTGAGAGCGTGGGTTAGTGTCAGCGTACGGGTTAGGCTTAGGGGACGGGTGAGGGTCATGCTTCGGGGAAGTGTTAGGGTTAGGGTTCGGGCTAGGGTTAGGGTTAGGGGACGGGGACGGTTTAGGGTCCAGGTGAGTGTACGACAACACTTAAGGGAGAGCGTACGTGTGAGGGCGCAGGTTAGTGTCACCGTACGGGTTAGGATTAGGGGACAGGTGAGGGTCAGGCTTCAGGGAAGGGTTAGGGTTAGGGTTCGGGCTAGGTTTAGGGTTAGGGGACGGGGAAGGTTTAGGGTCCAGGTGAGGGTACGACAACGCTTTAGGGAGAGCGTACGTGTGAGGGTGCGTGTTAGTGTCAGCGTACGGGTTAGGATTAGGGGACGGGTGAGGGTCAGGCTTCGGGGAAGGGTTAGGGTTAGGGTTCGGGCTAGGGTTAGGGTTAGGGGACGGGGACGGTTTAGGGTCCAGGTGAGGGTACGACAACACTTAAGGGGGAGCGTACGCGTGAGGGCGTGGGTTAGTGTCAGCGTACAGGTTAGGATTAGGGGACGGGTGAGGGTCAGGCTTCGGGGAAGGGTTAGGTTTAGGGTTCGGGCTAGGGTTAGGGTTAGGGGATAGGGACGGTTTAGGGTCCAGGTGAGGGTACGACAACGCTTTAGGGGTAGCGTACGTGTGAGGGCGTGGGTTAGTGTCAGCGTACGGGTTAGGATTAGGGGACGGGTGAGGGTCAGGCTTCGGGGAAGGGTTAGGGTTAGGGTTCGGGTTAGGGTTAGGGCCTGGGGGGTTTAGGGTACATGTGAGGGTACGACAACGCTTTAGGGGGAGCGTATGTGTGAGGGCGCGGGTTAGTGTCAGCGTACGGGTTAGGATTAGGGGACGGGTGAGGGTCAGGCTTCGGGGAAGGTTTAGGGTTAGGGTTCGGGCTAGGGTTAGGGTTAGGGGACGGGGACGGTTTAGGGTCCAGGTGAGGGTATGACAACGCTTTAGGGGGAGTGTATGTTTGAGGGCGCGGGTTAGTGTCAGCGTACGGTTTAGTATTAGGGGACGGGTGAGGGTCAGGCTTCGGGGAAGGGTTAGGGTTAGGGTTCGGGCTAGGGTTAGGGTTAGGGGACGGGGACGGTTTAGGGTCCAGGTGAGGGTACGAAAACGCTTTAGGGGGAGCGTACGTGTGAGGGCGCGTGTTAGTGTCAGCGTACGGGTTAGGATTAGGGGACAGGTGAGGGTCAGGCTTCTGGGAAGGGTTAGGGTTAGGGTTCGGGCTAGGGTTAGGGTTAGGGGACGGGGATGGTTTAGGGTCCAGGTGAGGGTTCGACAACGCTTTAGGGGGAGCGTACGTGTGAGGGCGCGGGTTAGTGTCAGCGTACGGGTTAGGATTAGGGGACGGGTGAGGGTCAGGCTTCGGGGAAGGGTTAGGGTTAGGGTTAGGGCTAGGGTTGTGTTAGGGGACAGGGACGGTTTAGGGTCCAGGTGAGGGTACGACAACGCTTTAGGAGGAGCGTACGCGTGAGGGCGCGGGTTAGTGTCAGCGTACGGGTTAGGATTAGGGGACGGGTGAGGGTCAGGCTTCGGGGAAGGGTTAGGGTTAGGGTTCCGTGTAAGGTTAGCGTTAGGGGACGGGGACGGTTTAGGGTCCAGGTGAGGGTACGACAACGCTTTATGGGGAGCGTACGTGTGAGGGCGTGGGTTAGTGTCAGCGTACGGGTTAGGATTAGGGGACAGTTGAGGGTCAGGCTTCGGGGAAGTGTTAGGGTTACGGTTCGGGCTAGGGTTAGGGTTAGGGGACGGGGACGGTTTAGGGTCCAGGTAAGGGTACGACAACGCTTTAGGGGGAGCGTATGTGTGAGGGCGCGGGTTAGTGTCAGCGTACGGGTTAGGATTAGGTGACAGGTGAGGGTCAGGCTTCGGGGAAGGGTTAGGATTAGGGTTCGGGCTAGGGTTAGGGTTAGGGGACGGGGACGGTTTAGGGTCCAGGTGAGGGTATGACAACGCTTTAGGAGGAGCGTACGTGTGAGGGCGCGGGTTAGTTTCAGCGTACGGGTTAGGATTAGGGGACGGGTGAGGGTCAGGCTTCGGGGAAGGGTTAGGGTTAGGGTTCGGTCTAAGGTTAGGGTTAGGGTACGGGGACGGTTTAGGGTCCAGGTGAGAGTACGACAACGCTTTATGGGGAGCGTACGCGTGAGGGCGTAGGTTAGTGTCAGCGTACGGTTTAGGATTAGGGGACAGGTGAGGGTCAGGCTTCGGGGAAGTGTTAGGGTTAGGGTCTGGGCTAGGGTTAGGGTTTGGGGACGGGGACGGTTTAGGGTCCAGGTGAGGTTACGACAACGCTTTACGGGGAGCGTACGTGTGAGGGCGCGGGTTAGTGTCAGCGTACGGGTTAGGATTAGGGGACAGGTGAGGGTCAGGCTTCTGGGAAGGGTTAGGGTTAGGTTTCGGGCTAGGGTTAGGGTTAGGGGACGGGGACGGTTTAGGATCCAGGTGAGGGTACGACAACGCTTTACGGGGAGCGTACGTGTGAGGGTGCGGGTTAGTGTCAGCGTACGGGTTAGGATTAGGGGACCGGTGAGGGTCAGGCTTCGAGGAAGAGTTAGGGTTAGGGTTCGGGCTAGGGTTAGGGTTAAGGGACGGGGACGGTTTAGGGTCCAGGTGAGGGTACGACAACGCTTTAGGGGGAGCGTACGTGTGAGGGCGCAGGTTAGTGTCAGCGTACGGGTTAGGATTAGGGGACGGGTGAGGGTCAGGCTTCGGGGAAGTGTTAGGGTTAGGGTTCGGGCTAGGGTTAGGGTTAGGGGACGGGGACGGTTTAGGGTCCAGGTGAGGGTACGACAACGCTTTAGGGGGAGCGTACGTGTGAGGGCGCGGGTTAGTGTCAGCGTACGGGTTAGGATTAGGAGACAGGTGAGGGTCAGGCTTCGGGGAAGGGTTAGGGTTAGGGTTCGGGTTAGGGTTAGGGTTAGGGGACGGGGACGGTTTAGGGTCAAGGTGAGTGTACGACAACACTTAAGGGGAAGCGTACGTGTGAGGGCGCGGGTTAGTGTCAGCGTACGGGTTAGGATTAGGGGACGTGTGAGGGTCAGGCTTCGGGGAAGGGTTAGGTTTAGGGTTCGGGCTAGGGTTAGGGTTAGGGGACTGGGGCGGTTTAGGGTCCAGGTGAGGGTACGACAACGCTTTAGGGGGAGCGTACATGTGAGGGCGCGGGTTAGTGTCAGCGTACGGTTTACGATTAGGGGACGGGTGAGGGTCAGGCTTCGGGGAAGTGTTAGGGTTAGGTTTCGGGCTAGGGTTAGGGTTAGGGGACGGGGACGGTTTAGGGTCCAGGTGAGGGTACGACAGCGCTTTAGGGGGAGCGTACGTGTGAGGGCGCGGGTTAGTGTCAGCGTACGGTTTAGGATTAGGGGACGGGGGAGGGTCAGGCTTCGGGGAACGGTTAGGGTTAGGGTTCGGGCTAGGGTTAGGGTTAGGGGACGGGGACGGTTTAGGGTCCAGGTGAGGGTACGACAACGCTTTAGGGGGAGCGTACGTGTGAGGTCGCGGGTTAGTGTCAGCGTACGGGTTAGGATTAGGGGACGGGTGAGTGTCAGGCTTCGGGGAAGGGTTAGGGTTAGGGTTCGGGCTAGGGTTAGGGTTAGGGGACGGGGACGGTTTAGGATCCAGGTGAGGGTACGACAACGCTTAAGGGGGAGCGTATGTGTGAGGGCGCGGGTTAGTGTCAGTGTACGGGTTAGGATTAAGGGACGGGTGAGGGTCAGGCTTCGGGGAAGGGTTAGGGTTTGGGTTCGGACTACGGTTAGGGTTAGGGGACGGGGACGGTTTAGGGACCAGGTGAGGGTACGACAACGCTTTAGGGGGAGCGTACGTGTGAGGGCGCGGGTTAGTGTCAGCGTACGGTTTAGTATTAGGGGACGGGTGAGGGTCAGGCTTCGGGGAACGGTTAGGGTTAGGGTTCGGGCTAGGGTTAGGGTTAGGGGACGGGGACGGTTTAGGGTCCAGGTGAGGGTACGACAACGCTTTATGGGGAGCGTACGCATGAGGGCGCGGGTTAGTGTCAGCGTACGGGTTAGGATTAGTGGACAGGTGAGGGTCAGGCTTCGGGGAAGTGTTAGGGTTAGGGTTCGGGCTAGGGTTAGGGTTAGGGGACGGGGATGGTTTAGGGTCCAGGTGAGGGTACGAGAACGCTTTAGGGGGAGCGTATGTGTGAGGGCGCGGGTTAGTGTCAGCGAACGGGTTAGGATTAGGGGACAGGTGAGGGTCAGGCTTCTGGGAAGGGTTAGGGTTAGGGTTCGGGCTAGGGTTAGGGTTAGGGGACTGGGACGGTTTAGGGTCCAGGTGAGGGTACGCCAACGCTTTAGGAGGAGCGTACGTGTGAGGGCGTGGGTTAGTGTCAGCGTACGGGTTAGGATTAGGGGACGGGTGAGGGTCAGGCTTCGGGGAAGGGTTAGGGTTAGGGTTCGGTCTAAGGTTAGGTTTAGGGGACTGGGACGGTTTAGGGTCCAGGTGAGGGTACGCCAACGCTTTATGGGGAGCGTACGCGTGAGGGCGTGGATTAGTGTCAGCGTACGGTTTAGGATTAGGGGACAGGTGAGGGTCAGGCTTCGGGGAAGTGTTAGGGTTAGGGTTCGGGCTAGGGTTAGGGTTTGGGGACGGGGACCGTTTAGGGTCCAGGTGAGGGTACGACAACGCTTTAGGGGGAGCGTACGTGTGAGGGCGCGGGTTAGTGTCAGCGTACGGGTTAGGATTAGGGGACAGGTGAGGGTCAGGCTTCGGGGAAGTGTTAGGGTTAGGGTTCGGGCTAGGGTTAGGGTTAGGGGACGGGGACGGTTTAGGGTCCAGGTGCGTGTACGACAACACTTTAGGGGGAGCGTACGTGTGAGGGCGTGGGTTAGTGTCAGCGTACGGGTTAGGATTAGGGGACGGGTGAGGGTCAGGCTTCGGGGAAGCGTTAGTGTTAGGGTTCGGGCTAGGGTTAGGGTTAGGGGACGGGGACAGTTTAGGGTCCAGGTGAGGGTACGACAACGCTTTAGGGGGAGCGTACGTGTGAGGGCGCGGGTTAGTGTCAGCGTATGGGTTAGGATTAGGGGACGGGTGAGGGTCAGGCTTCGGGGAAGGGTTAGGGTTAGGGTTCGGGCTAGGGTTAGGGTTAGGGGACGGGGACGGTTTAGGGTCCAGGTGAGGGTACGACAACACTTAAGGGGGAGCGTACGTGTGAGGGAGTGGTTAGTGTCAGCGTACGGTTTAGGATTAGGGGACGGGTGAGGGTCAGGCTTCGGGGAAGGGTTAGGGTTAGGGTTCGGCCTAGGGTTAGGGTTAGGGGACGGGGACGGTTTAGGGTCCAGGTGAGGGTACGACAACGCTTTAGGGGGAGCGTACGTGTGAGGGCGCAGGTTAGTGTCAGCGTACGGGTTAGGATTAGGGGACAGGTGAGGGTCAGGCTTCGGGGAAGGATTAGGGTTAGGGTTCGGGCTAGGGTTAGGTTTAGGGGACGGGGACGGTTTAGGGTCCAGGTGAGGGTACGACAACGCTTTAGGGGGAGCGTACGTATGAGTGCGTGGGTTAGTGCCAAGCGTACGGGTTAGGATTAGGGGAAGGGTGAGGGTCAGGCTTCGGGGAAGGGTTAGGGTTAGGGTTCGGGCTAGGGTTAGGGTTAGGGGACGGGGACGGTTTAGGGTCCAGGTGAGGGTACGACAACGCTTTAGGGGGAGCGTACGCGTGAGGGCGTGGGTTAGTGTCAGCGTACGGGTTAGGATTAGGGGACAGGTGAGGGTCAGGCTTCGGGGAAGTGTTAAGGTTACGGTTCGGGCTAGGGTTAGGGTTAGGGGACGGGGACGGTTTAGGGTCCAGGTAAGGGTACGACAACGCTTTAGGGGGAGCGTATGTGTGAGGGCGTGTGTTAGTGTCAGCGTACGGGTTAGGATTAGGTGACAGGTGAGGGTCAGGCTTCGGGGAAGGGTTAGGGTTAGGGTTCGGGCTAGGGTTAGGGTTAGGGGACGGGGACGGTTTAGGGTCCAGGTGAGGGTACGACAACGCTTTAGGAGGAGCGTACGTGTGAGGGCGTGGGTTAGTGTCAGCGTACGGGTTAGGATTAGGGGACGGGTGAGGGTCAGGCTTCGGGGAAGGGTTAGGGTTAGGGTTCGGTCTAAGGTTAGGGTTAGGGGACGGGGACGGTTTAGGGTCCAGGTGAGGGTACGCCAACGCTTTATGGGGAGCGTACGCGTGAGGGCGTGGATTAGTGTCAGCATACGGTTTAGGATTAGGGGACAGGTGAGGGTCAGGCTTCGGGGAAGTGTTAGGGTTAGGGTTCGGGCTAGGGTTAGGGTTTGGGGACGGGGACCGTTTAGGGTCCAGGTGAGGGTACGACAACGCTTTAGGGGGAGCGTACGTGTGAGGGCGCGGGTTAGTGTCAGCGTACGGGTTAGGATTAGGGGACAGGTGAGGGTCAGGCTTCGGGGAAGGGTTAGGGTTCGGGTTCGGGCTAGGGTTAGGGTTAGGGGACGGGGACGGTTTAGGGTCCAGGTGCGTGTACGACAACACTTTAGGGGGAGCGTACGTGTGAGGGCGTGGGTTAGTGTCAGCGTACGGGTTAGGATTAGGGGACGTGTGAGGGTCAGGCTTCGGGGAAGCGTTAGGGTTAGGGTTCGGGCTAGGGTTAGGGTTAGGGGACGGGGACAGTTTAGGGTCCAGGTGAGGGTACGACAACGCTTTAGGGGGAGCGTACGTGTGAGGGCGCGGGTTAGTGTCAGCGTATGGGTTAGGATTAGGGGACGGGTGAGGGTCAGGCTTCGGGGAAGCGTTAGGGTTAGGGTTCGGGCTAGGGTTAGGGTTAGGGGACGGGGACGGTTTAGGGTCCAGGTGAGGGTACGACAACACTTAAGGGGGAGCGTACGTGTGAGGGAGTGGTTAGTGTCAGCGTACGGGTTAGGATTAGGGGACGGGTGAGGGTCAGGCTTCGGGGAAGGGTTAGGGTTAGGGTTCGGCCTAGGGTTAGGGTTAGGGGACGGGGACGGTTTAGGGTCCAGGTGAGGGTACGACAACGCTTTAGGGGGAGCGTACGTGTGAGGGCGCAGGTTAGTGTCAGCGTACGGGTTAGGATTAGGGGACAGGTGAGGGTCAGGCTTCGGGGAAGGATTAGGGTTAGGGTTCGGGCTAGGGTTAGGTTTAGGGGACGGGGACGGTTTAGGGTCCAGGTGAGGGTACGACAACGCTTTAGGGGGAGCGTACGTATGAGTGCGTGGGTTAGTGCCAAGCGTACGGGTTAGGATTAGGGGAAGGGTGAGGGTCAGGCTTCGGGGAAAGGTTAGGGTTAGGGTTCGGGCTAGGGTTAGGGTTAGGGGACGGGGACGGTTTAGGGTCCAGGTGAGGGTACGACAACGCTTTAGGGGGAGCGTACGTGTGAGCGCGCGGGTTAGTGTCAGCGTACGGGTTAGGATTAGGGGACAGGTGAGGGTCAGGCTTCGGTGAAGGGTTAGGGTTAGGGTTCGGGCTAGGGTTGGGTTAGGGGACAGGGACGGTTTATGGTCCAGGTGAGGGTACGACAACGCTTTAGGGGGAGCGTACGCGTGAGGGCGCGGGTTAGTGTCAGCGTACGGGTTAGGATTAGGGGACGGGTGAGGGTCAGGCTTCGGGGAAGGGTTAGGGTTAGGGTTCGGTGTAAGGTTAGCGTTAGGGGACGGGGACGGTATAGGGTCCAGGTGAGGGTACGACAACGCTTTATGGGGAGCGTACGTGTGAGGGCGTGGGTTAGTGTCAGCGTACGGGTTAGGATTAGGGGACAGGTGAGGGTCAGGCTTCGGGGAAGTGTTAGGGTTACGGTTCGGGCTAGGGTTAGGGTTTGGGGAAGGGGACGGTTTAGGGTCCAGGTGAGGGTACGACAACGCTTTAGGGGGAGCGCACGTGTGAGGGCGCGGGTTAGTGTCAGCGTACGGGTTAGGATTAGGGGACAGGTGAGGGTCAGGCTTCTGGGAAGGGTTAGGGTTAGGGTTCGGGCTAGGTTTAGGGTTAGGGGACGGGGACGGTTTAGGGTCCAGGTGAGGGTACGACAACGCTTTACGGGGAGCGTACGTGTGAGGGTGTGGGTTAGTGTCAGCGTACGGGTTAGGATTAGGGGACCGGTGAGGGTCAGGCTTCGAGGAAGAGTTAGGGTTAGGGTTCGGGCTAGGGTTAGGGTTAGGGGACGGGGACGGTTTACGGTCCAGGTGAGGGTACAACAACGCTTTAGGGGGAGCGTACGTATGAGTGCGTGGGTTAGTGCCAAGCGTACGGGTTAGGATTAGGGGAAGGGTGAGGGTCAGGCTTCGGGGAAGGGTTAGGGTTAGGGTTCGGGCTAGGGTTAGGGTTAGGGGACGGGGACGGTTTAGGGTCCAGGTGAGGGTACGACAACGCTTTAGGGGGAGCGTACGTGTGAGCGCGCGGGTTAGTGTCAGCGTACGGGTTAGGATTAGGGGACGGGTGAGGGTCAGGCTTCGGGGAAGGGTTAGGGTTAGGGTTCGGGCTAGGGTTGGGTTAGGGGACAGGGACGGTTTATGGTCCAGGTGAGTGTACGACAACGCTTTAGGGGGAGCGTACGCGTGAGGGCGCGGGTTAGTGTCAGCGTACGGGTTAGGATTAGGGGACGGGTGAGGGTCAGGCTTCGGGGAAGGGTTAGTGTTAGGGTTCGGTGTAAGGTTAGCGTTAGGGGACGGGGACGGTTTAGGGTCCAGGTGAGGGTACGACAACGCTTTATGGGGAGCGTACGCGTGAGGGCGTGGGTTAGTGTCAGCGTACGGGTTAGGATTAGGGGACAGGTGAGGGTCAGGCTTCGGGGAAGTGTTAGGGTTAGGGTTCGGGCTAGGGTTAGGGTTAGGGGACGGGGACGGTTTAGGGTCCAGGTGAGGGTACGACAACACTTAAGGGGGAGCGTACGTGTGAGGGCGTGGGTTAGTGTCAGCGTACGGGTTAGGATTAGGGGACGGGTGAGGGTCAGGCTTCGGGGAAGGGTTAGGGTTAGGGTTCGGCCTAGGGTTAGGGTTAGGGGACGGGGACGGTTTAGGTTCCAGGTGAGGGTACGACAACGCTTTAGGGGGAGCGTACGTATGAGTGCGTGGGTTAGTGCCAAGCGTACGGGTTAGGATTAGGGGAAGGGTGAGGGTCAGGCTTCGGGGAAGGGTTAGGGTTAGGGTTCGGGCTAGGGTTAGGGTTAGGGGACGGGGACGGTTTAGGGTCCAGGTGAGGGTACGACAACGCTTTAGGGGGAGCGTACGTGTGAGCGCGCGGGTTAGTGTCAGCGTACGGGTTAGGATTAGGGGACGGGTGAGGGTCAGGCTTCGGGGAAGGGTTAGGGTTAGGGTTCGGGCTAGGGTTGGGTTAGGGGACAGGGACGGTTTATGGTCCAGGTGAGGGTACGACAACGCTTTAGGGGGAGCGTACGCGTGAGGGCGCGGGTTAGTGTCAGCGTACGGGTTAGGATTAGGGGACGGGTGAGGGTCAGGCTTCGGGGAAGGGTTAGTGTTAGGGTTCGGTGTAAGGTTAGCGTTAGGGGACGGGGACGGTTTAGGGTCCAGGTGAGGGTACGACAACGCTTTATGGGGAGCGTACGCGTGAGGGCGTGGGTTAGTGTCAGCGTACGGGTTAGGATTAGGGGACAGGTGAGGGTCAGGCTTCGGGGAAGTGTTAGGGTTACGGTTCGGGCTAGGGTTAGGGTTAGGGGACGGGGACGGTTTAGGGTCCAGGTAAGGGTACGACAACGCTTTAGGGGGAGCGTATGTGTGAGGGCGCGGGTTAGTGTCAGCGTACGGTTTAGGATTAGGTGACGGGTGAGGGTCAGGCTTCGGGGAAGGGTTAGGGTTAGGGTTCGGGCTAGGGTTAGGGTTAGGGGACGGGGACGGTTTAGGGTCCAGGTGAGGGTACGACAACGCTTTATGGGGAGCGTACGCGTGAGGGCGTGGATTAGTGTCAGCGTACGGTTTAGGATTAGGGGACAGGTGAGGGTCAGGCTTCGGGGAAGTGTTAGGGTTAGGGTTCGGGCTAGGGTTAGGGTTTGGGGACGGGGACGGTTTAGGGTCCAGGTGAGGTTACGACAACGCTTTAGGGGGAGCGTACGTGTGAGGGCGCGGGTTAGTGTCAGCGTACGGGTTAGGATTAAGGGACAGGTGAGGGTCAGGCTTCGGGGAAGGGTTAGGGTTAGGGTTCGGGCTAGGGTTAGGGTTAGGGGACGGGGACGGTTTAGGGTCCAGGTGAGGGTACGACAACGCTTTAGGGGGAGCGTACGTGTGAGCGCGCGGGTTAGTGTCAGCGTACGGGTTAGGATTAGGGGACAGGTGAGGGTCAGGCTTCGGTGAAGGGTTAGGGTTAGGGTTCGGGCTAGGGTTGGGTTAGGGGACAGGGACGGTTTATGGTCCAGGTGAGGGTACGACAACGCTTTAGGGGGAGCGCACGCGTGAGGGCGCGGGTTAGTGTCAGCGTACGGGTTAGGATTAGGGGACGGGTGAGGGTCAGGCTTCGGGGAAGGGTTAGGGTTAGGGTTCGGTGTAAGGTTAGCGTTAGGGGACGGGGACGGTATAGGGTCCAGGTGAGGGTACGACAACGCTTTATGGGGAGCGTACGTGTGAGGGCGTGGGTTAGTGTCAGCGTACGGGTTAGGATTAGGGGACAGGTGAGGGTCAGGCTTCGGGGAAGTGTTAGGGTTACGGTTCGGGCTAGGGTTAGGGTTTGGGGACGGGGACGGTTTAGGGTCCAGGTGAGGGTACGACAACGCTTTAGGGGGAGCTCACGTGTGAGGGCGCGGGTTAGTGTCAGCGTACGGGTTAGGATTAGGGGACAGGTGAGGGTCAGGCTTCTGGGAAGGGTTAGGGTTAGGGTTCGGGCTAGGTTTAGGGTTAGGGGACGGGGACGGTTTAGGGTCCAGGTGAGGGTACGACAACGCTTTACGGGGAGCGTACGTGTGAGGGTGTGGGTTAGTGTCAGCGTACGGGTTAGGATTAGGGGACCGGTGAGGGTCAGGCTTCGAGGAAGAGTTAGGGTTAGGGTTCGGGCTAGGGTTAGGGTTAGGGGACGGGGACGGTTTACGGTCCAGGTGAGGGTACGACAACGCTTTAGGGGGAGCGTACGTATGAGTGCGTGGGTTAGTGCCAAGCGTACGGGTTAGGATTAGGGGAAGGGTGAGGGTCAGGCTTCGGGGAAGGGTTAGGGTTAGGGTTCGGCCTAGGGTTAGGGTTAGGGGACGGGGACGGTTTAGGGTCCAGGTGAGGGTACGACAACGCTTTAGGGGGAGCGTACGTGTGAGCGCGCGGGTTAGTGTCAGCGTACGGGTTAGGATTAGGGGACGGGTGAGGGTCAGGCTTCGGGGAAGGGTTAGGGTTAGGGTTCGGGCTAGGGTTGGGTTAGGGGACAGGGACGGTTTATGGTCCAGGTGAGGGTACGACAACGCTTTAGGGGGAGCGTACGCGTGAGGGCGCGGGTTAGTGTCAGCGTACGGGTTAGGATTAGGGGACGGGTGAGGGTCAGGCTTCGGGGAAGGGTTAGTGTTAGGGTTCGGTGTAAGGTTAGCGTTAGGGGACGGGGACGGTTTAGGGTCCAGGTGAGGGTACGACAACGCTTTATGGGGAGCGTACGCGTGAGGGCGTGGGTTAGTGTCAGCGTACGGGTTAGGATTAGGGGACAGGTGAGGGTCAGGCTTCGGGGAAGTGTTAGGGTTAGGGTTCGGGCTAGGGTTAGGGTTAGGGGACGGGGACGGTTTAGGGTCCAGGTGAGGGTACGACAACACTTAAGGGGGAGCGTACGTGTGAGGGCGTGGGTTAGTGTCAGCGTACGGGTTAGGATTAGGGGACGGGTGAGGGTCAGGCTTCGGGGAAGGGTTAGGGTTAGGGTTCGGCCTAGGGTTAGGGTTAGGGGGCGGGGACGGTTTAGGTTCCAGGTGAGGGTACGACAACGCTTTAGGGGGAGCGTACGTATGAGTGCGTGGGTTAGTGCCAAGCGTACGGGTTAGGATTAGGGGAAGGGTGAGGGTCAGGCTTCGGGGAAGGGTTAGGGTTAGGGTTCGGGCTAGGGTTAGGGTTAGGGGACGGGGACGGTTTAGGGTCCAGGTGAGGGTACGACAACGCTTTAGGGGGAGCGTACGTGTGAGCGCGCGGGTTAGTGTCAGCGTACGGGTTAGGATTAGGGGACGGGTGAGGGTCAGGCTTCGGGGAAGGGTTAGGGTTAGGGTTCGGGCTAGGGTTGGGTTAGGGGACAGGGACGGTTTATGGTCCAGGTGAGGGTACGACAACGCTTTAGGGGGAGCGTACGCGTGAGGGCGCGGGTTAGTGTCAGCGTACGGGTTAGGATTAGGGGACGGGTGAGGGTCAGGCTTCGGGGAAGGGTTAGTGTTAGGGTTCGGTGTAAGGTTAGCGTTAGGGGACGGGGACGGTTTAGGGTCCAGGTGAGGGTACGACAACGCTTTATGGGGAGCGTACGCGTGAGGGCGTGGGTTAGTGTCAGCGTACGGTTTAGGATTAGGGGACAGGTGAGGGTCAGGCTTCGGGGAAGTGTTAGGGTTAGGGTTCGGGCTAGGGTTAGGGTTTGGGGACGGGGACGGTTTAGGGTCCAGGTGAGGTTACGACAACGCTTTAGGGGGAGCGTACGTGTGAGGGCGCGGGTTAGTGTCAGCGTACGGGTTAGGATTAAGGGACAGGTGAGGGTCAGGCTTCGGGGAAGGGTTAGGGTTAGGGTTCGGGCTAGGGTTAGGGTTAGGGGACGGGGACGGTTTAGGGTCTAGGTGAGGGTACGACAACGCTTTAGGGGGAGCGTACGTGTGAGGGCGCGGGTTAGTGTCAGCGTACGGGTTAGGATTAGGGGACGGGTGAGGGTCAGGCTTCGGGGAAGGGTTAGGGTTAGGGTTCGGGCTAGGGTTAGGGTTAGGGGACGGGGACGGTTTAGGGTCCAGGTGAGGGTACGACAACGCTTTAGGGGGAGCGTACGTGTGAGGGCACGGGTTAGTGTCAGCGTACGGGTTAGGATTAGGGGACAGGTGAGGGTCAGGCTTCGGGGAAGGATTAGGGCTAGGGTTCGGGCTAGGGTCAGGTTTAGGGGACGGGGACGGTTTAGGGTCCAGGTGAGGGTACGACAACGCTTTAGGGGGAGCGTACGTATGAGTGCGTGGGTTAGTGCCAAGCGTACGGGTTAGGATTAGGGGAATGGTGAGGGTCAGGCTTCGGGGAAGGTTTAGGGTTAGGGTTCGGTCTAAGGTTAGGGTTAGGGGACGGGGACGGTTTAGGGTCCAGGTGGGGTACGACAAAGCTTTAGGGGGAGCGTACGCGTGAGGGCGTTGGTTAATGTCAGCGTACGGGTTAGGATTTGGGGACGGGTGAGGGTCAGGCTTCGGGGAAGGGTTAGGGTTCGGGTTCGGGCTAGGGTTAGGGTTAGGGGACGGGGACGGTTTAGGGTCCAGTTGAGGGTACGACAACGCTTTACGGGGAGCGTACGCGTGAGAGCGTGGGTTAGTGTCAGCGTACGGGTTAGGCTTAGGGGACGGGTGAGGGTCATGCTTCGGGGAAGTGTTAGGGTTAGGGTTCGGGCTAGGGTTAGGGTTAGGGGACGGGGACGGTTTAGGGTCCAGGTGAGTGTACGACAACACTTAAGGGAGAGCGTACGTGTGAGGGCGCAGGTTAGTGTCACCGTACGGGTTAGGATTAGGGGACAGGTGAGGGTCAGGCTTCAGGGAAGGGTTAGGGTTAGGGTTCGGGCTAGGTTTAGGGTTAGGGGACGGGGAAGGTTTAGGGTCCAGGTGAGGGTACGACAACGCTTTAGGGAGAGCGTACGTGTGAGGGTGCGTGTTAGTGTCAGCGTACGGGTTAGGATTAGGGGACGGGTGAGGGTCAGGCTTCGGGGAAGGGTTAGGGTTAGGGTTCGGGCTAGGGTTAGGGTTAGGGGACGGGGACGGTTTAGGGTCCAGGTGAGGGTACGACAACACTTAAGGGGGAGCGTACGCGTGAGGGCGTGGGTTAGTGTCAGCGTACAGGTTAGGATTAGGGGACGGGTGAGGGTCAGGCTTCGGGGAAGGGTTAGGTTTAGGGTTCGGGCTAGGGTTAGGGTTAGGGGATAGGGACGGTTTAGGGTCCAGGTGAGGGTACGACAACGCTTTAGGGGGAGCGTACATGTGAGGGCGTGGGTTAGTGTCAGCGTACGGGTTAGGATTAGGGGACGGGTGAGGGTCAGGCTTCGGGGAAGGGTTAGGGTTAGGGTTCGGGTTAGGGTTAGGGCCTGGGGGGTTTAGGGTACATGTGAGGGTACGACAACGCTTTAGGGGAACGTATGTGTGAGGGCGCGGGTTAGTGTCAGCGTACGGGTTAGGATGAGGGGACGGGTGAGGGTCAGGCTTCGGGGAAGGTTTAGGGTTAGGGTTCGGGCTAGGGTTAGGGTTAGGGGACGGGGACGGTTTAGGGTCCAGGTGAGGGTATGACAACGCTTTAGGGGGAGTGTACGTTTGAGGGCGCGGGTTAGTGTCAGCGTACGGTTTAGTATTAGGGGACGGGTGAGGGTCAGGCTTCGGGGAAGGGTTAGGGTTAGGGTTCGGGCTAGGGTTAGGGTTAGGGGACGGGGACGGTTTAGGGTCCAGGTGAGGGTACGAAAACGCTTTAGGGGGAGCGTACGTGTGAGGGCGCGTGTTAGTGTCAGCGTACGGGTTAGGATTAGGGGACAGGTGAGGGTCAGGCTTCTGGGAAGGTTTAGGGTTAGGGTTCGGGCTAGGGTTAGGGTTAGGGGACGGGGATGGTTTAGGGTCCAGGTGAGGTTTCGACAACGCTTTAGGGGGAGCGTACGTGTGAGGGCGCGGGTTAGTGTCAGCGTACGGGTTAGGATTAGGGGACGGGTGAGGGTCAGGCTTCGGGGAAGGGTTAGGGTTAGGGTTCGGGCTAGGGTTGTGTTAGGGGACAGGGACGGTTTAGGGTCCAGGTGAGGGTACGACAACGCTTTAGGAGGAGCGTACGCGTGAGGGCGCGGGTTAGTGTCAGCGTACGGGTTAGGATTAGGGGACGGGTGAGGGTCAGGCTTCGGGGAAGGTTTAGGGTTAGGGTTCCGTGTAAGGTTAGCGTTAGGGGACGGGGACGGTTTAGGGTCCAGGTGAGGGTACGACAACGCTTTATGGGGAGCGTACGTGTGAGGGCGTGGGTTAGTGTCAGCGTACGGGTTAGGATTAGGGGACAGGTGAGGGTCAGGCTTCGGGGAAGTGTTAGGGTTACGGTTCGGGCTAGGGTTAGGGTTAGGGGACGGGGACGGTTTAGGGTCCAGGTAAGGGTACGACAACGCTTTAGGGGGAGCGTATGTGTGAGGGCGCGGGTTAGTGTCAGCGTACGGGTTAGGATTAGGTGACAGGTGAGGGTCAGGCTTCGGGGAAGGGTTAGGATTAGGGTTCGGGCTAGGGTTAGGGTTAGGGGACGGGGACGGTTTAGGGTCCAGGTGAGGGTACGACAACGCTTTAGGAGGAGCGTACGTGTGAGGGCGCGGGTTAGTTTCAGCGTACGGGTTAGGATTAGGGGACGGGTGAGGGTCAGGCTTCGGGGAAGGGTTAGGGTTAGGGTTCGGTCTAAGGTTAGGGTTAGGGTACGGGGACGGTTTAGGGTCCAGGTGAGAGTACGACAACGCTTTATGGGGAGCGTACGCGTGAGGGCGTAGGTTAGTGTCAGCGTACGGTTTAGGATTAGGGGACAGGTGAGGGTCAGGCTTCGGGGAAGTGTTAGGGTTAGGGTCTGGGCTAGGGTTAGGGTTTGGGGACGGGGACGGTTTAGGGTCCAGGTGAGGTTACGACAACGCTTTACGGGGAGCGTACGTGTGAGGGCGCGGGTTAGTGTCAGCGTACGGGTTAGGATTAGGGGACAGGTGAGGGTCAGGCTTCTGGGAAGGGTTAGGGTTAGGTTTCGGGCTAGGGTTAGGGTTAGGGGACGGGGACGGTTTAGGGTCCAGGTGAGGGTACGACAACGCTTTACGGGGAGCGTACGTGTGAGGGTGCGGGTTAGTGTCAGCGTACGGGTTAGGATTAGGGGACCGGTGAGGGTCAGGCTTCGAGGAAGAGTTAGGGTTAGGGTTCGGGCTAGGGTTAGGGTTAAGGGACGGGGACGGTTTAGGGTCCAGGTGAGGGTACGACAACGCTTTAGGGGGAGCGTACGTGTGAGGGCGCAGGTTAGTGTCAGCGTACGGGTTAGGATTAGGGGACGGGTGAGGGTCAGGCTTCGGGGAAGTGTTAGGGTTAGGGTTCGGGCTAGGGTTAGGGTTAGGGGTCGGGGACGGTTTAGGGTCCAGGTGTGTGTACGACAACACTTTAGGGGGAGCGTACGTGTGAGGGCGCGGGTTAGTGTCAGCGTACGGGTTAGGATTAGGGGACGGGTGAGGGTCAGGCTTCGGGGAAGCGTTAGGGTAAGGGTTCGGGCTAGGGTTAGGGTTAGGGGACGGGGACGGTTTAGGGTCCAGGTGAGGGTACGACAACGCTTTAGGGGGAGCGTACGTGTGAGGGCGCGGGTTAGTGTCAGCGTACGGGTTAGGATTAGGGGACGGGTGAGGGTCAGGCTTCGGGGAAGGGTTAGGGTTAGGGTTCGGGCTAGGGTTAGGGTTAGGGGACTGGGACGGTTTAGGGTCCAGGTGAGGGTACGACAATGCTTTAGGGGGAGCGTACGTGTGAGGGCGTGGGTTAGTGTCAGCGTACGGGTTAGGATTAGGGGACGGGTGAGGGTCAGGCTTCGGGAAAGGGTTAGGGTTAGGGTTCGGGCTAGGGTTAGGGTTAGGGGACGGGGACGGTTTAGGGTCCAGGTGAGGGTACGACAACGCTTTAGGGGGAGCGTACGTGTGAGGGCGCGGGTTAGTGTCAGCGTACGGGTTAGGATTAGGAGACAGGTGAGGGTCAGGCTTCGGGGAAGGGTTAGGGTTAGGGTTCGGGTTAGGGTTAGGGTTAGGGGACGGGGACGGTTTAGGGTCAAGGTGAGTGTACGACAACACTTAAGGGGAAGCGTACGTGTGAGGGCGCGGGTTAGTGTCAGCGTACGGGTTAGGATTAGGGGACGTGTGAGGGTCAGGCTTCGGGGAAGGGTTAGGTTTAGGGTTCGGGCTAGGGTTAGGGTTAGGGGACTGGGGCGGTTTAGGGTCCAGGTGAGGGTACGACAACGCTTTAGGGGGAGCGTACATGTGAGGGCGCGGGTTAGTGTCAGCGTACGGTTTACGATTAGGGGACGGGTGAGGGTCAGGCTTCGGGGAAGTGTTAGGGTTAGGTTTCGGGCTAGGGTTAGGGTTAGGGGACGGGGACGGTTTAGGGTCCAGGTGAGGGTACGACAGCGCTTTAGGGGGAGCGTACGTGTGAGGGCGCGGGTTAGTGTCAGCGTACGGTTTAGGATTAGGGGACGGGGGAGGGTCAGGCTTCGGGGAACGGTTAGGGTTAGGGTTCGGGCTAGGGTTAGGGTTAGGGGACGGGGACGGTTTAGGGTCCAGGTGAGGGTACGACAACGCTTTAGGGGGAGCGTACGTGTGAGGTCGCGGGTTAGTGTCAGCGTACGGGTTAGGATTAGGGGACGGGTGAGGGTCAGGCTTCGGGGAAGGGTTAGGGTTAGGGTTCGGGCTAGGGTTAGGGTTAGGGGACGGGGACGGTTTAGGATCCAGGTGAGGGTACGACAACGCTTAAGGGGGAGCGTATGTGTGAGGGCGCGGGTTAGTGTCAGTGTACGGGTTAGGATTAAGGGACGGGTGAGGGTCAGGCTTCGGGGAAGGGTTAGGGTTTGGGTTCGGACTAGGGTTAGGGTTAGGGGACGGGGACGGTTTAGGGACCAGGTGAGGGTACGACAACGCTTTAGGGGGAGCGTACGTGTGAGGGCGCGGGTTAGTGTCAGCGTACGGTTTAGTATTAGGGGACGGGTGAGGGTCAGGCTTCGGGGAACGGTTAGGGTTAGGGTTCGGGCTAGGGTTAGGGTTAGGGGACGGGGACGGTTTAGGGTCCAGGTGAGGGTACGACAACGCTTTATGGGGAGCGTACGCATGAGGGCGCGGGTTAGTGTCAGCGTACGGGTTAGGATTAGTGGACAGGTGAGGGTCAGGCTTCGGGGAAGTGTTAGGGTTAGGGTTCGGGCTAGGGTTAGGGTTAGGGGACGGGGATGGTTTAGGGTCCAGGTGAGGGTACGAGAACGCTTTAGGGGGAGCGTATGTGTGAGGGCGCGGGTTAGTGTCAGCGAACGGGTTAGGATTAGGGGACAGGTGAGGGTCAGGCTTCTGGGAAGGGTTAGGGTTAGGGTTCGGGCTAGGGTTAGGGTTAGGGGACTGGGACGGTTTAGGGTCCAGGTGAGGGTACGCCAACGCTTTAGGAGGAGCGTACGTGTGAGGGCGTGGGTTAGTGTCAGCGTACGGGTTAGGATTAGGGGACGGGTGAGGGTCAGGCTTCGGGGAAGGGTTAGGGTTAGGGTTCGGTCTAAGGTTAGGTTTAGGGGACTGGGACGGTTTAGGGTCCAGGTGAGGGTACGCCAACGCTTTATGGGGAGCGTACGCGTGAGGGCGTGGATTAGTGTCAGCGTACGGTTTAGGATTAGGGGACAGGTGAGGGTCAGGCTTCGGGGAAGTGTTAGGGTTAGGGTTCGGGCTAGGGTTAGGGTTTGGGGACGGGGACCGTTTAGGGTCCAGGTGAGGGTACGACAACGCTTTAGGGGGAGCGTACGTGTGAGGGCGCGGGTTAGTGTCAGCGTACGGGTTAGGATTAGGGGACAGGTGAGGGTCAGGCTTCGGGGAAGTGTTAGGGTTAGGGTTCGGGCTAGGGTTAGGGTTAGGGGACGGGGACGGTTTAGGGTCCAGGTGCGTGTACGACAACACTTTAGGGGGAGCGTACGTGTGAGGGCGTGGGTTAGTGTCAGCGTACGGGTTAGGATTAGGGGACGGGTGAGGGTCAGGCTTCGGGGAAGCGTTAGGGTTAGGGTTCGGGCTAGGGTTAGGGTTAGGGGACGGGGACAGTTTAGGGTCCAGGTGAGGGTACGACAACGCTTTAGGGGGAGCGTACGTGTGAGGGCGCGGGTTAGTGTCAGCGTATGGGTTAGGATTAGGGGACGGGTGAGGGTCAGGCTTCGGGGAAGGGTTAGGGTTAGGGTTCGGGCTAGGGTTAGGGTTAGGGGACGGGGACGGTTTAGGGTCCAGGTGAGGGTACGACAACACTTAAGGGGGAGCGTACGTGTGAGGGAGTGGTTAGTGTCAGCGTACGGTTTAGGATTAGGGGACGGGTGAGGGTCAGGCTTCGGGGAAGGGTTAGGGTTAGGGTTCGGCCTAGGGTTAGGGTTAGGGGACGGGGACGGTTTAGGGTCCAGGTGAGGGTACGACAACGCTTTAGGGGGAGCGTACGTGTGAGGGCGCAGGTTAGTGTCAGCGTACGGGTTAGGATTAGGGGACAGGTGAGGGTCAGGCTTCGGGGAAGGATTAGGGTTAGGGTTCGGGCTAGGGTTAGGTTTAGGGGACGGGGACGGTTTAGGGTCCAGGTGAGGGTACGACAACGCTTTAGGGGGAGCATACGTATGAGTGCGTGGGTTAGTGCCAAGCGTACGGGTTAGGATTAGGGGAAGGGTGAGGGTCAGGCTTCGGGGAAGGGTTAGGGTTAGGGTTCGGGCTAGGGTTAGGGTTAGGGGACGGGGACGGTTTAGGGTCCAGGTGAGGGTACGACAACGCTTTAGGGGGAGCGTACGCGTGAGGGCGTGGGTTAGTGTCAGCGTACGGGTTAGGATTAGGGGACAGGTGAGGGTCAGGCTTCGGGGAAGTGTTAAGGTTACGGTTCGGGCTAGGGTTAGGGTTAGGGGACGGGGACGGTTTAGGGTCCAGGTAAGGGTACGACAACGCTTTAGGGGGAGCGTATGTGTGAGGGCGTGTGTTAGTGTCAGCGTACGGGTTAGGATTAGGTGACAGGTGAGGGTCAGGCTTCGGGGAAGGGTTAGGGTTAGGGTTCCGGCTAGGGTTAGGGTTAGGGGACGGGGACGGTTTAGGGTCCAGGTGAGGGTACGACAACGCTTTAGGAGGAGCGTACGTGTGAGGGCGTGGGTTAGTGTCAGCGTACGGGTTAGGATTAGGGGACGGGTGAGGGTCAGGCTTCGGGGAAGGGTTAGGGTTAGGGTTCGGTCTAAGGTTAGGGTTAGGGGACGGGGACGGTTTAGGGTCCAGGTGAGGGTACGCCAACGCTTTATGGGGAGCGTACGCGTGAGGGCGTGGATTAGTGTCAGCGTACGGTTTAGGATTAGGGGACAGGTGAGGGTCAGGCTTCGGGGAAGTGTTAGGGTTAGGGTTCGGGCTAGGGTTAGGGTTTGGGGACGGGGACCGTTTAGGGTCCAGGTGAGGGTACGACAACGCTTTAGGGGGAGCGTACGTGTGAGGGCGCGGGTTAGTGTCAGCGTACGGGTTAGGATTAGGGGACAGGTGAGGGTCAGGCTTCGGGGAAGGGTTAGGGTTCGGGTTCGGGCTAGGGTTAGGGTTAGGGGACGGGGACGGTTTAGGGTCCAGGTGCGTGTACGACAACACTTTAGGGGGAGCGTACGTGTGAGGGCGTGGGTTAGTGTCAGCGTACGGGTTAGGATTAGGGGACGTGTGAGGGTCAGGCTTCGGGGAAGCGTTAGGGTTAGGGTTCGGGCTAAGGTTAGGGTTAGGGGACGGGGACAGTTTAGGGTCCAGGTGAGGGTACGACAACGCTTTAGGGGGAGCGTACGTGTGAGGGCGCGGGTTAGTGTCAGCGTATGGGTTAGGATTAGGGGACGGGTGAGGGTCAGGCTTCGGGGAAGCGTTAGGGTTAGGGTTCGGGCTAGGGTTAGGGTTAGGGGACGGGGACGGTTTAGGGTCCAGGTGAGGGTACGACAACACTTAAGGGGGAGCGTACGTGTGAGGGAGTGGTTAGTGTCAGCGTACGGGTTAGGATTAGGGGACGGGTGAGGGTCAGGCTTCGGGGAAGGTTTAGGGTTAGGGTTCGGCCTAGGGTTAGGGTTAGGGGACGGGGACGGTTTAGGGTCCAGGTGAGGGTACGACAACGCTTTAGGGGGAGTGTACGTGTGAGGGCGCAGGTTAGTGTCAGCGTACGGGTTAGGATTAGGGGACAGGTGAGGGTCAGGCTTCGGGGAAGGATTAGGGTTAGGGTTCGGGCTAGGGTTAGGTTTAGGGGACGGGGACGGTTTAGGGTCCAGGTGAGGGTACGACAACGCTTTAGGGGGAGCGTACGTATGAGTGCGTGGGTTAGTGCCAAGCGTACGGGTTAGGATTAGGGGAAGGGTGAGGGTCAGGCTTCGGGGAAGGGTTAGGGTTAGGGTTCGGGCTAGGGTTAGGGTTAGGGGACGGGGACGGTTTAGGGTCCAGGTGAGGGTACGACAACGCTTTAGGGGGAGCGTACGTGTGAGCGCGCGGGTTAGTGTCAGCGTACGGGTTAGGATTAGGGGACAGGTGAGGGTCAGGCTTCGGTGAAGGGTTAGGGTTAGGGTTCGGGCTAGGGTTGGGTTAGGGGACAGGGACGGTTTATGGTCCAGGTGAGGGTACGACAACGCTTTAGGGGGAGCGTACGCGTGAGGGCGCGGGTTAGTGTCAGCGTACGGGTTAGGATTAGGGGACGGGTGAGGGTCAGGCTTCGGGGAAGGGTTAGGGTTAGGGTTCGGTGTAAGGTTAGCGTTAGGGGACGGGGACGGTATAGGGTCCAGGTGAGGGTACGACAACGCTTTATGGGGAGCGTACGTGTGAGGGCGTGGGTTAGTGTCAGCGTACGGGTTAGGATTAGGGGACAGGTGAGGGTCAGGCTTCGGGGAAGTGTTAGGGTTACGGTTCGGGCTAGGGTTAGGGTTAGGGGACGGGGACGGTTTAGGGTCCAGGTAAGGGTACGACAACGCTTTAGGGGGAGCGTATGTGTGAGGGCGCGGGTTAGTGTCAGCGTACGGGTTAGGATTAGGTGACAGGTGAGGGTCAGGCTTCGGGGAAGGGTTAGGGTTAGGGTTCGGGCTAGGGTTAGGGTTAGGGGACGGGGACGGTTTAGGGTCCAGGTGAGGGTACGACAACGCTTTAGGAGGAGCGTACGTGTGAGGGCGCGGGTTAGTGTCAGCGTACGGGTTAGGATTAGGGGACGGGTGAGGGTCAGGCTTCGGGGAAGGGTTAGGGTTAGGGTTCGGTCTAAGGTTAGGGTTAGGGGACGGGGACGGTTTAGGGTCCAGGTGAGGGTACGACAACGCTTCATGGGGAGCGTACGCGTGAGGGCGTGGATTAGTGTCAGCGTACGGTTTAGCATTAGGGGACAGGTGAGGGTCAGGCTTCGGGGAAGTGTTAGGGTTAGGGTTCGGGCTAGGGTTAGGGTTTGGGGACGGGGACGGTTTAGGGTCCAGGTGAGGGTACGACAACGCTTTAGGGGGAGCGCACGTGTGAGGGCGCGGGTTAGTGTCAGCGTACGGGTTAGGATTAGGGGACAGGTGAGGGTCAGGCTTCTGGGAAGGGTTAGGGTTAGGGTTCGGGCTAGGTTTAGGGTTAGGGGACGGGGACGGTTTAGGGTCCAGGTGAGGGTACGACAACGCTTTACGGGGAGCGTACGTGTGAGGGTGTGGGTTAGTGTCAGCGTACGGGTTAGGATTAGGGGACCGGTGAGGGTCAGGCTTCGAGGAAGAGTTAGGGTTAGGGTTCGGGCTAGGGTTAGGGTTAGGGGACGGGGACGGTTTACGGTCCAGGTGAGGGTACGACAACGCTTTAGGGGGAGCGTACGTGTGAGGGCGCAGGTTAGTGTCAGCGTACGGGTTAGGATTAGGGGACGGGTGAGGGTCAGGCTTCGGGGAAGTGTTAGGGTTAGGGTTCGCGCTAGGGTTAGGGTTAGGGGCGGGGACGGTTTAGGGTCCAGGTGTGTGTACGACAACACTTTAGGGGGAGCGTACGTGTGAGGGCGCGGGTTAGTGTCAGCGTACGGGTTAGGATTAGGGGACGGGTGAGAGTCAGGCTTCGGGGAAGCGTTAGGGTTAGGGTTCGGGCTAGGGTTAGGGTTAGGGGACGGGGACGGTTTAGGTTCCAGGTGAGGGTACGACAACGCTTTAGGGGGAGCGTACGTGTGAGGGCGCGGGTTAGTGTCAGCGTACGGGTTAGGATTAGGGGACGTGTGAGGGTCAGGCTTCGGGGAAGGGTTAGGGTTAGGGTTCGGGCTAGGGTTAGGGTTAGGGGACGGGGACGGTTTAGGGTCCAGGTGAGGGTACGACAACCCTTTAGGGGGAGCGTACGAGTCAGGGCGCGGGTTAGTGTCAGCGTACGGGTTAGGATTAGGGGACGGGTGAGGGTCAGGCTTCGGGGAAGGGTTAGGGTTTGGGTTCGGGCTAGGGTTAGGGTTAGGGGACGGGGACGGTTTAGGGTCCAGGTGAGGGTACGACAACGCTTTATGTGGAGCGTATGCGTGAGGGCGCGGGTTAGTGTCAGCGTACGGGTTAGGATTAGGGGATGGGTGAGGGTCAGGCTTCGGGGAAGGGTTATGGTTAGGGTTCGGTCTAAGGTTAGGGTTAGGGGACGGGGACGGTTTAGGGTCCAGGTGAGGGTACGACAACGCTTTATGGGGAGCGTAAGCGTGAGGGCGCGGGTTAGTGTCAGCGTACGGGTTAGGATTAGGGGACGGGTGAGGATCAGGCTTCGGGGAAGAGTCAGGGTTTGGGTTCGGAATAGGGTTAGGGTTAGGGGACGGGGACGGTTTAGGGTCCAGGTGAGGGTACGACAACGCATTAGTGGGAGCGTACGTGTGAGGGCGCAGGTTAGTGTCAGTATACGGTTTAGTATTAGGGGACGGGTGAGGGTCAGGCTTCGGGGAACGGTTAGGGTTAGGGTTCGGGCTAGGGTTAGGGTTAGGGGACTGGGACGGTTTAGGGTCCAGGTGAGGGTACGACAACGCTTTAGGGGGAGCGTACGTGTGAGGGCGCGGGTTAGTGTCAGCGTACGGGTTAGGATTAGGGGACGGGTGAGGGTCAGGCTTCGGGGAAGGGTTAAGGTTATTGTTCGGGCTAGGGTTAGGGTTAGGGTACGGGGACGGTTTAGGATCCAGGTGAGGGTACGACAAAGCTTAAGGGGGAGTGTACGTGTGAGGGCGCGGGTTAGTGTCAGCGTACGGGTTAGGATTAAGGGACAGGTGAGGGTCAGGCTTCTGGGAAGGGTTAGGGTTAGGGTTCAGGCTAGGGTTAGGGTTAGGGGACGGGGACGGTTTAGGGTCCAGGTGAGGGTACGACAACGCTTTAGGGGGAGCGTACGTGTGAGGGCGCGGGTTAGTGTCAGCGTACGGGTTAGGATTAGGGGAAGGGTGAGGGTCAGGCTTCGGGGAAGGGTTAGGGTTAGGGTTCGGGCTAGGGCTCGGTTAGGGGACAGGGACGGTTTAGGGTCCAGGTGAGGGTACGACAACGCTTTAGGTGGAGCGTACGCCTGAGGGCGCAGGTTAGTGTCAGCGTACGGGTTAGGATTAGGGGACGGGTGAGGGTCAGGCTTCGGGGAAGGGTTAGGGTTAGGGTTCGGTGTAAGGTTAGCGTTAGGGGACGGGGACGGTTTAGGGTCCAGGTGAGGGTACGACAACGCTTTATGGGGAGCGTACGCGTGAGGGCGTGGGTTAGTGTCAGCGTACGGGTTAGGATTAGGGGACAGGTGAGGGTCAGGCTTCGGGGAAGTGTTAGGGTTACGGTTCGGGCTAGGGTTAGGGTTAGGGGATGGGGACGGTTTAAGGTCCAGGTGAGTGAACGACAACGCTTTAGGGGGAGCGTACGTGTGAGGGCGCGGGTTAGTGTCAGCGTACGGGTTAGGATTAGGGGACGGGTGAGGGTCAGGCTTCGGGGAAGGGTTAGGGTTAGGGTTCGGGCTAGGGTTAGGTTTAGGGTACAGGGACGGTTTAGGATCCAGGTGAGGGTACGACAACGCTTAAGGGGGAGCGTACGTGTGAGGGCGCGGGTTAGTGTCAGCGTACGGGTTAGGATTAAGGGACGGGTGAGGGTCAGGTTTCGGGGAAGGGTTAGGTTTAGGGTTCGGGCTAGGGTTAAGGTTAGGGGACTGGGGCGGTTTCGGGTCCAGGTGAGGGTACCACAACGCTTTAGGGGGAGCGTACGTGTGAGGGCGTGGGTTAGTGTCAGCGTACGGGTTAGGATTAGGGGACGAGTGACGGTCAGGCTTCGGGGAAGTGTTAGGGTTAGGTTTCGGGTTAGGGTTAGGGTTAGGGGACGGGGACGGTTTAGGGTCCAGGTGAGGGTACGAAAACGCTTTAGGGGGAGCGTAAGTGTGAGGGCGCGGGTTAGTGTCAGCGTACGGGTTACGATTAGGGGACGGGTGAGGGTCAGGCTTCGGGGAAGGGTTAGGGTTAGGGTTCGGGCTAGGGTTAGGGTTAGGGGACGGGGACGGTTTAGGGTCCAGGTGAGGGTACGACAACACTTAAGGGGGAGCGTACGTGTGAGGGCGCGGGTTAGTGTCAGCGTACGGGGTAGGATTAGGGGACGGGTGAGGGTCAGGCTTCGGGGAAGGGTTAGGGTTAGGGTTCGGGCTAGGGTTAGGGTTAGGGGACGGGGACGGTTTAGGGTCCAGGTGAGGGTACGACAACGCTTTAGGGGGAGCGTACGCGTGAGGGCGCGGGTTAGTGTCAGCGTACAGGTTAGGATTAGGGGACGGGTGAGGGTCAGGCTTCGGGGAAGGGTTAGAGTTACGGTTCGGGCTAGGGTTAGGGTTAGGGGACGGGGACTGTTTAGGGTCCAGGTGAGGGTACGAAAACGCTTTAGGAGGAGCGTACGTGTGAGGTCGCGGGTTAGTGTCAGCGTACGGGTTAGGATTAGGGGACGGGTGAGGGTCAGGCTTCGGGGAAGGGTTAGGGTTAGAGTTCAGGCTACGGTTAGGGTTAGGGGACTGGGGCGGTTTAGGGTCCAGGTGAGGGTACGACAACGCTTTAGGGGGAGCGTACGTGTGAGGGCGCGGGTTAGTGTCAGCGTACGCGTTAGGATTAGGGGACGGGTGAGGGTCAGGCTTCGGGGAAGGGTTAGGGTTAGGGTTCGGGCTAGGGTTAGGGTTAGGGGACGGGGACGGTTTAGGGTCCAGGTGTGGGCCCGACAACGCTTTAGGGGGAGCGTACGTGTGAGGGCGCGGGTTGGTGTCAGCGTACGGTTTAGGATTAGGGACGGGTGAGGGTCAGGCTTCGGGGAAGGGTTAGGGTTAGGGTTCGGGCTAGGGTTAGGGTTAGGGGACGGGGACGGTTTAGGGTCCAGGTGAGGGTACGACAACGCTTTAGGGGGAGCGTACGTGTGAGGGCGCGGGTTAGTGTCAGCGTACGGGTTAGGATTAGGGGACGGGTGAGGGTCAGGCTTCGGGGAAGGGTTAGGGTTAGGGTTCGGGCTAGGGTTAGGGTTAGGGGACGGGTACGGTTTAGGATCCAGGTGAGGGTACGACAACGTTTAAGGGGGAGAGTATGTGTGAGGGCGCGGGTTAGTGTCAGCGTACGGGTTAGGATTAAGGGACGGGTGAGGGTCAGGCTTCGGGGAAAGGTTAGGGTTAGGGTTCGGGCTAGGGTTAGGGTTAGGGGACGGGGACGGTTTAGGGTCCAGGTGAGTGTACGACAACGCTTTAGGGGGAGCGTACGCGTGAGGGCGCGGGTTAGTGTCAGCGTACGGGTTAGGATTAGGGGACGGGTGAGGGTCAGGCTTCGGGGAAGGGTTAGGGTTAGGTTTCGGTCTAAGGTTAGGGTTAGGGGACGGGGACGGTTTAGGGTCCAGGTGAGGGTACGACAATCCTTTAGGGGGAGCGTACGCGTCAGGGCGCGGGTTAGTGTCAGCGTACGGGTTAGGATTAGGGGACGGGTGAGGGTCAGGCTTCGGGGAAGGGTTAGGGTTAGGGTTCGGTCTAAGTTTAGGGTTAGGGGACGGGGACGGTTTAGGGTCCAGGTGAGGGTACGACAACGCTTTATGGGGAGCGTACGCGTGAGGGCGCGGGTTAGTGTCAGCGTACGGGTTAGGATTAGGGGACAGGTGAGGGTCAGGCTTCGGGGAAGTGTTAGGGTTAGGGTTCGGGCTAGGGTTAGGGTTAGGGGACGGGGACGGTTTAGGGTCCAGGTGAGGGTACGACAACGCTTTAGGGGGAGCGTACGTGTGAGGGCGCGGGTTAGTGTCAGAGTACGGGTTAGGATTAGGGGACGGGTGAGGGTCAGGCTTCGGGGAAGGGTTAGGGTTAGGGTTCGGGCTAGGGTTGGGTTAGGGGACAGGGACGGTTTAGGGTCCAGGTGAGGGTACGACAACGCTTTAGGGGGAGCGTACGTGTGAGGGCGCGGGTTAGTGTCAGCGTACGGGTTAGGATTAGGGGACGGGTGAGGGTCAGGCTTCGGGGAAGGGTTAGGGTTAGGGTTCGTTGTAAGGTTAGCGTTAGGGGACGGGGACGGTTTAGGGTCCAGGTGAGGGTACGACAACGCTTTATGTGGAGCGTACGCGTGAGGGCGTGGGTTAGTGTCAGCGTACGGGTTAGGATTAGGGGACAGGTGAGGGTCAGGCTTCGGGGAAGTGTTAGGGTTACGGTTCGGGCTAGGGTTAGGGTTAGGGGACGGGGGCGGTTTAGGGTCCAGGTGAGGGTACGACAACGCTTTAGGGGGAGCGTATGTGTGAGGGCGCGGGTTAGTGTCAGCGTACGGGTTAGGATTAGGGGACGGGTGAGGGTCAGGCTTCTGGGAAGGGTTAGGGTTAGGGTTCGGGCGAGGGTTAGGGTTAGGGGACGGGGACGATTTAGGGTCCAGGTGAGGGTACGACAACGCTTTAGGGGGAGCATATGTGTGAGGGCGCGGGTTAGTGTCAGCGTTCGTGTTAGGATTAAGGGAGGGGTGAGGGTCAGGCTTCGGGGAAGGGTTAGGGTTAGGGTTCGGGCTAGGGTTAGGGTTAGGGGACGGGGACGGTTTAGGGTCCAGGTGAGGGTACGACAACGCTTTAGGGGGAGCGTACGCGTGAGGGCGCGGGTTAGTGTCAGCGTACGGGTTAGGATTAGGGGACGGGTGAGGGTCAGGCTTCGGGGAAGTGTTAGGGTTAGGGTTCGGTCTAAGGTTAGGGTTAGGGGACGGGGACGGTTTAGGGTCCAGGTGAGGGTACGACAACGCTTTATGGGGAGCGTACGCGTGAGGGCGTGGGTTAGTGTCAGCGTACGGGTTAGGATTAGGGGACAGGTGAGGGTCAGGCTTCGGGGAAGTGTTAGGGTTAGGGTTCGGGCTAGGGTTAGGGTTAGGGGACGGGGACGGTTTAGGGTCCAGGTGAGGGTACGACAACGCTTTAGGGGGAGCGTATGTGTGAGGGCGCGGGTTAGTGTCAGCGTACGGTTTAGGATTAGGGGACAGGTGAGGGTCAGGCTTCTGGGAAGGGTTAGGGTTAGGGTTCGGGCTAGGGTTAGGGTTAGGGGACGGTAACGGTTTAGGGTCCAGGTGAGGGTACGACAACGCTTTAGGGGGAGCGTACGTGTGAGGGCGCGGGTTAGTGTCAGCGTAGGGTTTAGTATTAGGGGACGGGTGAGGGTCAGGCTTCGGGGAACGGTTAGGGTTAGGGTTCGGGCTAGGGTTATGGTTAGGGGACTGCGACGGTTTAGGGTCCATGTGAGGGTACGACAACGCTTTAGGTGGAGCGTACGTGTGAGGGCGCGGGTTAGTGTCAGCGTACGGGTTAGGATTAGGGGACGGGTGAGGGTCAGGCTTCGGGGAAGGGTTAAGGTTATGGTTCGGGCTAGGGTTAGGGTTAGGGTACGGGGACGGTTTAGTATCCAGGTGAGGGTACGACAACGCTTAAGGGGGAGCGTACGTGTGAGGGCGCGGGTTAGTGTCAGCGTACGGGTTAGGATTAGGGGACAGGTGAGGGTCAGTCTTCGGGGAAGTGTTAGGGTTAGGGTTCGGGCTAGGGTTAGGGTTAGGGGACGGGGACGGTTTAGGGTCCAGGTGAGGGTACGACAACCCTTTAGGGGGAGCGTAAGTGTGAGGGCGCGGGTTAGTGTCAGCGTACGGGTTAGGATTAGGGGACGGGTGAGGGTCAGGCTTCGGGGAAGGGTTAGGGTTAGGGTTCGGGCTAGGGTTAGGGTTAGGGTACGGGGACGGTTTAGGGTCCAGGTGAGGGTACGACAACCCTTTAGGGGGAGCGTACGCGTCAGGGCGCGGGTTAGTGTCAGCGTACGGGTTAGGATTAGGGGACGGGTGAGGGTCAGGCTTCGGGGAAGGGTTAGGGTTAGGGTTCGGGCTAGGGTTAGGGTTAGGGGACGGGGACGGTTTAGGGTCCAGGTGAGGGTACGACAACGCTTTAGGGGGAGCGTACGCGTGAGGGCGCGGGTTAGTGTCAGCGTACGGGTTAGGATTAGGGGATGGGTGAGGGTTAGGCTTCGGGGAAGGGTTATGGTTAGGGTTCGGTCTAAGGTTAGGGTTAGGGGACGGGGACGTTTTAGGGTCCAGGTGAGGGTACGACAACGCTTTATGGGGAGCGTAAGCGTGAGGGCGCGGGTTAGTGTCAGCGTACGGGTTAGGATTAGGGGACGGGTGAGGGTCAGGCTTCGGGGAAGAGTTAGGGTTTGGGTTCGGACTAGGGTTAGGGTTAGGGGACGGGGACGGTTTAGGGTCCAGGTGAGGGTACGACAACGCTTTAGGGGGAGCGTACGTGTTAGGGCGCGGGTTAGTGTCAGCGTACGGTTTAGTATTAGGGGACGGGTGAGGGTCAGGCTTCGGGGAACGGTTAGGGTTAGGGTTCGGGCTAGGGTTAGGGTTAGGGGACTGGGACGGTTTAGGGTCCAGGTGAGGGTACGACAACGCTTTAGGGGGAGCGTACGTGTGAGGGCGCGGGTTAGTGTCAGCGTACGGGTTAGGATTAGGGGACGGGTGAGGGTCAGGCTTCGGGGAAGGGTTAAGGTTATGGTTCGGGCTAGGGTTAGGGTTAGGGAACGGGGACGGTTTAGGATCCAGGTGAGGGTACGACAACGCTTAAGGGGGAGCGTACGTGTGAGGGCACGGGTTAGTGTCAGCGTACGGGTTAGGATTAAGGGACAGGTGAGGGTCAGGCTTCTGGGAAGGGTTAGGGTTAGGGTTCGGGCTAGGGTTAGGGTTAGGGGACGGGGACGGTTTAGGGTCCAGGTGAGGGTACGACAACGCTTTAGGGGGAGCGTACGTGTGAGGGCGCGGGTTAGTGTCAGCGTACGGGTTAGGATTAGGGGACGGGTGAGGGTCAGGCTTCGGGGAAGGGTTAGGGTTAGGGTTCGGGCTAGGGTTGGGTTAGGGGACAGGGACGGTTTAGGCTCCAGGTGAGGGTACGACAACGCTTTAGGGGGAGCGTACGCCTGAGGGCGCGGGTTAGTGTCAGCGTACGGGTTAGGATTAGGGGACGGGTGAGGGTCAGGCTTCGGGGAAGGGTTAGGGTTAGGGTTCGGTGTAAGGTTAGCGTTAGGGGACGGGGACGGTTTAGGGTCCAGGTGAGGGTACGACAACGCTTTATGGGGAGCGTACGCGTGAGGGCGTGGGTTAGTGTCAGCGTACGGTTAGGATTAGGGGACAGGTGAGGGTCAGGCTTCGGGGAAGTGTTAGGGTTACGGTTCGGGCTAGGGTTAGGGTTAGGGGACGGGGACGGTTTAAGGTCCAGGTGAGGGTACGACAACGCTTTAGGGGGAGCGTACGTGTGAGGGCGCGGGTTAGTGTCAGCGTACGGGTTAGGATTAGGGGACGGGTGAGGGTG
This sequence comes from Grampus griseus, assembly GCF_964374135.1. NCBI lineage: Eukaryota > Metazoa > Chordata > Mammalia > Artiodactyla > Delphinidae > Grampus > Grampus griseus. The sequence goes on along the minus strand of NW_028133195.1, from coordinate 203,487 downwards.
AGGCTTCGGGGAAGGGTTAGGGTTAGGGTTCGGGCTAGGGTTAGGGTTAGGGGACGGGGACGGTTTAGGATCCAGGTGAGGGTACGACAACGCTTAAGGGGGAGCGTATGTGTGAGGGCGCGGGTTAGTGTCAGCGTACGGGTTAGGATTAAGGGACGGGTGAGGGTCAGGCTTCGGGGAAGGGTTAGGGTTAGGGTTCGGGCTAGGGTTAGGGTTAGGGGACGGGGACGGTTTAGGGTCCAGGTGAGGGTACGACAACGCTTTAGGGGGAGTGTACGCGTGAGGGCATGGGTTAGTGTCAGCGTACGGGTTAGGATTAGGGGACGGGTGAGGGTCAGGCTTCGGGGAAGGGTTAGGTTTAGGGTTCGGGCTAGGGTTAGGGTTAGGGGACGGGGACGGTTTAGGGTCAAGGTGAGTGTACGACAACACTTAAGGGGAAGCGTACGTGTGAGGGCGCGGGTTAGTGTCAGCGTACGGGTTAGGATTAGGGGACGGGTGAGGGTCAGGCTTCGGGGAAGGGTTAGGGTTAGGGTTCGGGCTAGGGTTAGGGTTAGGGGACGGGGACGGTTTAGGGTCCAGGTGAGGGTACGACAACGCTTTATGGGGAGCGTAAGCATGAGGGCGTGGGTTAGTGTCAGCGTACGGGTTAGGATTAGGGGACGGGTGAGGGTCAGGCTTCGGGGAAGTGTTAGGGTTTGGGTTCGGACTAGGGTTAGGGTTAGGGGACGGGGACGGTTTAGGGTCCAGGTGAGGGTACGACAACGCTTTAGGGGGAGCGTACGTGTGAGGGCGAGGGTTAGTGTCAGCGTACGGTTTAGTATTAGGGGACGGGTGAGGGTCAGGCTTCGGGGAACTGTTAGGGTTAGGGTTCGGGCTAGGGTTAGGGTTAGGGGACGGGGACGGTTTAGGGTCCAGGTGAGGGTACGACAACGCTTTAGGGGGAGCGTACGTGTGAGGGCGCGGGTTAGTGTCAGCGTACGGGTTAGGATTAGGGGACGGGTGAGGGTCAGGCTTCGGGGAAGGGTTAAGGTTATGGTTCGGGCTAGGGTTAGGGTTAGGGTACGGGGACGGTTTAGGATCCAGGTGAGGGTACGACAACGCTTTAGGGGGAGCGTACGTGTGAGGGCGGGGGTTAGTGTCAGCGTACGGGTTAGGATTAAGGGACAGGTGAGGGCCAGGCTTCGGGGAAGGGTTAGGGTTAGGGTTCGGGCTAGGGTTAGGGTTAGGGGACGGGGACGATTTAGGGTCCAGGTGAGGGTACGACAACGCTTAAGGAGGAGCGTACGTGTGAGGGCGCGGGTTAGTGTCAGCGTACGGGTTAGGATTAAGGGACAGGTGAGGGTCAGGCTTCGGGGAAGGGTTAGGGTTAGGGTTCGGGCTACGGTTAGGGTTAGGGTACGGGGACGGTTTAGGGTCCAGGTGAGGGTACGACAACCCTTTAGGGGGAGCGTACGCGTCAGGGCGCGGGTTAGTGTCAGCGTACGGGTTAGGATTAGGGGACGGGTGAGGGTCAGGCTTCGGGGAAGGGTTAGGGTTAGGTTTCGGGCTAGGGTTAGGGTTAGGGGACGGGGACGGTTTAGGGTCCAGGTGAGGGTACGACAACGCTTTAGGGGGAGCGTACGTGTGAGGGCGCGGGTTAGTGTCAGCGTACGGGTTAGGATTAGGGGATGGGTGAGGGTTAGGCTTCGGGGAAGGGTTATGGTTAGGGTTCGGTCTAAGGTTAGGGTTAGGGGACGGGGACGGTTTAGGGTCCAGGTGAGGGTACGACAACGCTTTATGGGGAGCGTAAGCGTGAGGGCGCGGGTTAGTGTCAGCGTACGGTTTACGATTAGGGGACGGGTGAGGGTCAGCCTTCGGGGAAGTGTTAGGGTTAGGGTTCGGGCTAGGGTTAGGTTTAGGGGATGGGGACGGTTTAGGGTCCAGGTGAGGGTACGACAGCGCTTTAGGGAGAGCGTACGTGTGAGGGCGCGGGTTAGTGTCAGCGTACGGTTTAGGATTAGGGGACGGGGGAGGGTCAGGCTTCGGGGAACGGTTAGGGTTAGGGTTCGGGCTAGGGTTAGGGTTAGGGGACGGGGACGGTTTAGGGTCCAGGTGAGGGTACGACAACGCTTTAGGGGGAGCGTACGTGTGAGGTCGCGGGTTAGTGTCAGCGTACGGGTTAGGATTAGGGGACGGCTGAGGGTCAGGCTTCGGGGAAGGGTTAGGGTTAGGGTTCGGGCTAGGGTTAGGGTTAGGGGACGGGGACGGTTTAGGATCCAGGTGAGGGTACGACAACGCTTAAGGGGGAGCGTATGTGTGAGGGCGCGGGTTAGTGTCAGTGTACGGGTTAGGATTAAGGGACGGGTGAGGGTCAGGCTTCGGGGAAGGGTTAGGGTTAGGGTTCGGGCTAGGGTTAGGGTTAGGGGACGGGGACGGTTTAGGGTCCATGTGAGGGTACGACAACGCTTTAGGGGGAGCGTACGCGTGAGGGCGCGGGTTAGTGTCAGCGTACGGGTTAGGATTAGGGGACGGGTGAGGGTCAGGCTTCGGGGAAGGGTTAGGGTTAGGGTTCGGTCTAAGGTTAGGGTTAGGGGACGGGGACGGTTTAGGGTCCAGGTGAGGGTACGACAATGCTTTATGGGGAGCGTAAGCGTGAGGGCGCGGTTTAGTGTCAGCGTACGGGTTAGGATTAGGGGACGGGTGAGGGTCAGGCTTCGGGGAAGTGTTAGGGTTTGGGTTCGGACTAGGGTTAGGGTTAGGGGACGGGGACGGTTTAGGGTCCAGGTGAGGGTACGACAACGCTTTAGGGGGAGCGTACGTGTGAGGGCGCGGGTTAGTGTCAGCGTACGGTTTAGTATTAGGGGACGGGTGAGGGTCAGGCTTCGGGGAACGGTTAGGGTTAGGGTTCGGGCTAGGGTTAGGGTTAGGGGACGGGGACGGTTTAGGGTCCAGGTAAGGGTACGACAACGCTTTAGGGGGAGCGTACGTGTGAGGGCGCGGGTTAGTGTCAGCGTACGGGTTAGGATTAGGGGACGGGTGAGGGTCAGGCTTCGGGGAAGGGTTAGGGTTATGGTTTGGGCTAGGGTTAGGGTTAGGGTACGGGGACGGTTTAGGATCCAGGTGAGGGTACGACAACGCTTAAGGGGGAGCGTACGTGTGAGGGCGCGGGTTAGTGTCAGCGTACGGATTAGGATTAAGGGACAGGTGAGGGTCAGGCTTCAGGGAAGGGTTAGGGTTAGGGTTCGGGCTAGGGTTGGGTTAGGGGACAGGGACGGTTTATGGTCCAGGTGAGGGTACGACAACGCTTTAGGGGGAGCGTACGCGTGAGGGCGCGGGTTAGTGTCAGCGTACGGGTTAGGATTAGGGGACGGGTGAGGGTCAGGCTTCGGGGAAGGGTTAGGGTTAGGGTTCGGTGTAAGGTTAGCGTTAGGGGACGGGGACGGTTTAGGGTCCAGGTGAGGGTACGACAACGCTTTATGGGGAGCGTACGCGTGAGGGCGTGGGTTAGTGTCAGCGTACGGGTTAGGATTAGGGGACAGGTGAGGGTCAGGCTTCGGGGAAGTGTTAGGGTTAGGGTTCGGGCTAGGGTTAGGGTTAGGGGACGGGGACGGTTTAGGGTCCAGGTAAGGGTACGACAACGCTTTAGGGGGAGCGTATGTGTGAGGGCGCGGGTTAGTGTCAGCGTACGGGTTAGGATTAGGTGACAGGTGAGGGTCAGGCTTCGGGGAAGGGTTAGGGTTAGGGTTCGGGCTAGGGTTAGGGTTAGGGGACGGGGACGGTTTAGGGTCCAGGTGAGGGTACGACAACGCTTTAGGAGGAGCGTACGTGTGAGGGCGCGGGTTAGTGTCAGCGTACGGGTTAGGATTAGGGGACGGGTGAGTGTCAGGCTTCGGGGAAGGGCTAGGGTTAGGGTTCGGTCTAAGGTTAGGGTTAGGGGACGGGGACGGTTTAGGGTCCAGGTGAGGGTACGACAACGTTTTATGGGGAGCGTACGCGTGAGGGCGTGGATTAGTGTCAGCGTACGGTTTAGGATTAGGGGACAGGTGAGGGTAAGGCTTCGGGGAAGCGTTAGGGTTAGGGTTCGGGCTAGGGTTAGGGTTAGGGGACGGGGACAGTTTAAGGTCCAGGTGAGGGTACGACAACGCTTTAGGGGGAGCGTACGTGTGAGGGCGCGGGTTAGTGTCAGCGTATGGGTTAGGATTAGGGGACGGGTGAGGGTCAGGCTTCGGGGAAGTGTTAGGGTTAGGGTTCGGGCTAGGGTTAGGGTTAGGGGACGGGGACGGTTTAGGGTCCAGGTGAGGGTACGACAACACTTAAGGGGGAGCGTACGTGTGAGGGCGTGGGTTAGTGTCAGCGTACAGGTTAGGATTAGGGGACGGGTGAGGGTCAGGCTTCGGGGAAGGGTTAGGGTTAGGGTTCGGCCTAGGGTTAGGGTTAGGGGACGGGGACGGTTTAGGGTCCAGGTGAGGGTACGACAACGCTTTAGGGGGAGCGTACGTATGAGTGCGTGGGTTAGTGCCAAGCGTACGGGTTAGGATTAGGGGACAGGTGAGGGTCAGGCTTCGGGGAAGGATTAGGGTTAGGGTTCGGGCTAGGGTCAGGTTTAGGGGACGGGGACGGTTTAGGGTCCAGGTGAGGGTACGACAACGCTTTAGGGGGAGCGTACGTATGAGTGCGTGGGTTAGTGCCAAGCGTACGGGTTAGGATTAGGGGAATGGTGAGGGTCAGGCTTCGGGGAAGGTTTAGGGTTAGGGTTCGGTCTAAGGTTAGGGTTAGGGGACGGGGACGGTTTAGGGTCCAGGTGGGGTACGACAACGCTTTAGGGGGAGCGTACGCGTGAGGGCGTTGGTTAATGTCAGCGTACGGGTTAGGATTAGGGGACGGGTGAGGGTCAGGCTTCGGGGAAGAGTTAGGGTTCGGGTTCGGGCTAGGGTTAGGGTTAGGGGACGGGGACGGTTTAGGGTCCAGTTGAGGGTACGAAAACGCTTTACGGGGAGCGTACGCGTGAGAGCGTGGGTTAGTGTCAGCGTACGGGTTAGGCTTAGGGGACGGGTGAGGGTCATGCTTCGGGGAAGTGTTAGGGTTAGGGTTCGGGCTAGGGTTAGGGTTAGGGGACGGGGACGGTTTAGGGTCCAGGTGAGTGTACGACAACACTTAAGGGAGAGCGTACGTGTGAGGGCGCAGGTTAGTGTCACCGTACGGGTTAGGATTAGGGGACAGGTGAGGGTCAGGCTTCAGGGAAGGGTTAGGGTTAGGGTTCGGGCTAGGGTTAGGGTTAGGGGACGGGGAAGGTTTAGGGTCCAGGTGAGGGTACGAAAACGCTTTAGGGAGAGCGTACGTGTGAGGGCGCGGGTTAGTGTCAGCGTACGGGTTAGGATTAGGGGACGGGTGAGGGTCAGGCTTCGGGGAAGGGTTAGGGTTAGGGTTCGGGCTAGGGTTAGGGTTAGGGGACGGGGACGGTTTAGGGTCCAGGTGAGGGTACGACAACACTTAAGGGGGAGCGTACGCGTGAGGGCGTGGGTTAGTGTCAGCGTACAGGTTAGGATTAGGGGACGGGTGAGGGTCAGGCTTCGGGGAAGGGTTAGGTTTAGGGTTCGGGCTAGGGTTAGGGTTAGGGGATAGGGACGGTTTAGGATCCAGGTGAGGGTACGACAACGCTTAAGGGGGAGCGTACGTGTGAGGGCGTGGGTTAGTGTCAGCGTACGGGTTAGGATTAAGGGACAGGTGAGGGTCAGGCTTCGGGGAAGGGTTAGGGTTAGGGTTCGGGCTAGGGTTAGGGTTAGGGGACGGGGACGGTTTAGGGTCCAGGTTAGGGCACGACAACCCTTTAGGGGGAGCGTACGCGTCAGGGCACGGGTTAGTGTCAGCGTACGGGTTAGGATTAGGGGACGGGTGAGGGTCAGGCTTCGGGGAAGGGTTAGGGTTAGGGTTCGGTCTAAGGTTAGGGTTAGGGGACGGGGACGGTTTAGGGTCCAGGTGAGGGTACGACAACGCTTTATGGGGAGCGTACGCATGAGGGCGCGGGTTAGTGTCAGCGTACGGGTTAGGATTAGGGGACAGGTGAGGGTCAGGCTTCGGGGAAGTGTTAGGGTTAGGGTTCGGGCTAGGGTTAGGGGACGGGGACGGGGACGGTTTAGGGTCCAGGTGAGGGTACGACAACGCTTTAGGGGGAGCGTATGTGTGAGGGCGCGGGTTAGTGTCAGCGTACGGGTTAGGATTAGGGGACAGGTGAGGGTCAGGCTTCAGGGAAGGGTTAGGGTTAGGGTTCGGGCTAGGGTTAGGGTTAGGGGACGGGGACGGTTTAGGGTCCAGGTGAGGGTACGACAACGCTTTAGGGGGAGCGTACGTGTGAGAGCGCAGGTTAGTGTCAGCGTACGAGTTAGGATTAGGGGACGGGTGAGGGTCAGGCTTAGGGGAAGTGTTAGGGTTAGGGTTCGGGCTAGGGTTGGGTTAGGGGACACGAACGGTTTAGGGTCCAGGTGAGGGTACGACAACCCTTTAGGGGGAGCGTACGCGTGAGGGCGCGGGTTAGTGTCAGCGTACGGGTTAGGATTAGGGGACGGGTGAGGGTCAGGCTTCGGGGAAGGGTTAGGGTTAGGGTTCGGTGTAAGGTTAGCGTTAGGGGACGGGGACGGTTTAGGGTCCAGGTGAGGGTACGACAACGCTTTATGGGGAGCGTACGCGTGAGGGCGTGGGTTAGTGTCAGCGTACGGGTTAGGATTAGGGGACAGGTGAGGGTCAGGCTTCGGGGAAGTGTTAGGGTTACGATTCGGGCTAGGGTTAGGGTTAGGGGACGGGGATGGTTTAGGGTCCAGGTAAGGGTACGACAACGCTTTAGGGGGAGCGTATGTGTGAGGGCGTGGGTTAGTGTCAGCGTACGGGTTAGGATTAGGTGACAGGTGAGGGTCAGGCTTCGGGGAAGGGTTAGGGTTAGGGTTCGGGCTAGGGTTAGGGTTAGGGGACGGGGACGGTTTAGTGTCCAGGTGAGTGTACGACAACGCTTTAGGAGGAGCGTACGTGTGAGGGCACGGGTTAGTGTCAGCGTACGGGTTAGGATTAGGGGACAGGTGAGGGTCAGGCTTCGGGGAAGTGTTAGGGTTAGGGTTCGGGCTAGGGTTAGGGTTAGGGGACGGGGACGGTTTAGGGTCCAGGTGCGTGTACGACAACACTTTAGGGAGAGCGTACGTGTGAGGGCGTGGGTTAGTGTCAGCGTACGGGTTAGGATAAGGGGACGGGTGAGGGTCAGGCTTCGGGGAAGCGTTAGGGTTAGGGTTCGGGCTAGGGTTAGGGTTAGGGGACGGGGACAGTTTAAGGTCCAGGTGAGGGTACGACAACGCTTTAGGGGGAGCGTACGTGTGAGGGCGCGGGTTAGTGTCAGCGTATTGGTTAGGATTAGGGGACGGGTGAGGGTCAGGCTTCGGGGAAGTGTTAGGGTTAGGGTTCGGGCTAGGGTTAGGGTTAGGGGACGGGGACGGTTTAGGGTCCAGGTGAGGGTACGACAACACTTAAGGGGGAGCGTACGTGTGAGGGCGTGGGTTAGTGTCAGCGTACGGGTTAGGATTAGGGGACGGGTGAGGGTCAGGCTTCGGGGAAGGGTTAGGGTTAGGGTTCGGCCTAGGGTTAGGGTTAGGGGACGGGGACGGTTTAGGTTCCAGGTGAGGGTACGACAACGCTTTAGGGGGAGCGTACGTATGAGTGCGTGGGTTAGTGCCAAGCGTACGGGTTAGGATTAGGGGAAGGGTGAGGGTCAGGCTTCGGGGAAGGGTTAGGGTTAGGGTTCGGGCTAGGGTTAGGGTTAGGGGACGGGGACGGTTTAGGGTCCAGGTGAGGGTACGACAACGCTTTAGGGGGAGCGTACGTGTGAGCGCGCGGGTTAGTGTCAGCGTACGGGTTAGGATTAGGGGACGGGTGAGGGTCAGGCTTCGGGGAAGGGTTAGGGTTAGGGTTCGGGCTAGGGTTGGGTTAGGGGACAGGGACGGTTTATGGTCCAGGTGAGGGTACGACAACGCTTTAGGGGGAGCGTACGCGTGAGGGCGCGGGTTAGTGTCAGCGTACGGGTTAGGATTAGGGGACGGGTGAGGGTCAGGCTTCGGGGAAGGGTTAGGGTTAGGGTTCGGTGTAAGGTTAGCATTAGGGGACGGGGACGGTTTAGGGTCCAGGTGAGGGTACGACAACGCTTTATGGGGAGCGTACGCGTGAGGGCGTGGGTTAGTGTCAGCGTACGGGTTAGGATTAGGGGACAGGTGAGGGTCAGGCTTCGGGGAAGTGTTAGGGTTAGGGTTCGGGCTAGGGTTAGGGTTAGGGGACGGGGACGGTTTAGGGTCCAGGTGAGGGTACGACAACACTTAAGGGGGAGCGTACGTGTGAGGGCGTGGGTTAGTGTCAGCGTACGGGTTAGGATTAGGGGACGGGTGAGGGTCAGGCTTCGGGGAAGGGTTAGGGTTAGGGTTCGGCCTAGGGTTAGGGTTAGGGGACGGGGACGGTTTAGGTTCCAGGTGAGGGTACGACAACGCTTTAGGGGGAGCGTACGTATGAGTGCGTGGGTTAGTGCCAAGCGTACGGGTTAGGATTAGGGGAAGGGTGAGGGTCAGGCTTCGGGGAAGGGTTAGGGTTAGGGTTCGGGCTAGGGTTAGGGTTAGGGGACGGGGACGGTTTAGGGTCCAGGTGAGGGTACGACAACGCTTTAGGGGGAGCGTACGTGTGAGCGCGCGGGTTAGTGTCAGCGTACGGGTTAGGATTAGGGGACGGGTGAGGGTCAGGCTTCGGGGAAGGGTTAGGGTTAGGGTTCGGGCTAGGGTTGGGTTAGGGGACAGGGACGGTTTATGGTCCAGGTGAGGGTACGACAACGCTTTAGGGGGAGCGTACGCGTGAGGGCGCGGGTTAGTGTCAGCGTACGGGTTAGGATTAGGGGACGGGTGAGGGTCAGGCTTCGGGGAAGGGTTAGTGTTAGGGTTCGGTGTAAGGTTAGCGTTAGGGGACGGGGACGGTTTAGGGTCCAGGTGAGGGTACGACAACGCTTTATGGGGAGCGTACGCGTGAGGGCGTGGGTTAGTGTCAGCGTACGGGTTAGGATTAGGGGACAGGTGAGGGTCAGGCTTCGGGGAAGTGTTAGGGTTAGGGTTCGGGCTAGGGTTAGGGTTAGGGGACGGGGACGGTTTAGGGTCCAGGTGAGGGTACGACAACACTTAAGGGGGAGCGTACGTGTGAGGGCGTGGGTTAGTGTCAGCCTACGGGTTAGGATTAGGGGACGGGTGAGGGTCAGGCTTCGGGGAAGGGTTAGGGTTAGGGTTCGGCCTAGGGTTAGGGTTAGGGGACGGGGACGGTTTAGGTTCCAGGTGAGGGTACGACAACGCTTTAGGGGGAGCGTACGTATGAGTGCGTGGGTTAGTGCCAAGCGTACGGGTTAGGATTAGGGGAAGGGTGAGGGTCAGGCTTCGGGGAAGGGTTAGGGTTAGGGTTCGGGCTAGGGTTAGGGTTAGGGGACGGGGACGGTTTAGGGTCCAGGTGAGGGTACGACAACGCTTTAGGGGGAGCGTACGTGTGAGCGCGCGGGTTAGTGTCAGCGTACGGGTTAGGATTAGGGGACGGGTGAGGGTCAGGCTTCGGGGAAGGGTTAGGGTTAGGGTTCGGGCTAGGGTTGGGTTAGGGGACAGGGACGGTTTATGGTCCAGGTGAGGGTACGACAACGCTTTAGGGGGAGCGTACGCGTGAGGGCGCGGGTTAGTGTCAGCGTACGGGTTAGGATTAGGGGACGGGTGAGGGTCAGGCTTCGGGGAAGGGTTAGTGTTAGGGTTCGGTGTAAGGTTAGCGTTAGGGGACGGGGACGGTTTAGGGTCCAGGTGAGGGTACGACAACGCTTTATGGGGAGCGTACGCGTGAGGGCGTGGGTTAGTGTCAGCGTACGGGTTAGGATTAGGGGACAGGTGAGGGTCAGGCTTCGGGGAAGTGTTAGGGTTACGGTTCGGGCTAGGGTTAGGGTTAGGGGACGGGGACGGTTTAGGGTCCAGGTAAGGGTACGACAACGCTTTAGGGGGAGCGTATGTGTGAGGGCGCGGGTTAGTGTCAGCGTACGGTTTAGGATTAGGTGACGGGTGAGGGTCAGGCTTCGGGGAAGGGTTAGGGTTAGGGTTCGGGCTAGGGTTAGGGTTAGGGGACGGGGACGGTTTAGGGTCCAGGTGAGGGTACGACAACGCTTTATGGGGAGCGTACGCGTGAGGGCGTGGATTAGTGTCAGCGTACGGTTTAGGATTAGGGGACAGGTGAGGGTCAGGCTTCGGGGAAGTGTTAGGATTAGGGTTCGGGCTAGGGTTAGGGTTTGGGGACGGGGACGGTTTAGGGTCCAGGTGAGGTTACGACAACGCTTTAGGGGGAGCGTACGTGTGAGGGCGCGGGTTAGTGTCAGCGTACGGGTTAGGATTAGGGGACAGGTGAGGGTCAGGCTTCGGGGAAGGGTTAGGGTTAGGGTTCGGGCTAGGGTTAGGGTTAGGGGACGGGGACGGTTTAGGGTCCAGGTGAGGGTACGACAACGCTTTAGGGGGAGCGTACGTGTGAGGGCACGGGTTAGTGTCAGCGTACGGGTTAGGATTAGGGGACAGGTGAGGGTCAGGCTTCGGGGAAGGATTAGGGTTAGGGTTCGGGCTAGGGTCAGGTTTAGGGGACGGGGACGGTTTAGGGTCCAGGTGAGGGTACGACAACGCTTTAGGGGGAGCGTACGTATGAGTGCGTGGGTTAGTGCCAAGCGTACGGGTTAGGATTAGGGGAATGGTGAGGGTCAGGCTTCGGGGAAGGTTTAGGGTTAGGGTTCGGTCTAAGGTTAGGGTTAGGGGACGGGGACGGTTTAGGGTCCAGGTGGGGTACGACAACGCTTTAGGGGGAGCGTACGCGTGAGGGCGTTGGTTAATGTCAGCGTACGGGTTAGGATTAGGGGACGGGTGAGGGTCAGGCTTCGGGGAAGGGTTAGGGTTCGGGTTCGGGCTAGGGTTAGGGTTAGGGGACGGGGACGGTTTAGGGTCCAGTTGAGGGTACGACAACGCTTTACGGGGAGCGTACGCGTGAGAGCGTGGGTTAGTGTCAGCGTACGGGTTAGGCTTAGGGGACGGGTGAGGGTCATGCTTCGGGGAAGTGTTAGGGTTAGGGTTCGGGCTAGGGTTAGGGTTAGGGGACGGGGACGGTTTAGGGTCCAGGTGAGTGTACGACAACACTTAAGGGAGAGCGTACGTGTGAGGGCGCAGGTTAGTGTCACCGTACGGGTTAGGATTAGGGGACAGGTGAGGGTCAGGCTTCAGGGAAGGGTTAGGGTTAGGGTTCGGGCTAGGTTTAGGGTTAGGGGACGGGGAAGGTTTAGGGTCCAGGTGAGGGTACGACAACGCTTTAGGGAGAGCGTACGTGTGAGGGTGCGTGTTAGTGTCAGCGTACGGGTTAGGATTAGGGGACGGGTGAGGGTCAGGCTTCGGGGAAGGGTTAGGGTTAGGGTTCGGGCTAGGGTTAGGGTTAGGGGACGGGGACGGTTTAGGGTCCAGGTGAGGGTACGACAACACTTAAGGGGGAGCGTACGCGTGAGGGCGTGGGTTAGTGTCAGCGTACAGGTTAGGATTAGGGGACGGGTGAGGGTCAGGCTTCGGGGAAGGGTTAGGTTTAGGGTTCGGGCTAGGGTTAGGGTTAGGGGATAGGGACGGTTTAGGGTCCAGGTGAGGGTACGACAACGCTTTAGGGGTAGCGTACGTGTGAGGGCGTGGGTTAGTGTCAGCGTACGGGTTAGGATTAGGGGACGGGTGAGGGTCAGGCTTCGGGGAAGGGTTAGGGTTAGGGTTCGGGTTAGGGTTAGGGCCTGGGGGGTTTAGGGTACATGTGAGGGTACGACAACGCTTTAGGGGGAGCGTATGTGTGAGGGCGCGGGTTAGTGTCAGCGTACGGGTTAGGATTAGGGGACGGGTGAGGGTCAGGCTTCGGGGAAGGTTTAGGGTTAGGGTTCGGGCTAGGGTTAGGGTTAGGGGACGGGGACGGTTTAGGGTCCAGGTGAGGGTATGACAACGCTTTAGGGGGAGTGTATGTTTGAGGGCGCGGGTTAGTGTCAGCGTACGGTTTAGTATTAGGGGACGGGTGAGGGTCAGGCTTCGGGGAAGGGTTAGGGTTAGGGTTCGGGCTAGGGTTAGGGTTAGGGGACGGGGACGGTTTAGGGTCCAGGTGAGGGTACGAAAACGCTTTAGGGGGAGCGTACGTGTGAGGGCGCGTGTTAGTGTCAGCGTACGGGTTAGGATTAGGGGACAGGTGAGGGTCAGGCTTCTGGGAAGGGTTAGGGTTAGGGTTCGGGCTAGGGTTAGGGTTAGGGGACGGGGATGGTTTAGGGTCCAGGTGAGGGTTCGACAACGCTTTAGGGGGAGCGTACGTGTGAGGGCGCGGGTTAGTGTCAGCGTACGGGTTAGGATTAGGGGACGGGTGAGGGTCAGGCTTCGGGGAAGGGTTAGGGTTAGGGTTAGGGCTAGGGTTGTGTTAGGGGACAGGGACGGTTTAGGGTCCAGGTGAGGGTACGACAACGCTTTAGGAGGAGCGTACGCGTGAGGGCGCGGGTTAGTGTCAGCGTACGGGTTAGGATTAGGGGACGGGTGAGGGTCAGGCTTCGGGGAAGGGTTAGGGTTAGGGTTCCGTGTAAGGTTAGCGTTAGGGGACGGGGACGGTTTAGGGTCCAGGTGAGGGTACGACAACGCTTTATGGGGAGCGTACGTGTGAGGGCGTGGGTTAGTGTCAGCGTACGGGTTAGGATTAGGGGACAGTTGAGGGTCAGGCTTCGGGGAAGTGTTAGGGTTACGGTTCGGGCTAGGGTTAGGGTTAGGGGACGGGGACGGTTTAGGGTCCAGGTAAGGGTACGACAACGCTTTAGGGGGAGCGTATGTGTGAGGGCGCGGGTTAGTGTCAGCGTACGGGTTAGGATTAGGTGACAGGTGAGGGTCAGGCTTCGGGGAAGGGTTAGGATTAGGGTTCGGGCTAGGGTTAGGGTTAGGGGACGGGGACGGTTTAGGGTCCAGGTGAGGGTATGACAACGCTTTAGGAGGAGCGTACGTGTGAGGGCGCGGGTTAGTTTCAGCGTACGGGTTAGGATTAGGGGACGGGTGAGGGTCAGGCTTCGGGGAAGGGTTAGGGTTAGGGTTCGGTCTAAGGTTAGGGTTAGGGTACGGGGACGGTTTAGGGTCCAGGTGAGAGTACGACAACGCTTTATGGGGAGCGTACGCGTGAGGGCGTAGGTTAGTGTCAGCGTACGGTTTAGGATTAGGGGACAGGTGAGGGTCAGGCTTCGGGGAAGTGTTAGGGTTAGGGTCTGGGCTAGGGTTAGGGTTTGGGGACGGGGACGGTTTAGGGTCCAGGTGAGGTTACGACAACGCTTTACGGGGAGCGTACGTGTGAGGGCGCGGGTTAGTGTCAGCGTACGGGTTAGGATTAGGGGACAGGTGAGGGTCAGGCTTCTGGGAAGGGTTAGGGTTAGGTTTCGGGCTAGGGTTAGGGTTAGGGGACGGGGACGGTTTAGGATCCAGGTGAGGGTACGACAACGCTTTACGGGGAGCGTACGTGTGAGGGTGCGGGTTAGTGTCAGCGTACGGGTTAGGATTAGGGGACCGGTGAGGGTCAGGCTTCGAGGAAGAGTTAGGGTTAGGGTTCGGGCTAGGGTTAGGGTTAAGGGACGGGGACGGTTTAGGGTCCAGGTGAGGGTACGACAACGCTTTAGGGGGAGCGTACGTGTGAGGGCGCAGGTTAGTGTCAGCGTACGGGTTAGGATTAGGGGACGGGTGAGGGTCAGGCTTCGGGGAAGTGTTAGGGTTAGGGTTCGGGCTAGGGTTAGGGTTAGGGGACGGGGACGGTTTAGGGTCCAGGTGAGGGTACGACAACGCTTTAGGGGGAGCGTACGTGTGAGGGCGCGGGTTAGTGTCAGCGTACGGGTTAGGATTAGGAGACAGGTGAGGGTCAGGCTTCGGGGAAGGGTTAGGGTTAGGGTTCGGGTTAGGGTTAGGGTTAGGGGACGGGGACGGTTTAGGGTCAAGGTGAGTGTACGACAACACTTAAGGGGAAGCGTACGTGTGAGGGCGCGGGTTAGTGTCAGCGTACGGGTTAGGATTAGGGGACGTGTGAGGGTCAGGCTTCGGGGAAGGGTTAGGTTTAGGGTTCGGGCTAGGGTTAGGGTTAGGGGACTGGGGCGGTTTAGGGTCCAGGTGAGGGTACGACAACGCTTTAGGGGGAGCGTACATGTGAGGGCGCGGGTTAGTGTCAGCGTACGGTTTACGATTAGGGGACGGGTGAGGGTCAGGCTTCGGGGAAGTGTTAGGGTTAGGTTTCGGGCTAGGGTTAGGGTTAGGGGACGGGGACGGTTTAGGGTCCAGGTGAGGGTACGACAGCGCTTTAGGGGGAGCGTACGTGTGAGGGCGCGGGTTAGTGTCAGCGTACGGTTTAGGATTAGGGGACGGGGGAGGGTCAGGCTTCGGGGAACGGTTAGGGTTAGGGTTCGGGCTAGGGTTAGGGTTAGGGGACGGGGACGGTTTAGGGTCCAGGTGAGGGTACGACAACGCTTTAGGGGGAGCGTACGTGTGAGGTCGCGGGTTAGTGTCAGCGTACGGGTTAGGATTAGGGGACGGGTGAGTGTCAGGCTTCGGGGAAGGGTTAGGGTTAGGGTTCGGGCTAGGGTTAGGGTTAGGGGACGGGGACGGTTTAGGATCCAGGTGAGGGTACGACAACGCTTAAGGGGGAGCGTATGTGTGAGGGCGCGGGTTAGTGTCAGTGTACGGGTTAGGATTAAGGGACGGGTGAGGGTCAGGCTTCGGGGAAGGGTTAGGGTTTGGGTTCGGACTACGGTTAGGGTTAGGGGACGGGGACGGTTTAGGGACCAGGTGAGGGTACGACAACGCTTTAGGGGGAGCGTACGTGTGAGGGCGCGGGTTAGTGTCAGCGTACGGTTTAGTATTAGGGGACGGGTGAGGGTCAGGCTTCGGGGAACGGTTAGGGTTAGGGTTCGGGCTAGGGTTAGGGTTAGGGGACGGGGACGGTTTAGGGTCCAGGTGAGGGTACGACAACGCTTTATGGGGAGCGTACGCATGAGGGCGCGGGTTAGTGTCAGCGTACGGGTTAGGATTAGTGGACAGGTGAGGGTCAGGCTTCGGGGAAGTGTTAGGGTTAGGGTTCGGGCTAGGGTTAGGGTTAGGGGACGGGGATGGTTTAGGGTCCAGGTGAGGGTACGAGAACGCTTTAGGGGGAGCGTATGTGTGAGGGCGCGGGTTAGTGTCAGCGAACGGGTTAGGATTAGGGGACAGGTGAGGGTCAGGCTTCTGGGAAGGGTTAGGGTTAGGGTTCGGGCTAGGGTTAGGGTTAGGGGACTGGGACGGTTTAGGGTCCAGGTGAGGGTACGCCAACGCTTTAGGAGGAGCGTACGTGTGAGGGCGTGGGTTAGTGTCAGCGTACGGGTTAGGATTAGGGGACGGGTGAGGGTCAGGCTTCGGGGAAGGGTTAGGGTTAGGGTTCGGTCTAAGGTTAGGTTTAGGGGACTGGGACGGTTTAGGGTCCAGGTGAGGGTACGCCAACGCTTTATGGGGAGCGTACGCGTGAGGGCGTGGATTAGTGTCAGCGTACGGTTTAGGATTAGGGGACAGGTGAGGGTCAGGCTTCGGGGAAGTGTTAGGGTTAGGGTTCGGGCTAGGGTTAGGGTTTGGGGACGGGGACCGTTTAGGGTCCAGGTGAGGGTACGACAACGCTTTAGGGGGAGCGTACGTGTGAGGGCGCGGGTTAGTGTCAGCGTACGGGTTAGGATTAGGGGACAGGTGAGGGTCAGGCTTCGGGGAAGTGTTAGGGTTAGGGTTCGGGCTAGGGTTAGGGTTAGGGGACGGGGACGGTTTAGGGTCCAGGTGCGTGTACGACAACACTTTAGGGGGAGCGTACGTGTGAGGGCGTGGGTTAGTGTCAGCGTACGGGTTAGGATTAGGGGACGGGTGAGGGTCAGGCTTCGGGGAAGCGTTAGTGTTAGGGTTCGGGCTAGGGTTAGGGTTAGGGGACGGGGACAGTTTAGGGTCCAGGTGAGGGTACGACAACGCTTTAGGGGGAGCGTACGTGTGAGGGCGCGGGTTAGTGTCAGCGTATGGGTTAGGATTAGGGGACGGGTGAGGGTCAGGCTTCGGGGAAGGGTTAGGGTTAGGGTTCGGGCTAGGGTTAGGGTTAGGGGACGGGGACGGTTTAGGGTCCAGGTGAGGGTACGACAACACTTAAGGGGGAGCGTACGTGTGAGGGAGTGGTTAGTGTCAGCGTACGGTTTAGGATTAGGGGACGGGTGAGGGTCAGGCTTCGGGGAAGGGTTAGGGTTAGGGTTCGGCCTAGGGTTAGGGTTAGGGGACGGGGACGGTTTAGGGTCCAGGTGAGGGTACGACAACGCTTTAGGGGGAGCGTACGTGTGAGGGCGCAGGTTAGTGTCAGCGTACGGGTTAGGATTAGGGGACAGGTGAGGGTCAGGCTTCGGGGAAGGATTAGGGTTAGGGTTCGGGCTAGGGTTAGGTTTAGGGGACGGGGACGGTTTAGGGTCCAGGTGAGGGTACGACAACGCTTTAGGGGGAGCGTACGTATGAGTGCGTGGGTTAGTGCCAAGCGTACGGGTTAGGATTAGGGGAAGGGTGAGGGTCAGGCTTCGGGGAAGGGTTAGGGTTAGGGTTCGGGCTAGGGTTAGGGTTAGGGGACGGGGACGGTTTAGGGTCCAGGTGAGGGTACGACAACGCTTTAGGGGGAGCGTACGCGTGAGGGCGTGGGTTAGTGTCAGCGTACGGGTTAGGATTAGGGGACAGGTGAGGGTCAGGCTTCGGGGAAGTGTTAAGGTTACGGTTCGGGCTAGGGTTAGGGTTAGGGGACGGGGACGGTTTAGGGTCCAGGTAAGGGTACGACAACGCTTTAGGGGGAGCGTATGTGTGAGGGCGTGTGTTAGTGTCAGCGTACGGGTTAGGATTAGGTGACAGGTGAGGGTCAGGCTTCGGGGAAGGGTTAGGGTTAGGGTTCGGGCTAGGGTTAGGGTTAGGGGACGGGGACGGTTTAGGGTCCAGGTGAGGGTACGACAACGCTTTAGGAGGAGCGTACGTGTGAGGGCGTGGGTTAGTGTCAGCGTACGGGTTAGGATTAGGGGACGGGTGAGGGTCAGGCTTCGGGGAAGGGTTAGGGTTAGGGTTCGGTCTAAGGTTAGGGTTAGGGGACGGGGACGGTTTAGGGTCCAGGTGAGGGTACGCCAACGCTTTATGGGGAGCGTACGCGTGAGGGCGTGGATTAGTGTCAGCATACGGTTTAGGATTAGGGGACAGGTGAGGGTCAGGCTTCGGGGAAGTGTTAGGGTTAGGGTTCGGGCTAGGGTTAGGGTTTGGGGACGGGGACCGTTTAGGGTCCAGGTGAGGGTACGACAACGCTTTAGGGGGAGCGTACGTGTGAGGGCGCGGGTTAGTGTCAGCGTACGGGTTAGGATTAGGGGACAGGTGAGGGTCAGGCTTCGGGGAAGGGTTAGGGTTCGGGTTCGGGCTAGGGTTAGGGTTAGGGGACGGGGACGGTTTAGGGTCCAGGTGCGTGTACGACAACACTTTAGGGGGAGCGTACGTGTGAGGGCGTGGGTTAGTGTCAGCGTACGGGTTAGGATTAGGGGACGTGTGAGGGTCAGGCTTCGGGGAAGCGTTAGGGTTAGGGTTCGGGCTAGGGTTAGGGTTAGGGGACGGGGACAGTTTAGGGTCCAGGTGAGGGTACGACAACGCTTTAGGGGGAGCGTACGTGTGAGGGCGCGGGTTAGTGTCAGCGTATGGGTTAGGATTAGGGGACGGGTGAGGGTCAGGCTTCGGGGAAGCGTTAGGGTTAGGGTTCGGGCTAGGGTTAGGGTTAGGGGACGGGGACGGTTTAGGGTCCAGGTGAGGGTACGACAACACTTAAGGGGGAGCGTACGTGTGAGGGAGTGGTTAGTGTCAGCGTACGGGTTAGGATTAGGGGACGGGTGAGGGTCAGGCTTCGGGGAAGGGTTAGGGTTAGGGTTCGGCCTAGGGTTAGGGTTAGGGGACGGGGACGGTTTAGGGTCCAGGTGAGGGTACGACAACGCTTTAGGGGGAGCGTACGTGTGAGGGCGCAGGTTAGTGTCAGCGTACGGGTTAGGATTAGGGGACAGGTGAGGGTCAGGCTTCGGGGAAGGATTAGGGTTAGGGTTCGGGCTAGGGTTAGGTTTAGGGGACGGGGACGGTTTAGGGTCCAGGTGAGGGTACGACAACGCTTTAGGGGGAGCGTACGTATGAGTGCGTGGGTTAGTGCCAAGCGTACGGGTTAGGATTAGGGGAAGGGTGAGGGTCAGGCTTCGGGGAAAGGTTAGGGTTAGGGTTCGGGCTAGGGTTAGGGTTAGGGGACGGGGACGGTTTAGGGTCCAGGTGAGGGTACGACAACGCTTTAGGGGGAGCGTACGTGTGAGCGCGCGGGTTAGTGTCAGCGTACGGGTTAGGATTAGGGGACAGGTGAGGGTCAGGCTTCGGTGAAGGGTTAGGGTTAGGGTTCGGGCTAGGGTTGGGTTAGGGGACAGGGACGGTTTATGGTCCAGGTGAGGGTACGACAACGCTTTAGGGGGAGCGTACGCGTGAGGGCGCGGGTTAGTGTCAGCGTACGGGTTAGGATTAGGGGACGGGTGAGGGTCAGGCTTCGGGGAAGGGTTAGGGTTAGGGTTCGGTGTAAGGTTAGCGTTAGGGGACGGGGACGGTATAGGGTCCAGGTGAGGGTACGACAACGCTTTATGGGGAGCGTACGTGTGAGGGCGTGGGTTAGTGTCAGCGTACGGGTTAGGATTAGGGGACAGGTGAGGGTCAGGCTTCGGGGAAGTGTTAGGGTTACGGTTCGGGCTAGGGTTAGGGTTTGGGGAAGGGGACGGTTTAGGGTCCAGGTGAGGGTACGACAACGCTTTAGGGGGAGCGCACGTGTGAGGGCGCGGGTTAGTGTCAGCGTACGGGTTAGGATTAGGGGACAGGTGAGGGTCAGGCTTCTGGGAAGGGTTAGGGTTAGGGTTCGGGCTAGGTTTAGGGTTAGGGGACGGGGACGGTTTAGGGTCCAGGTGAGGGTACGACAACGCTTTACGGGGAGCGTACGTGTGAGGGTGTGGGTTAGTGTCAGCGTACGGGTTAGGATTAGGGGACCGGTGAGGGTCAGGCTTCGAGGAAGAGTTAGGGTTAGGGTTCGGGCTAGGGTTAGGGTTAGGGGACGGGGACGGTTTACGGTCCAGGTGAGGGTACAACAACGCTTTAGGGGGAGCGTACGTATGAGTGCGTGGGTTAGTGCCAAGCGTACGGGTTAGGATTAGGGGAAGGGTGAGGGTCAGGCTTCGGGGAAGGGTTAGGGTTAGGGTTCGGGCTAGGGTTAGGGTTAGGGGACGGGGACGGTTTAGGGTCCAGGTGAGGGTACGACAACGCTTTAGGGGGAGCGTACGTGTGAGCGCGCGGGTTAGTGTCAGCGTACGGGTTAGGATTAGGGGACGGGTGAGGGTCAGGCTTCGGGGAAGGGTTAGGGTTAGGGTTCGGGCTAGGGTTGGGTTAGGGGACAGGGACGGTTTATGGTCCAGGTGAGTGTACGACAACGCTTTAGGGGGAGCGTACGCGTGAGGGCGCGGGTTAGTGTCAGCGTACGGGTTAGGATTAGGGGACGGGTGAGGGTCAGGCTTCGGGGAAGGGTTAGTGTTAGGGTTCGGTGTAAGGTTAGCGTTAGGGGACGGGGACGGTTTAGGGTCCAGGTGAGGGTACGACAACGCTTTATGGGGAGCGTACGCGTGAGGGCGTGGGTTAGTGTCAGCGTACGGGTTAGGATTAGGGGACAGGTGAGGGTCAGGCTTCGGGGAAGTGTTAGGGTTAGGGTTCGGGCTAGGGTTAGGGTTAGGGGACGGGGACGGTTTAGGGTCCAGGTGAGGGTACGACAACACTTAAGGGGGAGCGTACGTGTGAGGGCGTGGGTTAGTGTCAGCGTACGGGTTAGGATTAGGGGACGGGTGAGGGTCAGGCTTCGGGGAAGGGTTAGGGTTAGGGTTCGGCCTAGGGTTAGGGTTAGGGGACGGGGACGGTTTAGGTTCCAGGTGAGGGTACGACAACGCTTTAGGGGGAGCGTACGTATGAGTGCGTGGGTTAGTGCCAAGCGTACGGGTTAGGATTAGGGGAAGGGTGAGGGTCAGGCTTCGGGGAAGGGTTAGGGTTAGGGTTCGGGCTAGGGTTAGGGTTAGGGGACGGGGACGGTTTAGGGTCCAGGTGAGGGTACGACAACGCTTTAGGGGGAGCGTACGTGTGAGCGCGCGGGTTAGTGTCAGCGTACGGGTTAGGATTAGGGGACGGGTGAGGGTCAGGCTTCGGGGAAGGGTTAGGGTTAGGGTTCGGGCTAGGGTTGGGTTAGGGGACAGGGACGGTTTATGGTCCAGGTGAGGGTACGACAACGCTTTAGGGGGAGCGTACGCGTGAGGGCGCGGGTTAGTGTCAGCGTACGGGTTAGGATTAGGGGACGGGTGAGGGTCAGGCTTCGGGGAAGGGTTAGTGTTAGGGTTCGGTGTAAGGTTAGCGTTAGGGGACGGGGACGGTTTAGGGTCCAGGTGAGGGTACGACAACGCTTTATGGGGAGCGTACGCGTGAGGGCGTGGGTTAGTGTCAGCGTACGGGTTAGGATTAGGGGACAGGTGAGGGTCAGGCTTCGGGGAAGTGTTAGGGTTACGGTTCGGGCTAGGGTTAGGGTTAGGGGACGGGGACGGTTTAGGGTCCAGGTAAGGGTACGACAACGCTTTAGGGGGAGCGTATGTGTGAGGGCGCGGGTTAGTGTCAGCGTACGGTTTAGGATTAGGTGACGGGTGAGGGTCAGGCTTCGGGGAAGGGTTAGGGTTAGGGTTCGGGCTAGGGTTAGGGTTAGGGGACGGGGACGGTTTAGGGTCCAGGTGAGGGTACGACAACGCTTTATGGGGAGCGTACGCGTGAGGGCGTGGATTAGTGTCAGCGTACGGTTTAGGATTAGGGGACAGGTGAGGGTCAGGCTTCGGGGAAGGGTTAGGGTTAGGGTTCGGGCTAGGGTTAGGGTTAGGGGACGGGGACGGTTTAGGGTCCAGGTGAGGGTACGACAACGCTTTAGGGGGAGCGTACGTGTGAGCGCGCGGGTTAGTGTCAGCGTACGGGTTAGGATTAGGGGACAGGTGAGGGTCAGGCTTCGGTGAAGGGTTAGGGTTAGGGTTCGGGCTAGGGTTGGGTTAGGGGACAGGGACGGTTTATGGTCCAGGTGAGGGTACGACAACGCTTTAGGGGGAGCGCACGCGTGAGGGCGCGGGTTAGTGTCAGCGTACGGGTTAGGATTAGGGGACGGGTGAGGGTCAGGCTTCGGGGAAGGGTTAGGGTTAGGGTTCGGTGTAAGGTTAGCGTTAGGGGACGGGGACGGTATAGGGTCCAGGTGAGGGTACGACAACGCTTTATGGGGAGCGTACGTGTGAGGGCGTGGGTTAGTGTCAGCGTACGGGTTAGGATTAGGGGACAGGTGAGGGTCAGGCTTCGGGGAAGTGTTAGGGTTACGGTTCGGGCTAGGGTTAGGGTTTGGGGACGGGGACGGTTTAGGGTCCAGGTGAGGGTACGACAACGCTTTAGGGGGAGCTCACGTGTGAGGGCGCGGGTTAGTGTCAGCGTACGGGTTAGGATTAGGGGACAGGTGAGGGTCAGGCTTCTGGGAAGGGTTAGGGTTAGGGTTCGGGCTAGGTTTAGGGTTAGGGGACGGGGACGGTTTAGGGTCCAGGTGAGGGTACGACAACGCTTTACGGGGAGCGTACGTGTGAGGGTGTGGGTTAGTGTCAGCGTACGGGTTAGGATTAGGGGACCGGTGAGGGTCAGGCTTCGAGGAAGAGTTAGGGTTAGGGTTCGGGCTAGGGTTAGGGTTAGGGGACGGGGACGGTTTACGGTCCAGGTGAGGGTACGACAACGCTTTAGGGGGAGCGTACGTATGAGTGCGTGGGTTAGTGCCAAGCGTACGGGTTAGGATTAGGGGAAGGGTGAGGGTCAGGCTTCGGGGAAGGGTTAGGGTTAGGGTTCGGCCTAGGGTTAGGGTTAGGGGACGGGGACGGTTTAGGGTCCAGGTGAGGGTACGACAACGCTTTAGGGGGAGCGTACGTGTGAGCGCGCGGGTTAGTGTCAGCGTACGGGTTAGGATTAGGGGACGGGTGAGGGTCAGGCTTCGGGGAAGGGTTAGGGTTAGGGTTCGGGCTAGGGTTGGGTTAGGGGACAGGGACGGTTTATGGTCCAGGTGAGGGTACGACAACGCTTTAGGGGGAGCGTACGCGTGAGGGCGCGGGTTAGTGTCAGCGTACGGGTTAGGATTAGGGGACGGGTGAGGGTCAGGCTTCGGGGAAGGGTTAGTGTTAGGGTTCGGTGTAAGGTTAGCGTTAGGGGACGGGGACGGTTTAGGGTCCAGGTGAGGGTACGACAACGCTTTATGGGGAGCGTACGCGTGAGGGCGTGGGTTAGTGTCAGCGTACGGGTTAGGATTAGGGGACAGGTGAGGGTCAGGCTTCGGGGAAGTGTTAGGGTTAGGGTTCGGGCTAGGGTTAGGGTTAGGGGACGGGGACGGTTTAGGGTCCAGGTGAGGGTACGACAACACTTAAGGGGGAGCGTACGTGTGAGGGCGTGGGTTAGTGTCAGCGTACGGGTTAGGATTAGGGGACGGGTGAGGGTCAGGCTTCGGGGAAGGGTTAGGGTTAGGGTTCGGCCTAGGGTTAGGGTTAGGGGACGGGGACGGTTTAGGTTCCAGGTGAGGGTACGACAACGCTTTAGGGGGAGCGTACGTATGAGTGCGTGGGTTAGTGCCAAGCGTACGGGTTAGGATTAGGGGAAGGGTGAGGGTCAGGCTTCGGGGAAGGGTTAGGGTTAGGGTTCGGGCTAGGGTTAGGGTTAGGGGACGGGGACGGTTTAGGGTCCAGGTGAGGGTACGACAACGCTTTAGGGGGAGCGTACGTGTGAGCGCGCGGGTTAGTGTCAGCGTACGGGTTAGGATTAGGGGACGGGTGAGGGTCAGGCTTCGGGGAAGGGTTAGGGTTAGGGTTCGGGCTAGGGTTGGGTTAGGGGACAGGGACGGTTTATGGTCCAGGTGAGGGTACGACAACGCTTTAGGGGGAGCGTACGCGTGAGGGCGCGGGTTAGTGTCAGCGTACGGGTTAGGATTAGGGGACGGGTGAGGGTCAGGCTTCGGGGAAGGGTTAGTGTTAGGGTTCGGTGTAAGGTTAGCGTTAGGGGACGGGGACGGTTTAGGGTCCAGGTGAGGGTACGACAACGCTTTATGGGGAGCGTACGCGTGAGGGCGTGGGTTAGTGTCAGCGTACGGTTTAGGATTAGGGGACAGGTGAGGGTCAGGCTTCGGGGAAGTGTTAGGGTTAGGGTTCGGGCTAGGGTTAGGGTTTGGGGACGGGGACGGTTTAGGGTCCAGGTGAGGTTACGACAACGCTTTAGGGGGAGCGTACGTGTGAGGGCGCGGGTTAGTGTCAGCGTACGGGTTAGGATTAAGGGACAGGTGAGGGTCAGGCTTCGGGGAAGGGTTAGGGTTAGGGTTCGGGCTAGGGTTAGGGTTAGGGGACGGGGACGGTTTAGGGTCTAGGTGAGGGTACGACAACGCTTTAGGGGGAGCGTACGTGTGAGGGCGCGGGTTAGTGTCAGCGTACGGGTTAGGATTAGGGGACGGGTGAGGGTCAGGCTTCGGGGAAGGGTTAGGGTTAGGGTTCGGGCTAGGGTTAGGGTTAGGGGACGGGGACGGTTTAGGGTCCAGGTGAGGGTACGACAACGCTTTAGGGGGAGCGTACGTGTGAGGGCACGGGTTAGTGTCAGCGTACGGGTTAGGATTAGGGGACAGGTGAGGGTCAGGCTTCGGGGAAGGATTAGGGCTAGGGTTCGGGCTAGGGTCAGGTTTAGGGGACGGGGACGGTTTAGGGTCCAGGTGAGGGTACGACAACGCTTTAGGGGGAGCGTACGTATGAGTGCGTGGATTAGTGCCAAGCGTACGGGTTAGGATTAGGGGAATGGTGAGGGTCAGGCTTCGGGGAAGGTTTAGGGTTAGGGTTCGGTCTAAGGTTAGGGTTAGGGGACGGGGACGGTTTAGGGTCCAGGTGGGGTACGACAAAGCTTTAGGGGGAGCGTACGCGTGAGGGCGTTGGTTAATGTCAGCGTACGGGTTAGGATTAGGGGACGGGTGAGGGTCAGGCTTCGGGGAAGGGTTAGGGTTCGGGTTCGGGCTAGGGTTAGGGTTAGGGGACGGGGACGGTTTAGGGTCCAGTTGAGGGTACGACAACGCTTTACGGGGAGCGTACGCGTGAGAGCGTGGGTTAGTGTCAGCGTACGGGTTAGGCTTAGGGGACGGGTGAGGGTCATGCTTCGGGGAAGTGTTAGGGTTAGGGTTCGGGCTAGGGTTAGGGTTAGGGGACGGGGACGGTTTAGGGTCCAGGTGAGTGTACGACAACACTTAAGGGAGAGCGTACGTGTGAGGGCGCAGGTTAGTGTCACCGTACGGGTTAGGATTAGGGGACAGGTGAGGGTCAGGCTTCAGGGAAGGGTTAGGGTTAGGGTTCGGGCTAGGTTTAGGGTTAGGGGACGGGGAAGGTTTAGGGTCCAGGTGAGGGTACGACAACGCTTTAGGGAGAGCGTACGTGTGAGGGTGCGTGTTAGTGTCAGCGTACGGGTTAGGATTAGGGGACGGGTGAGGGTCAGGCTTCGGGGAAGGGTTAGGGTTAGGGTTCGGGCTAGGGTTAGGGTTAGGGGACGGGGACGGTTTAGGGTCCAGGTGAGGGTACGACAACACTTAAGGGGGAGCGTACGCGTGAGGGCGTGGGTTAGTGTCAGCGTACAGGTTAGGATTAGGGGACGGGTGAGGGTCAGGCTTCGGGGAAGGGTTAGGTTTAGGGTTCGGGCTAGGGTTAGGGTTAGGGGATAGGGACGGTTTAGGGTCCAGGTGAGGGTACGACAACGCTTTAGGGGGAGCGTACATGTGAGGGCGTGGGTTAGTGTCAGCGTACGGGTTAGGATTAGGGGACGGGTGAGGGTCAGGCTTCGGGGAAGGGTTAGGGTTAGGGTTCGGGTTAGGGTTAGGGCCTGGGGGGTTTAGGGTACATGTGAGGGTACGACAACGCTTTAGGGGAACGTATGTGTGAGGGCGCGGGTTAGTGTCAGCGTACGGGTTAGGATTAGGGGACGGGTGAGGGTCAGGCTTCGGGGAAGGTTTAGGGTTAGGGTTCGGGCTAGGGTTAGGGTTAGGGGACGGGGACGGTTTAGGGTCCAGGTGAGGGTATGACAACGCTTTAGGGGGAGTGTACGTTTGAGGGCGCGGGTTAGTGTCAGCGTACGGTTTAGTATTAGGGGACGGGTGAGGGTCAGGCTTCGGGGAAGGGTTAGGGTTAGGGTTCGGGCTAGGGTTAGGGTTAGGGGACGGGGACGGTTTAGGGTCCAGGTGAGGGTACGAAAACGCTTTAGGGGGAGCGTACGTGTGAGGGCGCGTGTTAGTGTCAGCGTACGGGTTAGGATTAGGGGACAGGTGAGGGTCAGGCTTCTGGGAAGGTTTAGGGTTAGGGTTCGGGCTAGGGTTAGGGTTAGGGGACGGGGATGGTTTAGGGTCCAGGTGAGGTTTCGACAACGCTTTAGGGGGAGCGTACGTGTGAGGGCGCGGGTTAGTGTCAGCGTACGGGTTAGGATTAGGGGACGGGTGAGGGTCAGGCTTCGGGGAAGGGTTAGGGTTAGGGTTCGGGCTAGGGTTGTGTTAGGGGACAGGGACGGTTTAGGGTCCAGGTGAGGGTACGACAACGCTTTAGGAGGAGCGTACGCGTGAGGGCGCGGGTTAGTGTCAGCGTACGGGTTAGGATTAGGGGACGGGTGAGGGTCAGGCTTCGGGGAAGGTTTAGGGTTAGGGTTCCGTGTAAGGTTAGCGTTAGGGGACGGGGACGGTTTAGGGTCCAGGTGAGGGTACGACAACGCTTTATGGGGAGCGTACGTGTGAGGGCGTGGGTTAGTGTCAGCGTACGGGTTAGGATTAGGGGACAGGTGAGGGTCAGGCTTCGGGGAAGTGTTAGGGTTACGGTTCGGGCTAGGGTTAGGGTTAGGGGACGGGGACGGTTTAGGGTCCAGGTAAGGGTACGACAACGCTTTAGGGGGAGCGTATGTGTGAGGGCGCGGGTTAGTGTCAGCGTACGGGTTAGGATTAGGTGACAGGTGAGGGTCAGGCTTCGGGGAAGGGTTAGGATTAGGGTTCGGGCTAGGGTTAGGGTTAGGGGACGGGGACGGTTTAGGGTCCAGGTGAGGGTACGACAACACTTTAGGAGGAGCGTACGTGTGAGGGCGCGGGTTAGTTTCAGCGTACGGGTTAGGATTAGGGGACGGGTGAGGGTCAGGCTTCGGGGAAGGGTTAGGGTTAGGGTTCGGTCTAAGGTTAGGGTTAGGGTACGGGGACGGTTTAGGGTCCAGGTGAGAGTACGACAACGCTTTATGGGGAGCGTACGCGTGAGGGCGTAGGTTAGTGTCAGCGTACGGTTTAGGATTAGGGGACAGGTGAGGGTCAGGCTTCGGGGAAGTGTTAGGGTTAGGGTCTGGGCTAGGGTTAGGGTTTGGGGACGGGGACGGTTTAGGGTCCAGGTGAGGTTACGACAACGCTTTACGGGGAGCGTACGTGTGAGGGCGCGGGTTAGTGTCAGCGTACGGGTTAGGATTAGGGGACAGGTGAGGGTCAGGCTTCTGGGAAGGGTTAGGGTTAGGTTTCGGGCTAGGGTTAGGGTTAGGGGACGGGGACGGTTTAGGGTCCAGGTGAGGGTACGACAACGCTTTACGGGGAGCGTACGTGTGAGGGTGCGGGTTAGTGTCAGCGTACGGGTTAGGATTAGGGGACCGGTGAGGGTCAGGCTTCGAGGAAGAGTTAGGGTTAGGGTTCGGGCTAGGGTTAGGGTTAAGGGACGGGGACGGTTTAGGGTCCAGGTGAGGGTACGACAACGCTTTAGGGGGAGCGTACGTGTGAGGGCGCAGGTTAGTGTCAGCGTACGGGTTAGGATTAGGGGACGGGTGAGGGTCAGGCTTCGGGGAAGTGTTAGGGTTAGGGTTCGGGCTAGGGTTAGGGTTAGGGGTCGGGGACGGTTTAGGGTCCAGGTGTGTGTACGACAACACTTTAGGGGGAGCGTACGTGTGAGGGCGCGGGTTAGTGTCAGCGTACGGGTTAGGATTAGGGGACGGGTGAGGGTCAGGCTTCGGGGAAGCGTTAGGGTAAGGGTTCGGGCTAGGGTTAGGGTTAGGGGACGGGGACGGTTTAGGGTCCAGGTGAGGGTACGACAACGCTTTAGGGGGAGCGTACGTGTGAGGGCGCGGGTTAGTGTCAGCGTACGGGTTAGGATTAGGGGACGGGTGAGGGTCAGGCTTCGGGGAAGGGTTAGGGTTAGGGTTCGGGCTAGGGTTAGGGTTAGGGGACTGGGACGGTTTAGGGTCCAGGTGAGGGTACGACAATGCTTTAGGGGGAGCGTACGTGTGAGGGCGCGGGTTAGTGTCAGCGTACGGGTTAGGATTAGGGGACGGGTGAGGGTCAGGCTTCGGGAAAGGGTTAGGGTTAGGGTTCGGGCTAGGGTTAGGGTTAGGGGACGGGGACGGTTTAGGGTCCAGGTGAGGGTACGACAACGCTTTAGGGGGAGCGTACGTGTGAGGGCGCGGGTTAGTGTCAGCGTACGGGTTAGGATTAGGAGACAGGTGAGGGTCAGGCTTCGGGGAAGGGTTAGGGTTAGGGTTCGGGTTAGGGTTAGGGTTAGGGGACGGGGACGGTTTAGGGTCAAGGTGAGTGTACGACAACACTTAAGGGGAAGCGTACGTGTGAGGGCGCGGGTTAGTGTCAGCGTACGGGTTAGGATTAGGGGACGTGTGAGGGTCAGGCTTCGGGGAAGGGTTAGGTTTAGGGTTCGGGCTAGGGTTAGGGTTAGGGGACTGGGGCGGTTTAGGGTCCAGGTGAGGGTACGACAACGCTTTAGGGGGAGCGTACATGTGAGGGCGCGGGTTAGTGTCAGCGTACGGTTTACGATTAGGGGACGGGTGAGGGTCAGGCTTCGGGGAAGTGTTAGGGTTAGGTTTCGGGCTAGGGTTAGGGTTAGGGGACGGGGACGGTTTAGGGTCCAGGTGAGGGTACGACAGCGCTTTAGGGGGAGCGTACGTGTGAGGGCGCGGGTTAGTGTCAGCGTACGGTTTAGGATTAGGGGACGGGGGAGGGTCAGGCTTCGGGGAACGGTTAGGGTTAGGGTTCGGGCTAGGGTTAGGGTTAGGGGACGGGGACGGTTTAGGGTCCAGGTGAGGGTACGACAACGCTTTAGGGGGAGCGTACGTGTGAGGTCGCGGGTTAGTGTCAGCGTACGGGTTAGGATTAGGGGACGGGTGAGGGTCAGGCTTCGGGGAAGGGTTAGGGTTAGGGTTCGGGCTAGGGTTAGGGTTAGGGGACGGGGACGGTTTAGGATCCAGGTGAGGGTACGACAACGCTTAAGGGGGAGCGTATGTGTGAGGGCGCGGGTTAGTGTCAGTGTACGGGTTAGGATTAAGGGACGGGTGAGGGTCAGGCTTCGGGGAAGGGTTAGGGTTTGGGTTCGGACTAGGGTTAGGGTTAGGGGACGGGGACGGTTTAGGGACCAGGTGAGGGTACGACAACGCTTTAGGGGGAGCGTACGTGTGAGGGCGCGGGTTAGTGTCAGCGTACGGTTTAGTATTAGGGGACGGGTGAGGGTCAGGCTTCGGGGAACGGTTAGGGTTAGGGTTCGGGCTAGGGTTAGGGTTAGGGGACGGGGACGGTTTAGGGTCCAGGTGAGGGTACGACAACGCTTTATGGGGAGCGTACGCATGAGGGCGCGGGTTAGTGTCAGCGTACGGGTTAGGATTAGTGGACAGGTGAGGGTCAGGCTTCGGGGAAGTGTTAGGGTTAGGGTTCGGGCTAGGGTTAGGGTTAGGGGACGGGGATGGTTTAGGGTCCAGGTGAGGGTACGAGAACGCTTTAGGGGGAGCGTATGTGTGAGGGCGCGGGTTAGTGTCAGCGAACGGGTTAGGATTAGGGGACAGGTGAGGGTCAGGCTTCTGGGAAGGGTTAGGGTTAGGGTTCGGGCTAGGGTTAGGGTTAGGGGACTGGGACGGTTTAGGGTCCAGGTGAGGGTACGCCAACGCTTTAGGAGGAGCGTACGTGTGAGGGCGTGGGTTAGTGTCAGCGTACGGGTTAGGATTAGGGGACGGGTGAGGGTCAGGCTTCGGGGAAGGGTTAGGGTTAGGGTTCGGTCTAAGGTTAGGTTTAGGGGACTGGGACGGTTTAGGGTCCAGGTGAGGGTACGCCAACGCTTTATGGGGAGCGTACGCGTGAGGGCGCGGGTTAGTGTCAGCGTACGGGTTAGGATTAGGGGACAGGTGAGGGTCAGGCTTCGGGGAAGTGTTAGGGTTAGGGTTCGGGCTAGGGTTAGGGTTAGGGGACGGGGACGGTTTAGGGTCCAGGTGCGTGTACGACAACACTTTAGGGGGAGCGTACGTGTGAGGGCGTGGGTTAGTGTCAGCGTACGGGTTAGGATTAGGGGACGGGTGAGGGTCAGGCTTCGGGGAAGCGTTAGGGTTAGGGTTCGGGCTAGGGTTAGGGTTAGGGGACGGGGACAGTTTAGGGTCCAGGTGAGGGTACGACAACGCTTTAGGGGGAGCGTACGTGTGAGGGCGCGGGTTAGTGTCAGCGTATGGGTTAGGATTAGGGGACGGGTGAGGGTCAGGCTTCGGGGAAGGGTTAGGGTTAGGGTTCGGGCTAGGGTTAGGGTTAGGGGACGGGGACGGTTTAGGGTCCAGGTGAGGGTACGACAACACTTAAGGGGGAGCGTACGTGTGAGGGAGTGGTTAGTGTCAGCGTACGGTTTAGGATTAGGGGACGGGTGAGGGTCAGGCTTCGGGGAAGGGTTAGGGTTAGGGTTCGGCCTAGGGTTAGGGTTAGGGGACGGGGACGGTTTAGGGTCCAGGTGAGGGTACGACAACGCTTTAGGGGGAGCGTACGTGTGAGGGCGCAGGTTAGTGTCAGCGTACGGGTTAGGATTAGGGGACAGGTGAGGGTCAGGCTTCGGGGAAGGATTAGGGTTAGGGTTCGGGCTAGGGTTAGGTTTAGGGGACGGGGACGGTTTAGGGTCCAGGTGAGGGTACGACAACGCTTTAGGGGGAGCATACGTATGAGTGCGTGGGTTAGTGCCAAGCGTACGGGTTAGGATTAGGGGAAGGGTGAGGGTCAGGCTTCGGGGAAGGGTTAGGGTTAGGGTTCGGGCTAGGGTTAGGGTTAGGGGACGGGGACGGTTTAGGGTCCAGGTGAGGGTACGACAACGCTTTAGGGGGAGCGTACGCGTGAGGGCGTGGGTTAGTGTCAGCGTACGGGTTAGGATTAGGGGACAGGTGAGGGTCAGGCTTCGGGGAAGTGTTAAGGTTACGGTTCGGGCTAGGGTTAGGGTTAGGGGACGGGGACGGTTTAGGGTCCAGGTAAGGGTACGACAACGCTTTAGGGGGAGCGTATGTGTGAGGGCGTGTGTTAGTGTCAGCGTACGGGTTAGGATTAGGTGACAGGTGAGGGTCAGGCTTCGGGGAAGGGTTAGGGTTAGGGTTCGGGCTAGGGTTAGGGTTAGGGGACGGGGACGGTTTAGGGTCCAGGTGAGGGTACGACAACGCTTTAGGAGGAGCGTACGTGTGAGGGCGTGGGTTAGTGTCAGCGTACGGGTTAGGATTAGGGGACGGGTGAGGGTCAGGCTTCGGGGAAGGGTTAGGGTTAGGGTTCGGTCTAAGGTTAGGGTTAGGGGACGGGGACGGTTTAGGGTCCAGGTGAGGGTACGCCAACGCTTTATGGGGAGCGTACGCGTGAGGGCGTGGATTAGTGTCAGCGTACGGTTTAGGATTAGGGGACAGGTGAGGGTCAGGCTTCGGGGAAGTGTTAGGGTTAGGGTTCGGGCTAGGGTTAGGGTTTGGGGACGGGGACCGTTTAGGGTCCAGGTGAGGGTACGACAACGCTTTAGGGGGAGCGTACGTGTGAGGGCGCGGGTTAGTGTCAGCGTACGGGTTAGGATTAGGGGACAGGTGAGGGTCAGGCTTCGGGGAAGGGTTAGGGTTCGGGTTCGGGCTAGGGTTAGGGTTAGGGGACGGGGACGGTTTAGGGTCCAGGTGCGTGTACGACAACACTTTAGGGGGAGCGTACGTGTGAGGGCGTGGGTTAGTGTCAGCGTACGGGTTAGGATTAGGGGACGTGTGAGGGTCAGGCTTCGGGGAAGCGTTAGGGTTAGGGTTCGGGCTAAGGTTAGGGTTAGGGGACGGGGACAGTTTAGGGTCCAGGTGAGGGTACGACAACGCTTTAGGGGGAGCGTACGTGTGAGGGCGCGGGTTAGTGTCAGCGTATGGGTTAGGATTAGGGGACGGGTGAGGGTCAGGCTTCGGGGAAGCGTTAGGGTTAGGGTTCGGGCTAGGGTTAGGGTTAGGGGACGGGGACGGTTTAGGGTCCAGGTGAGGGTACGACAACACTTAAGGGGGAGCGTACGTGTGAGGGAGTGGTTAGTGTCAGCGTACGGGTTAGGATTAGGGGACGGGTGAGGGTCAGGCTTCGGGGAAGGTTTAGGGTTAGGGTTCGGCCTAGGGTTAGGGTTAGGGGACGGGGACGGTTTAGGGTCCAGGTGAGGGTACGACAACGCTTTAGGGGGAGTGTACGTGTGAGGGCGCAGGTTAGTGTCAGCGTACGGGTTAGGATTAGGGGACAGGTGAGGGTCAGGCTTCGGGGAAGGATTAGGGTTAGGGTTCGGGCTAGGGTTAGGTTTAGGGGACGGGGACGGTTTAGGGTCCAGGTGAGGGTACGACAACGCTTTAGGGGGAGCGTACGTATGAGTGCGTGGGTTAGTGCCAAGCGTACGGGTTAGGATTAGGGGAAGGGTGAGGGTCAGGCTTCGGGGAAGGGTTAGGGTTAGGGTTCGGGCTAGGGTTAGGGTTAGGGGACGGGGACGGTTTAGGGTCCAGGTGAGGGTACGACAACGCTTTAGGGGGAGCGTACGTGTGAGCGCGCGGGTTAGTGTCAGCGTACGGGTTAGGATTAGGGGACAGGTGAGGGTCAGGCTTCGGTGAAGGGTTAGGGTTAGGGTTCGGGCTAGGGTTGGGTTAGGGGACAGGGACGGTTTATGGTCCAGGTGAGGGTACGACAACGCTTTAGGGGGAGCGTACGCGTGAGGGCGCGGGTTAGTGTCAGCGTACGGGTTAGGATTAGGGGACGGGTGAGGGTCAGGCTTCGGGGAAGGGTTAGGGTTAGGGTTCGGTGTAAGGTTAGCGTTAGGGGACGGGGACGGTATAGGGTCCAGGTGAGGGTACGACAACGCTTTATGGGGAGCGTACGTGTGAGGGCGTGGGTTAGTGTCAGCGTACGGGTTAGGATTAGGGGACAGGTGAGGGTCAGGCTTCGGGGAAGTGTTAGGGTTACGGTTCGGGCTAGGGTTAGGGTTAGGGGACGGGGACGGTTTAGGGTCCAGGTAAGGGTACGACAACGCTTTAGGGGGAGCGTATGTGTGAGGGCGCGGGTTAGTGTCAGCGTACGGGTTAGGATTAGGTGACAGGTGAGGGTCAGGCTTCGGGGAAGGGTTAGGGTTAGGGTTCGGGCTAGGGTTAGGGTTAGGGGACGGGGACGGTTTAGGGTCCAGGTGAGGGTACGACAACGCTTTAGGAGGAGCGTACGTGTGAGGGCGCGGGTTAGTGTCAGCGTACGGGTTAGGATTAGGGGACGGGTGAGGGTCAGGCTTCGGGGAAGGGTTAGGGTTAGGGTTCGGTCTAAGGTTAGGGTTAGGGGACGGGGACGGTTTAGGGTCCAGGTGAGGGTACGACAACGCTTCATGGGGAGCGTACGCGTGAGGGCGTGGATTAGTGTCAGCGTACGGTTTAGCATTAGGGGACAGGTGAGGGTCAGGCTTCGGGGAAGTGTTAGGGTTAGGGTTCGGGCTAGGGTTAGGGTTTGGGGACGGGGACGGTTTAGGGTCCAGGTGAGGGTACGACAACGCTTTAGGGGGAGCGCACGTGTGAGGGCGCGGGTTAGTGTCAGCGTACGGGTTAGGATTAGGGGACAGGTGAGGGTCAGGCTTCTGGGAAGGGTTAGGGTTAGGGTTCGGGCTAGGTTTAGGGTTAGGGGACGGGGACGGTTTAGGGTCCAGGTGAGGGTACGACAACGCTTTACGGGGAGCGTACGTGTGAGGGTGTGGGTTAGTGTCAGCGTACGGGTTAGGATTAGGGGACCGGTGAGGGTCAGGCTTCGAGGAAGAGTTAGGGTTAGGGTTCGGGCTAGGGTTAGGGTTAGGGGACGGGGACGGTTTACGGTCCAGGTGAGGGTACGACAACGCTTTAGGGGGAGCGTACGTGTGAGGGCGCAGGTTAGTGTCAGCGTACGGGTTAGGATTAGGGGACGGGTGAGGGTCAGGCTTCGGGGAAGTGTTAGGGTTAGGGTTCGCGCTAGGGTTAGGGTTAGGGGCGGGGACGGTTTAGGGTCCAGGTGTGTGTACGACAACACTTTAGGGGGAGCGTACGTGTGAGGGCGCGGGTTAGTGTCAGCGTACGGGTTAGGATTAGGGGACGGGTGAGAGTCAGGCTTCGGGGAAGCGTTAGGGTTAGGGTTCGGGCTAGGGTTAGGGTTAGGGGACGGGGACGGTTTAGGTTCCAGGTGAGGGTACGACAACGCTTTAGGGGGAGCGTACGTGTGAGGGCGCGGGTTAGTGTCAGCGTACGGGTTAGGATTAGGGGACGTGTGAGGGTCAGGCTTCGGGGAAGGGTTAGGGTTAGGGTTCGGGCTAGGGTTAGGGTTAGGGGACGGGGACGGTTTAGGGTCCAGGTGAGGGTACGACAACACTTAAGGGGGAGCGTACGTGTGAGGGCGTGGGTTAGTGTCAGCGTACGGGATAGGATTAGGGGACGGGTGAGGGTCAGGCTTTGGGGAAGGGTTAGGGTTAGGGTTCGGGCTAGGGTTAGGGTTAGGGGACGGGGACGTTTTAGGGTCCAGGTGAGGGTACGACAACGCTTTAGGGGGAGCGTACGTGTGAGGGCGCGGGTTAGTGTCAGCGTACGGGTTTGGATTAGGGGACGGGTGAGGGTCAGGCTTCGGGGAAGGGTTAGGGTTAGGGTTCGGGCTAGGGTTAGGGTTAGGGGACGGGGACGGTTTAGGGTCCAGGTGAGGGTACGACAACGCTTTAGGGGGAGCGTACGTGTGAGGGCCCGGGTTAGTGTCAGCGTACGGGTTAGGATTAGGGGACAGGTGAGGGTCAGGCTTCGGGGAAGGATTAGGGTTAGGGTTCGGGCTAGGGTTAGGTTTAGGGGACGGGGACGGTTTAGGGTCCAGGTGAGGGTACGACAACGCTTTAGGGGGAGCGTACGTATGAGTGCGTGGGTTAGTGCCAAGCGTACGGGTTAGGATTAGGGGAAGGGTGAGGGTCAGGCTTCGGGGAAGGGTTAGGGTTAGGGTTCGGGCTAGGGTTAGGGTTAGGGGACGGGGACGGTTTAGGGTCCAGGTGAGGGTACGACAACGCTTTAGGGGGAGCGTACGTGTGAGCGCGCGGGTTAGTGTCAGCGTACGGGTTAGGATTAGGGGACAGGTGAGGGTCAGGCTTCGGTGAAGGGTTAGGGTTAGGGTTCGGGCTAGGGTTGGGTTAGGGGACAGGGACGGTTTATGGTCCAGGTGAGGGTACGACAACGCTTTAGGGGGAGCGT
Source organism: Grampus griseus (assembly GCF_964374135.1). Lineage (NCBI taxonomy): Eukaryota > Metazoa > Chordata > Mammalia > Artiodactyla > Delphinidae > Grampus > Grampus griseus. The sequence continues at coordinate 168,796 of NW_028133195.1, read as the reverse complement.
ACGCGTGAGGGCGCGGGTTAGTGTCAGCGTACGGGTTAGGATTAGGGGACGGGTGAGGGTCAGGCTTCGGGGAAGGGTTAGGGTTAGGGTTCGGTGTAAGGTTAGCGTTAGGGGACGGGGACGGTATAGGGTCCAGGTGAGGGTACGACAACGCTTTATGGGGAGCGTACGTGTGAGGGCGTGGGTTAGTGTCAGCGTACGGGTTAGGATTAGGGGACAGGTGAGGGTCAGGCTTCGGGGAAGTGTTAGGGTTACGGTTCGGGCTAGGGTTAGGGTTAGGGGACGGGGACGGTTTAGGGTCCAGGTAAGGGTACGACAACGCTTTAGGGGGAGCGTATGTGTGAGGGCGCGGGTTAGTGTCAGCGTACGGGTTAGGATTAGGTGACAGGTGAGGGTCAGGCTTCGGGGAAGGGTTAGGGTTAGGGTTCGGGCTAGGGTTAGGGTTAGGGGACGGGGACGGTTTAGGGTCCAGGTGAGGGTACGACAACGCTTTAGGAGGAGCGTACGTGTGAGGGCGCGGGTTAGTGTCAGCGTACGGGTTAGGATTAGGGGACGGGTGAGGGTCAGGCTTCGGGGAAGGGTTAGGGTTAGGGTTCGGTCTAAGGTTAGGGTTAGGGGACGGGGACGGTTTAGGGTCCAGGTGAGGGTACGACAACGCTTCATGGGGAGCGTACGCGTGAGGGCGTGGATTAGTGTCAGCGTACGGTTTAGCATTAGGGGACAGGTGAGGGTCAGGCTTCGGGGAAGTGTTAGGGTTAGGGTTCGGGCTAGGGTTAGGGTTTGGGGACGGGGACGGTTTAGGGTCCAGGTGAGGGTACGACAACGCTTTAGGGGGAGCGCACGTGTGAGGGCGCGGGTTAGTGTCAGCGTACGGGTTAGGATTAGGGGACAGGTGAGGGTCAGGCTTCTGGGAAGGGTTAGGGTTAGGGTTCGGGCTAGGGTTAGGGTTAGGGGACGGGGACGGTTTAGGGTCCAGGTGAGGGTACGACAACGCTTTAGGGGGAGCGTACGTGTGAGGGCCCGGGTTAGTGTCAGCGTACGGGTTAGCATTAGGGGACAGGTGAGGGTCAGGCTTCGGGGAAGGATTAGGGTTAGGGTTCGGGCTAGGGTTAGGTTTAGGGGACGGGGACGGTTTAGGGTCCAGGTGAGGGTACGACAACGCTTTAGGGGGAGCGTACGTATGAGTGCGTGGGTTAGTGCCAAGCGTACGGGTTAGGATTAGGGGAAGGGTGAGGGTCAGGCTTCGGGGAAGGGTTAGGGTTAGGGTTCGGTCTAAGGTTAGGGTTAGGGGACGGGGACGGTTTAGGGTCCAGGTGGGGAACGACAACGCTTTAGGGGGAGCGTACGCGTGAGGGCGTTGGTTAATGTCAGCGTACGGGTTAGGATTAGGGGACGGGTGAGGGTCAGGCTTCGGGGAAGGGTTAGGGTTAGGGCTCCGTGTAAGGTTAGCGTTAGGGGACGGGGACGGTTTAGGGTCCAGGTGAGGGTACGACAACGCTTTATGGGGAGCATACGCGTGAGGGCGTGGGTTAGTGTCAGCGTACGGGTTAGGATTAGGGGACAGGTGAGGGTCAGGCTTCGGGGAAGTGTTAGGGTTACGGTTCGGGCTAGGGTTAGGGTTAGGGGACGGGGACGGTTTAGGGTCCAGGTGAGGGTACGACAACGCTTTAGGAGGAGCGTACGTGTGAGGGCGCGGGTTAGTGTCAGCGTACGGGTTAGGATTAGGGGACGGGTGAGGGTCAGGCTTCGGGGAAGGGTTAGGGTTAGGGTTCGGTCTAAGGTTAGGGTTAGGGGACGGGGACGGTTTAGGGTCCAGGTGAGGGTACGACAACGCTTTATGGGGAGCGTCCGCGTGAGGGCGTGGGTTAGTGTCAGCGTACGGTTTAGGATTAGGGGACAGGTGAGGGTCAGGCTTCGGGGAAGTGTTAGGGTTAGGGTCTGGGCAAGGGTTAGGGTTTGGGGACGGGGACGGTTTAGGGTCCAGGTTAGGGTACGACAACGCTTTACGGGGAGCGTACGTGTGAGGGCGCGGGTTAGTGTCAGCGTACGGGTTAGGATTAGGGGACAGGTGAGGGTCAGGCTTCTGGGAAGGGTTAGGGTTAGGGTTCGGGCTAGGGTTAGGGTTAGGGGACGGGGACGGTTTAGGGTCCAGGTGAGGGTACGACAACGCTTTAGGGGGAGCGTACGTATGAGTGCGTGGGTTAGTGCCAAGCGTACGGGTTAGGATTAGGGGAAGGGTGAGGGTCAGGCTTCGGGGAAGGGTTAGGGTTAGGGTTCGGTCTAAGGTTAGGGTTAGGGGACGGGGACGGTTTAGGGTCCAGGTGGGGAACGACAACGCTTTAGGGGGAGCGTACGCGTGAGGGCGTTGGTTAATGTCAGCGTACGGGTTAGGATTAGGGGACGGGTGAGGGTCAGGCTTCGGGGAAGTGTTAGGGTTAGGGTTCGGGCTAGGGTTAGGGTTAGGGGACGGGGACGGTTTAGGGTCCAGGTGAGTGTACGACAACACTTAAGGGGGAGCGTACGTGTGAGGGCGCAGGTTAGTGTCACCGTACGGGTTAGGATTAGGGGACAGGTGAGGGTCAGGCTTCAGGGAAGGGTTAGGGTTAGGGTTCGGGCTAGGGTTAGGGTTAGGGGACTGGGAAGGTTTAGGGTCCAGGTGAGGGTACGACAACGCTTTAGGGAGAGCGTACGTGTGAGGGCGCGGGTTAGTGTCAGCGTACGGGTTAGGATTAGGGGACGGGTGAGGGTCAGGCTTCGGGGAAGGGTTAGGGTTAGAGTTCGGGCTAGGGTTAGGGTTAGGGGACGGGGACGGTTTAGGGTCCAGGTGAGGGTACGACAACACTTAAGGGGGAGCGTACGCGTGAGGGCGTGGGTTAGTGTCAGCGTACAGGTTAGGATTAGGGGACGGGTGAAGGTCAGGCTTCGGGGAAGGGTTAGGTTTAGGGTTCGGGCTAGGGTTAGGGTTAGGGGATAGGGACGGTTTAGGGTCCAGGTGAGGGTACGACAACGCTTTAGGGGGAGCGTACGTGTGAGGGCGTGGGTTAGTGTCAGCGTACGGGTTAGGATTAGGGGACGGGTGAGGGTCAGGCTTCGGGGAAGGGTTAGGGTTAGGGTTCGGGCTAGGGTTGGGTTAGGGGACAGGGACGGTTTAGGGTCCAGGTGAGGGTACGACAACGCTTTAGGGGGAGCGTACGCGTGAGGGCGCGGGTTAGTGTCAGCGTACGGGTTAGGATTAGGGGACGGGTGAGGGTCAGGCTTCGGGGAAGGGTTAGGGTTAGGGCTCCGTGTAAGGTTAGCGTTAGGGGACGGGGACGGTTTAGGGTCCAGGTGAGGGTACGACAACGCTTTATGGGGAGCATACGCGTGAGGGCGTGGGTTAGTGTCAGCGTACGGGTTAGGATTAGGGGACAGGTGAGGGTCAGGCTTCGGGGAAGTGTTAGGGTTACGGTTCGGGCTAGGGTTAGGGTTAGGGGACGGGGACGGTTTAGGGTCCAGGTGAGGGTACGACAACGCTTTAGGAGGAGCGTACGTGTGAGGGCGCGGGTTAGTGTCAGCGTACGGGTTAGGATTAGGGGACGGGTGAGGGTCAGGCTTCGGGGAAGGGTTAGGGTTAGGGTTCGGTCTAAGGTTAGGGTTAGGGGACGGGGACGGTTTAGGGTCCAGGTGAGGGTACGACAACGCTTTATGGGGAGCGTCCGCGTGAGGGCGTGGGTTAGTGTCAGCGTACGGTTTAGGATTAGGGGACAGGTGAGGGTCAGGCTTCGGGGAAGTGTTAGGGTTAGGGTCTGGGCAAGGGTTAGGGTTTGGGGACGGGGACGGTTTAGGGTCCAGGTTAGGGTACGACAACGCTTTACGGGGAGCGTACGTGTGAGGGCGCGGGTTAGTGTCAGCGTACGGGTTAGGATTAGGGGACAGGTGAGGGTCAGGCTTCTGGGAAGGGTTAGGGTTAGGGTTCGGGCTAGGGTTAGGGTTAGGGGACGGGGACGGTTTAGGGTCCAGGTGAGGGTACGACAACGCGTTACGGGGAGCGTACGTGTGAGGGTGCGGGTTAGTGTCAGCGTACGGTTTAGGATTAGGGGACCGGTGAGGGTCAGGCTTCGAGGAAGAGTTAGGGTTAGGGTTCGGGCTAGGGTTAGGGTTAGGGGACGGGGACGGTTTAGGGTCCAGGTGAGGGTACGACAACGCTTTAGGGGGAGCGTACGTGTGAGGGCGCAGGTTAGTGTCAGCGTATGGGTTAGGATTAGGGGACGGGTGAGGGTCAGGCTTCGGGGAAGTGTTAGGGTTAGGGTTCGGGCTAGGGTTAGGGTTAGGGGACGGGGACGGTTTAGGGTCCAGGTGAGGGTACGACAACGCTTTAGGGGGAGCGTACGTGTGAGGGCGCGGGTTAGTGTCAGCGTACGGGTTAGGATTAGGAGACAGGTGAGGGTCAGGCTTCGGGGAAGGGTTAGGGTTAGGGTTCGGGCTAGGGTTAGGTTTAGGGGACGGGGACGGTTTAGGGTCCAGGTGAGGGTACGACAACGCTTTAGGGGGAGCGTACGTATGAGTGCGTGGGTTAGTGCCAAGCGTACGTGTTAGGATTAGGGGAAGGGTGAGGGTCAGGCTTCGGGGAAGGGTTAGGGTTAGGGTTCGGGCTAGGGTTTGGTTTAGGGGACGGGGACGGTTTAGGGTGCATGTGAGGGTACGACAACGCTTTAGGGGGAGCGTACGTGTGAGGGCGTTGGTTAGTGACAGCGTACGGGTTAGGATTAGGGGACGGGTGAGGGTCAGGCTTCGGGGAAGGGTTAGGATTAGGGTTCGGGCTAGGGTTAGGTTTAGGGGACGGGGACGGTTTAGGGTCCAGGTGAGTGTATGACAAAGCTTTAGGGGGAGCATACGTATGAGTGCTTGGGTTAGTGCCAAGCGTACGGGTTAGGATTAGGGGACGGGTGAGGGTCAGGCTTCGGGGAAGGTTTAGGGTTAAGGTTCGGGCTCGGGTTAGGGTTAGGGGACGGGGACGGTATAGGGTCCAGGTGATGGTACGACAACGCTTTAGGGGGAGCGTACGTGTGAGGGCGTGGGTTAGTGTCAGCGTACGGCTTAGGATTAGGGGACGGGTGAGAGTCAGGCTTCGGGGAAGGGTTAGGGTTAGGGTTAGGGCTAGGGTTAGGGTTAGGGGACGGGGACGGTTTAGGGTCCAGGTGAGGGCACGACAACGCTTTAGGTGGAGCGTAGGTGTGAGGGCGCGGGTTAGTGTCAGCGTACAGGTTAGGATTAGGGGACGGGTGAGGGTCAGGCTTCGGGGAAGGGTTAGGGTCAGGGTTCGGGCTAGGGTTAGGGTTAGGGGACGGGGACGGTTTAGGGTACAGGTGAGGGTACGACAACGCTTTAGGGGGAGCGTACGTGTGAGGGCGCGGGTTAGTGTCAGCGTACGGGTTAGGATTAGGGGACAGGTGAGGGTCAGGCTTCGGGGAAGGGTAAGGGTTAGGGTTCGGGCTAGGGTTAGGTTTAGGGGACGGGGACGGTTTAGGGTCCAGGTGAGGGTACGACAACGCTTTAGGGGGAGCGTACGTATGAGTGCGTGGGTTAGTGACAAGCGTACGGGTTAGGATTAGGGGAAGGGTGAGGGTCAGGCTTCGGGGAAGGGTTAGGGTTAGGGTTCGGGCTAGGGTTTGGTTTAGGGGACGGGGACGGTTTAGGGTCCAGGTGAGGGTACGACAACGCTTTAGGGGGAGCGTACGTGTTAGGGCGAGGGTTAGTGTCAGCGTACAGGTTAGGATTAGGGGACGGGTGAGGGTCAGGCTTCGGGGAAGGGTTAGGATTAGGGTTCGGGCTAGGGTTAGGTTTAGGGGACGGGGACGGTTTAGGGTCCAGGTGAGGGTACGACAACGCTTTAGGGGGAGCATACGTATGAGTGCGTGGTTTAGTGCCAAGCGTACGGGTTAGGATTAGGGGACGGGTGAGGGTCAGGCTTCGGGGAAGTGTTAGGGTTAAGGTTCGGGCTCGGGTTAGGGTTATGGGACGGGGACGGTATAGGGTCCAGGTGATGGTACGACAACGCTTTAGGGGGAGCGTACGTGTGAGGGCGCGGGTTAGTGTCAGCGTACGGCTTAGGATTAGGGGACGGGTGAGGGTCAGGCTTCGGGGAAGGGTTAGGGTTAGGGTTCGGGCTAGGGTTAGCGTTAGGGGACGGGGACGGTTTAGGGTCCAGGTGAGGGTACGACAACACGTAAGGGGGAGCGTATGCATGAGGGCGTGGGTTAGTGTCAGCGTACAGGTTAGGATTAGGGGACGGGTGAGGGTCAGGCTTCGGGGAAGGGTTAGGGTTAGGGTTCGGGCTAGGGTTAGGGTTAGGGTACAGGGAGAGTTTAGGGTCCAGGTGAGGGTACGACAACGCTTTAGGGGGAGCGTACGTGTGAGGGCGCGGGTTAGTGTCAGTGTACGGGTTAGGATTAGGGGACGGGTGAGGGTCAGGCTTCGGGGAAGGGTTAGGGTTAGGGTTAGGGCTAGGGTTAGGGTTAGGGGACGGGGACGGTTTAGGGTCCATGTGGGGTACGACAACGCTTTAGGGAGAGCGTACGTGTGAGGGCGCGGGTTAGTGTCAGCGTACGGGTTAGGATTAGGGGACGGGTGAGGGTCAGGCTTCGGGGAAGGGTTAGGGTTAGGGTTCGGTCTAAGGTTAGGGTTAGGGGACGGGGACGGTTTAGGGTCCAGGTGAGGGTACGACAACGCTTTAGGGGGAGCGTACGCGTGAGGGCGTTGGTTAATGTCAGCGTACGGGTTAGGATTTGGGGACGGGTGAGGGTCAGGCTTCGGGGAAGGGTTAGGGTTAGGGTTCGGTCTAGGGTTAGGGTTAGGGGACGGGGACGGTTTAGGGTCCAGGTGAGGGTACGACAACGCTTTAGGGGGAGCGTACGCGTGAGGGCGTGTGTTAGTGTCAGCGTACGGGTTAGGATTAGGGGACGGGTGAGGGTCAGGCTTCGGGGAAGTGTTAGGGTTAGGGTTCGGTCTAAGTTTAGGGTTAGGGGACGGGGACGGTTTAGGGTCCAGGTGGGGTACGACAACGCTTTAGGGGGAGCGTACACGTGAGGGCGTTGGTTAATGTCAGCGTAAGGGTTAGGATTAGGGGACGGGTGAGTGTCATGCTTCGGGGAAGGGTTAGGGTTAGGGTTCGGGCTAGGGTTAGGGTTAGGGGACGGGGACGGTTTAGGCTCCAGTTGAGGGTACGACAACGCTTTACGGGGAGCGTACGTGTGAGAGCGCGGGTTAGTGTCAGCGTACGGGTTAGGATTAGGGGACGGGTGAGGGTCAGGCTTCGGGGAAGTGTTAGGGTTAGGGTTCGGGCTAGGGTTAGGGTTAGGGGACGGGGACGGTTTAGGTTCCAGGTGAGGGTACGACAACACTTAAGGGGGAGCGTACGTGTGAGGGCGCAGGTTAGTGTCACCGTACGGGTTAGGATTAGGGGACAGGTGAGGGTCAGGCTTCGGGGAAGGGTTAGGGTTAGGGTTCGGGCTGGGGTTAGGGTTAGGGGACGGGGAAGTTTTAGGGTCCAGGTGAGGGTACGACAACACTTTAGGGAGAGCGTACGTGTGAGGGCGCGGGTTAGTGTCAGCATACGGGTTAGGATTAGGGGACGGGTGAAGGTCAGGCTTCGGGGAAGTGTTAGTGTTAGGGTTTGGGCTAGGGTTAGGGTTAGGGGACGGGGACGGTTTAGGGTCCAGGTGAGGGTACGACAACACTTAAGGGGGAGCGTACGCGTGAGGGCGTGGGTTAGTGTTAGCGTACAGGTTAGGATTAGGGGTCGGGTGAGGGTCAGGCTTCGGGGAAGTGTTAGGGTTAGGGTTCGGGCTAGGGTTAGGGTTAGGGGACAGGGACGGTTTAGGGTCCAGGTGAGGGTACGACAACGCTTTAGGGGGAGCGTACGTGTGAGGGCGTGGGTTAGTGTCAGCGTACGGGTTAGGATTAGGGGACGGGTGAGGGTCAGGCTGCGGGGAAGGGTTAGGGTTAGGGTTCAGTTAGGGTTAGGGGACTGGGGGGTTTAGGGTCCAGGTGAGGGTACGACAACACTTTAGGGGGAGCGTATGTGTGAGGGCGATGGTTAGTGTCAGCGTACGGGTTAGGATTAGGGGACGGGTGAGGGTCAGGCTTCGGGGAAGGGTTAGGGTTAGGGTTTGGGCTAGGGTTAGGGTTAGGGGACGGGGACGGTTTAGGGTCCAGGTGAGGGTACGACAACGCTTTAGGGGGAGTGTACGTGTGAGGGCGCGGGTTAGTGTCAGCGTACGGTTTAGTATTAGGGGACGGGTGAGGGTCAGGCTTCGGGGAAGGGTTAGGGTTAGGGTTCGGGCTAGGGTTAGGGTTAGGGGACGGGGACGGTTTAGGGTCCAGGTGAGGGTACGACAACGCTTTAGGGGGAGCGTACGTGTGAGGGCGCGGGTTAGTGTCAGCGTACGGGTTAGGATTAGGGGACGGGTGAGGGTCAGGCTTCGGGGAAGGGTTAGGTTTAGGGTTCGGGCTAGGGTTAGGGTTAGGGGACGGGGACGGTTTAGGGTCCAGGTGAGGGTACGACAACACTTAAGGGGGAGCGTACCCGAGAGGGCGTGGGTTAGTGTCAGCGTACAGGTTAGGATTAGGGGACGGGTGAGGGTCTGGCTTCGGGGAAGGGTTAGGGTTAGGGTTCGGGCTAGGGTTAGGGTTAGGGGACAGGGACGGTTTAGGGTCTAGGTGAGGGTACGACAACGCTTTAGGGGGAGCGTACGTGTGAGCGCGTGGGTTAGTGTCAGCGTACGGGTTAGGATTAGGGGACGGGTGAGGGTCAGGCTTCGGGGAAGGGTTAGGGTTAGGGTTCGGGCTAGGGTTAGGGTTAGGGGACTGGGGGGTTTAGGGTCCAGGTGAGGGTACGACAACGCTTTAGGGGGAGCGTATGTGTGAGGGCGCGTGTTAGTGTCAGCGTACGGGTTAGGATTAGGGGACGGGTGATGGTCAGGCTTCGGGGAAGGGTTAGGGTTAGGGTTCGGGCTAGGATTAGGGTTAGGGGATGGGGACGGTTTAGGGTCCAGGTGCGGGTACAACAACGCTTTAGGGGGAGCGTACGTGTGAGGGCGCGGGTTAGTGTCAGCGTACGGTTTAGTATTAGGGGACGGGTGAGGGTCAGGCTTCGGGGAAGGGTTAGGGTTAGGGTTCGGGCTAGGGTTAGGGTTAGGGGACGGGGACGGTTTAGGGTCCAGGTGAGGGTACGACAACGCTTTAGGGGGAGCGTACGTGTGAGGGCGCGGGTTAGTGTCAGCGTACGGGTTAGGATTCGGGGACGGGTGAGGGTCAGGCTTCGGGGAAGGGTTAGGGTTAGCGTTCGGGCTAGGGTTAAGGTTAGGGGACTGGGGCGGTTTCGGGTCCAGGTGAGGGTACGACAACGCTTTAGGGGGAGCGTACGCATGAGGGCGCGGGTTAGTGTCAGCGTACGGGTTACGATTAGGGGACGGGTGAGTGTCAGGCTTCGGGGAAGGGTTAGGGTTAGGGTTCGGTCTAAGTTTAGGGTTAGGGGACGGGGACGGTTTAGGGTCCAGGTGGGGTACGACAACGCTTTAGGGGGAGCGTACGCGTGAGGGCGTTGGTTAATGTCAGCGTACGGGTTAGGATTAGGGGACGGGTGAGGGTCAGGCTTCGGGGAAGGGTTAGGGTTAGGGTTCGGGCTAGGGTTAGGGTTAGGGGACGGGGACGGTTTAGGGTCCAGGTGAGGGTACGACAACGCTTTAGGGGGAGCGTACGTGTGAGGGCGTGGATTAGTGTCAGCGTACGGGTTAGGATTAGGGGACGGGTGAGGGTCAGGCTTCGAGGAAGGGTTAGGGTTAGGTTTTGGGCTAGGGTTAGGGTTAGGGGACGGGGACGGTTTAGGGTCCAGGTGAGTGTACGACAACGCTTTAGGGGGAGCGTATGTGTGAGGGCGCGGTTTAGTGTCAGGGTACGGGTTAGGACTAAGGGACAGGTGAGGGTCAGGCTTCGGGGAAGGGTTAGGGTTAGGGTTCGGGCTAGGATTAGGGTTAGGGGACGGGGACTGTTTAGGGTCCAGGTGAGGGTACGACAACACTTAAGGGGGAGTGTACGTGTGAAGGCGTGGGTTAGTGTCAGCGTACGGGTTAGGATTAGGGGACGGGTGAGGGTCAGGCTTCGAGGAAGGGTTAGGGTTAGGTTTTGGGCTAGGGTTAGGGTTAGGGGACGGGGACGGTTTAGGGTCCAGGTGAGTGTACGACAACGCTTTAGGGGGAGCGTATGTGTGAGGGCGCGGTTTAGTGTCAGGGTACGGGTTAGGATTAAGGGACAGGTGAGGGTCAGGCTTCGGGGAAGGGTTAGGGTTAGGGTTCGGGCTAGGGTTAGGGTTAGGGGACGGGGACGGTTTAGGGTCCAGGTGAGGGTACGACAACGCTATAGGGGGAGCGTACGCGTGAGGGCGCGAGTTAGTGTCAGCGTACGCGTTAGGATTAGGGGACGGGTGAGGGTCAGGCTTCGGGGAAGGGTTAGGGTTAGGGTTCGGTCTAAGGTTAGGGTTAGGGGACGGGGACGGTTTAGGGTCCAGGTGAGTGTACGACAACGTTTTATGGGGAGCGTACGCGTGAGGGCGTGGGTTAGTGTCAGCGTACGGGTTAGGATTAGGGGACGGGTGAGGGTCAGGCTTCGGGCAAGGGTTAGGGTTAGGGTTCGGGCTAGGGTTAGGGTTAGGGGACGGGGACGGTTTAGGGTCCAGATGAGGGTACGACAACGCTTTAGGGGGAGCGTATGTGTGAGGGTGCGGGTTAGTGTCAGCGTACGGTTTACGATTAAGGGACAGGTGAGGGTCAGGCTTCGGGGAAGGGTTAGGGTTAGGGTTCGGGCTAGGGTTAGGGTTAGGGGACGGGGACGGTTTAGGGTTCAGGTGAGGGTACGACAACGCTATAGGGGGAGCGTACGTGTGAGGGCGCGAGTTAGTGTCAGCGTACGGGTTAGGATTAGGGGACGGGTGAGGGTCAGGCTTCGGGGAAGGGTTAGGGTTAGGGTTCGGGCTAGGGTTAGGGTTAGGGGACGGGGACGGTTTAGGGTCCAGGTGAGGGTACGACAACGTTTTATGGGGAGCGTACGCGTGAGGGCGTGGGTTAGTGTCAGCGTACGGGTTAGGATTAGGGGACGGGTGAGGGTCAGGCTTCGGGGAAGGGTTAGGGTTAGGGTTCGGGCTAGGGTTAGGGTTAGGGGACGGGGACGGTTTAGGGTCCAGATGAGGGTACGACAACGCTTTAGGGGGAGCGTATGTGTGAGGGTGCGGGTTAGTGTCAGCGTACGGTTTAGGATTAAGGGACAGGTGAGGGTCAGGCTTAGGGGAAGGGTTAGGGTTAGGGTTCGGGCTAGGGTTAGGGTTAGGGGACGGGGACGGTTTAGGGTCCATGTGAGGGTACGACAACGCTATAGGGGGAGCGTACGCGTGAGGGCGCGAGTTAGTGTCAGCGTACGGGTTAGGATTAGGGGACGGGTGAGGGTCAGGCTTCGGGGAAGGGTTAGGGTTAGGGTTCGGTCTAAGGTTAGGGTTAGGGGACGGGGACGGTTTAGGGTCCAGGTGAGGGTACGACAACGCTTTAGGGGGAGCGTACGCGTGAGGGCGTGGGTTAGTGTCAGCGTACGGGTTAGGATTAGGGGACGGGTGAGGGTCAGGCTTCGGGGAAGTGTTAGGGTTAGGGTTCGGTCTAAGTTTAGGGTTAGGGGACGGGGACGGTTTAGGGTCCAGGTGGGGTACGACAACGCTTTAGGGGGAGCGTACACGTGAGGGCGTTGGTTAATGTCAGCGTAAGGGTTAGGATTAGGGGACGGGTGAGGGTCAGGCTGCGGGGAAGGGTTAGGGTTAGGGTTCAGTTAGGGTTAGGGGACTGGGGGGTTTAGGGTCCAGGTGAGGGTACGACAACACTTTAGGGGGAGCGTATGTGTGAGGGCGCGGGTTAGTGTCAGCGTACGGGTTAGGATTAGGGGACGGGTGAGGGTCAGGCTTCGGGGAAGGGTTAGGGTTAGGGTTTGGGCTAGGGTTAGGGTTAGGGGACGGGGACGGTTTAGGGTCCATGTGAGGGTACGACAACGCTTTAGGGGGAGTGTACGTGTGAGGGCGCGGGTTAGTGTCAGCGTATGGTTTAGTATTAGGGGACGGGTGAGGGTCAGGCTTCGGGGAAGGGTTAGGGTTAGGGTTCGGGCTAGGGTTAGGGTTAGGGGACGGGGACGGTTTAGGGTCCAGGTGAGGGTACGACAACGCTTTAGGGGGAGCGTACGTGTGAGGGCGCGGGTTAGTGTCAGCGTACGGGTTAGGATTAGGGGACGGGTGAGGGTCAGGCTTCGGGGAAGGGTTAGGGTTAGGGTTCGGGCTAGGGTTAGGGTTAGGGGACGGGGACGGTTTAGGGTCCAGGTGAGGGTACGACAACACTTAAGGGGGAGCGTACCCGTGAGGGCGTGGGTTAGTGTCAGCGTACAGGTTAGGATTATGGGACGGGTGAGGGTCTGGCTTCGGGGAAGGGTTAGGGTTAGGGTTCGGGCTAGGGTTAGGGTTAGGGGACGGGGACGGTTTAGGGTCCAGGTGAGGGTACGACAACGCTTTAGGGGGAGCGTACGTGTGAGCGCGTGGGTTAGTGTCAGCGTACGGGTTAGGATTAGGGGACGGGTGAGGGTCAGGCTTCGGGGAAGGGTTAGGGTTAGGGTTCGGGCTAGGGTTAGGGTTAGGGGACTGGGGGGTTTAGGGTCCAGGTGAGGGTACGACAACGCTTTAGGGGGAGCGTATGTGTGAGGGCGCGGGTTAGTGTCAGCGTACGGGTTAGGATTAGGGGACGGGTGATGGTCAGGCTTCGGGGAAGGGTTAGGGTTAGGGTTCGGGCTAGGATTAGGGTTAGGGGACGGGGACGGTTTAGGGTCCAGGTGAGGGTACAACAACGCTTTAGGGGGAGCGTACGTGTGAGGGCGCGGGTTAGTGTCAGCGTACGGTTTAGTATTAGGGGACGGGTGAGGGTCAGGCTTCGGGGAAGGGTTAGGGTTAGGGTTCGGGCTAGGGTTAGGGTTAGGGGACGGGGACGGTTTAGGGTCCAGGTGAGGGTACGACAACGCTTTAGGGGGAGCGTACGTGTGAGGGCGCGGGTTAGTGTCAGCGTACGGGTTAGGATTAGGGGACGGGTGAGGGTCAGGCTTCGGGGAAGGGTTAGGGTTAGCGTTCGGGCTAGGGTTAAGGTTAGGGGACTGGGGCGGTTTCGGGTCCAGGTGAGGGTACGACAACGCTTTAGGGGGAGCGTACGCATGAGGGCGCGGGTTAGTGTCAGCGTACGGGTTAGGATTAGGGGACGGGTGAGTGTCAGGCTTCGGGGAAGGGTTAGGGTTAGGGTTCGGTCTAAGTTTAGGGTTAGGGGACGGGGACGGTTTAGGGTCCAGGTGGGGTACGACAACGCTTTAGGGGGAGCGTACGCGTGAGGGCGTTGGTTAATGTCAGCGTACGGGTTAGGATTAGGGGACGGGTGAGGGTCAGGCTTCGGGGAAGGGTTAGGGTTAGGGTTCGGGCTAGGGTTAGGGTTAGGGGACGGGGACGGTTTAGGGTCCAGGTGAGGGTACGACAACGCTTTAGGGGGAGCGTACGTGTGAGGGCGTGGATTAGTGTCAGCGTACGGGTTAGGATTAGGGGACGGGTGAGGGTCAGGCTTCGAGGAAGGGTTAGGGTTAGGTTTTGGGCTAGGGTTAGGGTTAGGGGACGGGGACGGTTTAGGGTCCAGGTGAGTGTACGACAACGCTTTAGGGGGAGCGTATGTGTGAGGGCGCGGTTTAGTGTCAGGGTACGGGTTAGGATTAAGGGACAGGTGAGGGTCAGGCTTCGGGGAAGGGTTAGGGTTAGGGTTCGGGCTAGGGTTAGGGTTAGGGGACGGGGACGGTTTAGGGTCCAGGTGAGGGTACGACAACGCTATAGGGGGAGCGTACGCGTGAGGGCGCGAGTTAGTGTCAGCGTACGCGTTAGGATTAGGGGACGGGTGAGGGTCAGGCTTCGGGGAAGGGTTAGGGTTAGGGTTCGGTCTAAGGTTAGGGTTAGGGGACGGGGACGGTTTAGGGTCCAGGTGAGTGTACGACAACGTTTTATTGGGAGCTTACGCGTGAGGGCGTGGGTTAGTGTCAGCGTACGGGTTAGGATTAGGGGACGGGTGAGGGTCAGGCTTCGGGCAAGGGTTAGGGTTAGGGTTCGGGCTAGGGTTAGGGTTAGGGGACGGGGACGGTTTAGGGTCCAGATGAGGGTACGACAACGCTTTAGGGGGAGCGTATGTGTGAGGGTGCGGGTTAGTGTCAGCGTACGGTTTACGATTAAGGGACAGGTGAGGGTCAGGCTTCGGGGAAGGGTTAGGGTTAGGGTTCGGGCTAGGGTTAGGGTTAGGGGACGGGGACGGTTTAGGTTTCAGGTCAGGGTACGACAACGCTATAGGGGGAGCGTACGCGTGAGGGCGCGAGTTAGTGTCAGCGTACGGGTTAGGATTAGGGGACGGGTGAGGGTCAGGCTTCGGGGAAGGGTTAGGGTTAGGGTTCGGTCTAAGGTTAGGGTTAGGGGACGGGAACAGTTTAGGGTCCAGGTGAGGGTACGACAACGCTTTATGGGGAGCGTACGCGTGAGGGCGTGGGTTAGTGTCAGCGTACGGGTTAGGATTAGGGGACGGGTGAGGGTCAGGCTTCGGGGAAGGGTTAGGGTTAGGGTTCGGGTTAGGGTTAGAGTTAGGGGACGGGGACGGTTTAGGGTCCAGGTGAGGGTACGACAACGCTTTAGGGTGAGCGTACGTGTGAGGGCGCGGGTTAGTGTCAGCGTGCGGGTTAGGATTAGGGGACGAGTGAGGGTCAGGCTTCGGGGAAGGGTTAGGGTTAGGTTTCGGGCTAGGGTTAGGGTTAGGGTTAGGGGACGGGGACGGTTTAGGGTCCAGGTGAGGGTACGACAACGCTTTAGGGGGAGCGTATGTGTGAGGGCGCGGATTAGTGTCAGCGTACGGGTTAGGATTAAGGGACAGGTGAGGGTCAGGCTTCGGGGAAGGGTTAGGGTTAGGGTTCGGGCTAGGGTTAGGGTTAGGGGACGGGGACGGTTTTGGGTCCAGGTGTGGGTACGACAACACTTTAGGGGGAGCGTGTGTGTGAGGGCGTGGGTTAGTGTCAGCGTACGGGTTAGGATTAAGGGACAGGTGAGGGTCAGGCTTCGGGGAAGGGTTAGGGTTAGGGTTCGGGCTAGGGTTAGGGTTAGGGGACGGGGACGGTTTAGGGTCCAGGTGAGGGTACGACAACGCTTTAGGGGGAGCGTACGCGTGAGGGCGCGTGTTAGTGTCAGCGTACGGGTTACGATTAGGGGACGGGTGAGGGTCAGGCTTCGGGGAAGGGTTAGGGTTAGGGTTCGGTCTAAGTTTAGGGTTAGGGGACGGGGACGGTTTAGGGTCCAGGTGGGGTACGACAACGCTTTAGGGGGAGTGTACGCGTGAGGGCGTTGGTTAATGTCAGCGTACGGGTTAGGATTAGGGGACGGGTGAGGGTCAGGCTTCGGGGAAGGGTTAGGGTTAGGGTTCGGGGTAGGGTTAGGGTTAGGGGACGGGGACGGTTTAGGGTCCAGGTGAGGGTACGCAACGCTTTAGGGGGAGCGTACGTGTGAGGGTGCGGGTTAGTGTCAGCGTACGGGTTAGAATTAGGGGACGGGTGAGGGTCAGGCTTCGGAAAAGGGTTAGGGTTAGGGTTCGGGCTAGGGTTAGGGTTAGGGGACGGGGACGGTTTACGGTCCAGGTGAGGGTACGCAACGCTTTAGGGGGAGCGTACGTGTGAGGGCGCGGGTTAGTGTCAGCGTACGGTTTAGTATTAGGGGACGGGTGAGGGTCAGGCTTCGGGGAAGGGTTAGGGTTAGGGTTCGGGCTAGGGTTAGGGTTAGGGGACGGGGACGGTTTAGGGTCCAGGTGAGGGTACGACAACGCTTTAGGGGGAGCGTACGTGTGAGGGCGCAGGTTAGTGTCAGCGTACGGGTTAGGATTAGGGGACGGGTGAGGGTCAGGCTTCGGGGAAGGGTTAGGGTTAGGGTTCGGGCTAGGGTTAGGGTTAGGGGACGGGGACGGTTTAGGGTCCAGGTGAGGGTACGACAACGTTTTATGGGGAGCGTACGCGTGAGGGCGTGGGTTAGTGTCAGCGTACGGGTTAGGATTAGGGGACGGGTGAGGGTCAGGCTTCGGGGAAGGGTTAGGGTTAGGGTTCGGGCTAGGGTTAGGGTTAGGGGACGGGGACGGTTTAGGGTCCAGATGAGGGTACGACAACGCTTTAGGGGGAGCGTATGTGTGAGGGTGCGGGTTAGTGTCAGCGTACGGTTTAGGATTAAGGGACAGGTGAGGGTCAGGCTTCGGGGAAGGGTTAGGGTTAGGGTTCGGGCTAGGGTTAGGGTTAGGGGACGGGGACGGTTTAGGGTCCATGTGAGGGTACGACAACGCTATAGGGGGAGCGTACGCGTGAGGGCGCGAGTTAGTGTCAGCGTACGGGTTAGGATTAGGGGACGGGTGAGGGTCAGGCTTCGGGGAAGGGTTAGGGTTAGGGTTCGGTCTAAGGTTAGGGTTAGGGTTAGGGGACGGTTTAGGGTCCAGGTGAGGGTACGACAACGCTTTATGGGGAGCGTACGCGTGAGGGCGTGGGTTAGTGTCAGCGTACGGGTTAGGATTAGGGGACGGGTGAGGGTCAGGCTTCGGGGAAGGGTTAGGGTTAGGGTTCGGGCTAGGGTTAGGGTTAGGGGACGGGGACGGTTTAGGGTCCAGGTGAGGGTACGACAACGCTTTAGGGTGAGCGTACGTGTGAGGGCGCGGGTTAGTGTCAGCGTGCGGGTTAGGATTAGGGGACGAGTGAGGGTCAGGCTTCGGGGAAGGGTTAGGGTTAGGTTTCGGGTTAGGGTTAGGGTTAGGGTTAGGGGACGGGGACGGTTTAGGGTCCAGGTGAGGGTACGACAACGCTTTAGGGGGAGCGTATGTGTGAGGGCGCGGGTTAGTGTCAGCGTACGGGTTAGGATTAAGGGACAGGTGAGGGTCAGGCTTCGGGGAAGGGTTAGGGTTAGGGTTCGGGCTAGGGTTAGGGTTAGGGGACGGGGACGGTTTTGGGTCCAGGTGAGGGTACGACAACACTTTAGGGGGAGCGTATGTGTGAGGGCGTGGGTTAGTGTCAGCGTACGGGTTAGGATTAAGGGACAGGTGAGGGTCAGGCTTCGGGGAAGTTTTAGGGTTAGGGTTCGGGCTAGGGTTAGGGTTAGGGGACGGGGACGGTTTAGGGTCCAGGTGAGGGTACGACAACGCTTTAGGGGGAGCGTACGCGTGAGGGCGCGTGTTAGTGTCAGCGTACGGGTTACGATTAGGGGACGGGTGAGGGTCAGGCTTCGGGGAAGGGTTAGGTTTAGGGTTCGGTCTAAGTTTAGGGTTAGGGGACGGGGACGGTTTAGGGTCCAGGTGGGGTACGACAACGCTTTAGGGGAAGTGTACGCGTGAGGGCGTTGGTTAATGTCAGCGTACGGGTTACGATTAGGGGACGGGTGAGGGTCAGGCTTCGGGGAAGGGTTAGGGTTAGGGTTCGGGGTAGGGTTAGGGTTAGGTGACGGGGACGGTTTAGGGTCCAGGTGAGGGTACGCAACGCTTTAGGGGGAGCGTACGTGTGAGGGTGCGGGTTAGTGTCA
This sequence comes from Grampus griseus, assembly GCF_964374135.1. Taxonomy (NCBI): domain Eukaryota; kingdom Metazoa; phylum Chordata; class Mammalia; order Artiodactyla; family Delphinidae; genus Grampus; species Grampus griseus. Next base: position 151,143 of record NW_028133195.1, on the reverse strand, counting down.
GCGTACGGGTTAGGATTAGGGGACGGGTGAGGGTCAGGCGTCGGAAAAGGGTTAGGGTTAGGGTTCGGGCTAGGGTTAGGGTTAGGGGACGGGGACGGTTTACGGTCCAGGTGAGGGTACGCAACGCTTTAGGGGGAGCGTACGTGTGAAGGCGCGGGTTAGTGTCAGCGTACGGTTTAGTATTAGGGGACGGGTGAGGGTCAGGCTTCGGGGAAGGGTTAGGGTTAGGGTTCGGGCTGGGGTTAGGGTTAGGGGACGGGGACGGTTTAGGGTCCAGGTGAGGGTACGACAACGCTTTAGGGGGAGCGTACGTGTGAGGGCGCAGGTTAGTGTCAGCGTACGGGTTAGGATTAGGGGACGGGTGAGGGTCAGGCTTCGGGGAAGGGTTAGGGTTAGGGTTCGGGCTAGGGTTAGGGTTAGGGGACGGGGACGGTTTAGGGGCCAGGTGAGGGTACGACAACGCTTTAGGGGGAGCGTACGTGTGAGGGTGTGGGTTGGTGTCAGCGTACAGTTTAGGATAAGGGGACGGGTGAGGGTCAGGCTTCGGGGAAGGGTTAGGGTTAGGGTTCGGGCTAGGGTTAGGGTTAGGGGACGGGGACGGTTTAGGGGCCAGGTGAGGGTACGACAACGCTTTAGGGGGAGCGTACGTGTGAGGGTGTGGGTTGGTGTCAGCGTACAGTTTAGGATAAGGGGACAGGTGAGGGTCAGGCTTCGGGGAAGGGTTAGGGTTAGGGTTCGGGCTAGGGTTAGGGTTAGGGGACGGGGACGGTTTAGGGTCCATGTGAGGGTACGACAACGCTATAGGGGGAGCGTACGCGTGAGGGCGCGAGTTAGTGTCAGCGTACGGGTTAGGATTAGGGGACGGGTGAGGGTCAGGCTTCGGGGAAGGGTTAGGGTTAGGGTTCGGTCTAAGGTTAGGGTAAGGGGACGGGGACGGTTTAGGGTCCAGGTGAGGGTACGACAACGCTTTATGGGGAGCGTACGCGTGAGGGCGTGGGTTAGTGTCAGCGTACGGGTTAGGATTAGGGGACGGGTGAGGGTCAGGCTTCGGGGAAGGGTTAGGGTTAGGGTTCGGGCTAGGGTTAGGGTTAGGGGACGGGGACGGTTTAGGGTCCAGGTGAGGGTACGACAACGCTTTAGGGGGAGCGTATGTGTGAGGGCGCGGGTTAGTGTCAGCGTACGGGTTAGGATTAAGGGACAGGTGAGGGTCAGGCTTCGAGGAAGGGTTAGGGTTAGGGTTCGGGCTAGGGTTAGGGTTAGGGGACGGGGACGGTTTAGGGTCCAGGTGAGAGTACGACAACGCTTTAGGGGGAGCGTACGCGTGAGGGCGCGGCTTAGTGTCAGCGTACGGGTTAGGATTAGGGGACGGGTGAGGGTCAGGCTTCGGGGAAGTGTTAGGGTTAGGTTTCGGAGTAGGGTTAGGGTTAGGGGACGGGGACGGTTTTGGGTCCAGGTGAGGGTACGACAACGCTTTAGGGGGAGCGTATGTGTGAGGGCGTGGGTTAGTGTCAGCGTTCGGGTTAGGATTAAGGGACAGGTGAGGGTCAGGTTTCGGGGAAGTGTTAGGGTTAGGGTTCGGGCTAGGGTTAGGGTTAGGGGACGGGGACGGTTTAGGGTTCAGGTGAGGGTACGACAACGCTATAGGGGGAGCGTACGCGTGAGGGCGTGAGTTAGTGTCAGCGTACGGGTTAGGATTAGGGGACGGGTGAGGGTCAGGCTTCGGGGAAGGGTTAGGGTTAGGGTTCGGTCTAAGGTTAGGGTTAGGGGACGGGAACGGTTTAGGGTCCAGGTGAGGGTACGACAACGCTTTATGGGGAGCGTACGCGTGAGGGCGTGGGTTAGTGTCAGCGTACGGGTTAGGATTAGGGGACGGGTGAGGGTCAGGCTTCGGGGAAGGGTTAGGGTTAGGGTTCGGGCTAGGGTTAGGGTTAGGGGACGGGGACGGTTTAGGGTCCAGGTGAGGGTACGACAACGCTTTAGGGTGAGCGTACGTGTGAGGGCGCGGGTTAGTGTCAGCGTGCGGGTTAGGATTAGGGGACGAGTGAGGGTCAGGCTTCGGGGAAGGGTTAGGGTTAGGTTTCGGGCTAGGGTTAGGGTTAGGGTTAGGGGACGGGGACGGTTTAGGGTCCAGGTGAGGGTACGACAACGCTTTAGGGGGAGCGTATGTGTGAGGGCGCGGGTTAGTGTCAGCGTACGGGTTAGGATTAAGGGACAGGTGAGGGTCAGGCTTCGGGGAAGGGTTAGGGTTAGGGTTCGGGCTAGGGTTAGGGTTAGGGGTCGGGGACGGTTTTGGGTCCAGGTGAGGGTACGACAACACTTTAGGGGGAGCGTATGTGTGAGGGCGTGGGTTAGTGTCAGCGTACGGGTTAGGATTAAGGGACAGGTGAGGGTCAGGCTTCGGGGAAGTGTTAGGGTTAGGGTTCGGGCTAGGTTTAGGGTTAGGGGACGGGGACGGTTTAGGGTCCAGGTGAGGGTACGACAACGCTTTAGGGGGAGCGTACGCGTGAGGGCGCGTGTTAGTGTCAGCGTACGGGTTACGATTAGGGGACGGGTGAGGGTCAGGCTTCGGGGAAGGGTTAGGGTTAGGGTTCGGTCTAAGTTTAGGGTTAGGGGACGGGGACGGTTTAGGGTCCAGGTGGGGTACGACAACGCTTTAGGGGGAGTGTACGCGTGAGGGCGTTGGTTAATGTCAGCGTACGGGTTAGGATTAGGGGACGGGTGAGGGTCAGGCTTCGGGGAAGGGTTAGGGTTAGGGTTCGGGGTAGGGTTAGGGTTAGGGGACGGGGACGGTTTAGGGTCCAGGTGAGGGTACGCAACGCTTTAGGGGGAGCGTACGTGTGAGGGCGCGGGTTAGTGTCAGCGTACGGTTTAGTATTAGGGGACGGGTGAGGGTCAGGCTTCGGGGAAGGGTTAGGGTTAGGGTTCGGGCTAGGGTTAGGGTTAGGGGACGGGGACGGTTTAGGGTCCAGGTGAGGGTACGACAACGCTTTAGGGAGAGCGTACGTGTGAGGGCGCAGGTTAGTGTCAGCGTACGGGTTAGGATTAGGGGACGGGTGAGGGTCAGGCTTCGGGGAAGGGTTAGGGTTAGGGTTCGGGCTAGGGTTAGGGTTAGGGGACGGGGACGGTTTAGGGTCCAGGTGAGGGTACGACAACGCTTTAGGGGGAGCGTACGTGTGAGGGCGCAGGTTAGTGTCAGCGTACGGGTTAGGATTAGGGGACGGGTGAGGGTCAGGCTTCGGGGAAGGGTTAGGGTTAGGGTTCGGGCTAGGGTTAGGGTTAGGGGACGGGGACGGTTTAGGGGCCATGTGAGGGTACGACAACGCTTTAGGGGGAGCGTACGTGTGAGGGCGTGGGTTGGTGTCAGCGTACAGTTTAGGATAAGGGGACGGGTGAGGGTCAGGCTTCGGGGAAGTTTAGGGTTAGGGTTCAGGCTAGGGTTAGGGTTAGGGGATGGGGACGGTTTAGGGTTCAGGTGAGGGTACGACAACGCTTTAGGGGGAGTGTATGTGTGAGGGCGCGGGTTAGTGTCAGCGTACGGTTTAGGATTAGGGGACGGGTGAGGGTCAGGCTTCGGGGAAGTGTTAGGGTTAGGGTTCGGGCTAGGGTTAGGGTTAGGGGACGGGGACGGTTTAGGGTCCAGGTGAGGGTACGACAACTCTTTAGGGGGAGCGTACGTGTGAGGGCGCGGGTTAGTGTCAGCGTACGGGTTAGGATTAAGGGACGGGTGAGGGTCAGGCTTCGGGGAAGGGTTAGGGTTAGGGTTTGGTCTAGGGTTAGGGTTAGGGGACGGGGACGGTTTAGGGTCCAGGTGAGGGTACGAGAACACTTAAGGGGGAGCGTACGTGTGAGGGCGCGGGTTAGTGTCAGCGTAAGGGTTAGGATTAGGGGACGGGTGAGGGTCAGGCTTCGGGGAAGGGTTACGGTTAGGGTTCGGGCTACGGTTAGGGTTAGGGGACGGGGACGGTTTAGGGTCCAGGTGAGGGTACGACAACGCTTTAGGGGGAGCGTACGTGTGAGGGCGCGGGTTAGTGTCAGCGTACGGGTTAGGATTAAGGGACAGGTGAGGGTCAGGCTTCGGGAAAGGGTTAGGGTTAGGGTTCGGGCTAGGGTTAGGGTTAGGGGACGGGGACGGTTTAGGGTCCAGGTGAGGGTACGACAACGTTTTATGGGGAGCGTACGCGTGAGGGCGTGGGTTAGTGTCAGCGTACGGGTTAGGATTAGGGGACGGGTGAGGGTCAGGCTTCGGGGAAGGGTTAGGGTTAGGGTTCGGGCTAGGGTTAGGGTTAGGGGACGGGGACGGTTTAGGGTCCAGATGAGGGTACGACAACGCTTTAGGGGGAGCCTATGTGTGAGGGTGCGGGTTAGTGTCAGCGTACGGTTTAGGATTAAGGGACAGGTGAGGGTCAGGCTTCGGGGAAGGGTTAGGGTTAGGGTTCGGGCTAGGGTTAGGGTTAGGGGACGGGGACGGTTTAGGGTCCATGTGAGGGTACGACAACGCTATAGGGGGAGCGTACGCGTGAGGGCGCGAGTTAGTGTCAGCGTACGGGTTAGGATTAGGGGACGGGTGAGGGTCAGGCTTCGGGGAAGGGTTAGGGTTAGGGTTCGGTCTAAGGTTAGGGTTAGGGGACGGGGACGGTTTAGGGTCCAGGTGAGGGTACGACAACGCTTTATGGGGAGCGTACGCGTGAGGGCGTGGGTTAGTGTCAGCGTACGGGTTAGGATTAGGGGACGGGTGAGGGTCAGGCTTCGGGGAAGGGTTAGGGTTAGGGTTCGGGCTAGGGTTAGGGTTAGGGGACGGGATCGGTTTAGGGTCCAGGTGAGGGTACGACAACGCTTTAGGGGGAGCGTATGTGTGAGGGCGCGGGTTAGTGTCAGCGTACGGGTTAGGATTAAGGGACAGGTGAGGGTCAGGCTTCGAGGAAGGGTTAGGGTTAGGGTTCGGGCTAGGGTTAGGGTTAGGGGACGGGGACGGTTTAGGGTCCAGGTGAGAGTACGACAACACTTTAGGGGGAGCGTACGCGTGAGGGCGCGGCTTAGTGTCAGCGTACGGGTTAGGATTAGGGGACGTGTGAGGGTCAGGCTTCGGGGAAGGGTTAGGGTTAGGTTTCGGACTAGGGTTAGGGTTAGGGGACGGGGACGGTTTTGGGTCCAGGTGAGGGTACGACAACGCTTTAGGGGGAGCGTATGTGTGAGGGCGTGGGTTAGTGTCAGCGTTCGGGTTAGGATTAAGGGACAGGTGAGGGTCAGGTTTCGGGGAAGTGTTAGGGTTAGGGTTCGGGCTAGGGTTAGGGTTAGGGGACGGGGACGGTTTAGGGTCCAGGTGAGGGTACGACAACGCTTTAGGGGGAGCGTACGTGTGAGGGCGCATGTTAGTGTCAGCGTACGTGTTAGGATTAGGGGACGGGTGAGGGTCAGGCTTCGGGGAAGGGTTAGGGTTAGGGTTAGGGTTAGGGGACGGGGACGGTTTAGGGTCCAGGTGAGGGTACGACAACACTTAAGGGGGAGCGTACGCGTGAGGGCGTGGGTTAGTGTCAGCGTACGGGTTAGGATTAGGGGACGGGTGAGGGTCAGTCTTCGGGGAAGGGTTAGGGTTAGGGTTCGGGCTAGGGTTAGGGTTAGGGGACGGGGACGGTTTAGGGTCCAGGTGAGGGTACGACAACACTTAAGGGGGAGCGTACGCGTGAGGGCGTGGGTTAGTGTCAGCGTACAGGTTAGGATTAGGGGACGGGTGAGGGTCAGGCTTCGGGGAAGGGTTAGGGTTAGGGTTCGGGCTAGGGTTAGTGTTAGGGGACTGGGGCGATTTAGGGTCCAGGTGAGGGTACGACAACGCTTTAGGGGGAGCGTACGCATGAGGGCGCGGGTTAGTGTCAGCGTACGGGTTAGGATTAGGGGACGGGTGAGGGTCAGGCTTCGGGGAAGGGTTACGGTTAGGTTTCGGGCTAGGGTTAGGGTTAGGGGACGGGGACGGTTTAGGGTCCAGGTGAGGGTACGACAACGCTTTAGGGGGAGCGTACGTGTGAGGGCGCGGGTTAGTGTCAGCGTACGGTTTAGTATTAGGGGACGGGTGAGGGTCAGGCTTCGGGGAAGTGTTAGGGTTAGGGTTCGGGCTAGGGTTAGGGTTAGGGGACGGGGACGGTTTAGGGTCCAGATGAGGGTACGACAACGCTTTAGGGGGAGCGTACGCGTGAGGGCGCGTGTTAGTGTCAGCGTACGGGTTACGATTAGGGGACGGGTGAGGGTCAGGCTTCGGGGAAGGGTTAGGGTTAGGGTTCGGTCTAAGTTTAGGGTTAGGGGACGGGGACGGTTTAGGGTCCAGGTGGGGTACGACAACGCTTTAGGGGGAGTGTACGCGTGAGGGCGTTGGTTAATGTCAGCGTACGGGTTAGGATTAGGGGACGGGTGAGGGTCAGGCTTCGGGGAAGGGTTAGGGTTAGGGTTCGGGGTAGGGTTAGGGTTAGGGGACGGGGACGGTTTAGGGTCCAGGTGAGGGTACGCAACGCTTTAGGGGGAGCGTACGTGTGAGGGTGCGGGTTAGTGTCAGCGTACGGGTTAGGATTAGGGGACGGGTGAGGGTCAGGCTTCGGAAAAGTGTTAGGGTTAGGGTTCGGGCTAGGGTTAGGGTTAGGGGACGGGGACGGTTTACGGTCCAGCTGAGGGTACGCAACGCTTTAGGGGCAGCGTACGTGTGAGGGCGCGGGTTAGTGTCAGCGTACGGTTTAGTATTAGGGGACGGGTGAGGGTCAGGCTTCGGGGAAGGGTTAGGGTTAGGGTTCGGGCTAGGGTTAGGGTTAGGGGACGGGGACGGTTTAGGGTCCAGGTGAGGGTACGACAACGCTTTAGGGGGAGCGTACGTGTGAGGGCGCAGGTTAGTGTCAGCGTACGGGTTAGGATTAGGGGACGGGTGAGGGTCAGGCTTCGGGGAAGGGTTAGGGTTAGGGTTCGGGCTAGGGTTAGGGTTAGGGGACGGGGACGGTTTAGGGTCCAGGTGAGGGTACGACAACGTTTTATGGGGAGCGTACGCGTGAGGGCGTGGGTTAGTGTCAGCGTACGGGTTAGGATTAGGGGACGGGTGAGGGTCAGGCTTCGGGGAATGGTTAGGGTTAGGGTTCGGGCTAGGGTTAGGGTTAGGGGACGGGGACGGTTTAGGGTCCAGATGAGGGTACGACAACGCTTTAGGGGGAGCGTATGTGTGAGGGTGCGGGTTAGTGTCAGCGTACGGTTTAGGATTAAGGGACAGGTGAGGGTCAGGCTTCGGGGAAGGGTTAGGGTTAGGGTTCGGGCTAGGGTTAGGGTTAGGGGACGGGGACGGTTTAGGGTCCATGTGAGGGTACGACAACGCTATAGGGGGAGCGTACGCGTGAGGGCGCGAGTTAGTGTCAGCGTACGGGTTAGGATTAGGGGACGGGTGAGGGTCAGGCTTCGGGGAAGGGTTAGGGTTAGGGTTCGGTCTAAGGTTAGGGTTAGGGGACGGGGACGGTTTAGGGTCCAGGTGAGGGTACGACAACGCTTTATGGGGAGCGTACGCGTGAGGGCGTGGGTTAGTGTCAGCGTACGGGTTAGGATTAGGGGACGGGTGAGGGTCAGGCTTCGGGGAAGGGTTAGGGTTAGGGTTCGGGCTAGGGTTAGGGTTAGGGGACGGGGACGGTTTAGGGTCCAGGTGAGGGTACGACAACGCTTTAGGGTGAGCGTACGTGTGAGGGCGCGGGTTAGTGTCAGCGTGCGGGTTAGGATTAGGGGACGAGTGAGGGTCAGGCTTCGGGGAAGGGATAGGGTTAGGTTTCGGGTTAGGGTTAGGGTTAGGGTTAGGGGACGGGGACGGTTTAGGGTCCAGGTGAGGGTACGACAACGCTTTAGGGGGAGCGTATGTGTGAGGGCGCGGGTTAGTGTCAGCGTACGGGTTAGGATTAAGGGACAGGTGAGGGTCAGGCTTCGGGGAAGGGTTAGGGTTAGGGTTCGGGCTAGGGTTAGGGTTAGGGGACGGGGACGGTTTTGGGTCCAGGTGAGGGTACGACAACGCTTTAGGGGGAGCGTATGTGTGAGGGCGTGGGTTAGTGTCAGCGTACGGGTTAGGATTAAGGGACAGGTGAGGGTCAGGCTTCGGGGAAGTGTTAGGGTTAGGGTTCGGGCTAGGGTTAGGGTTAGGGGACGGGGACGGTTTAGGGTCAAGGTGAGGGTACGACAACGCTTTAGGGGGAGCGTACGCGTGAGGGCGCGTGTTAGTGTCAGCGTACGGGTTACGATTAGGGGACGGGTGAGGGTCAGGCTTCGGGGAAGGGTTAGGTTTAGGGTTCGGTCTAAGTTTAGGGTTAGGGGACGGGGACGGTTTAGGGTCCAGGTGGGGTACGACAACGCTTTAGGGGAAGTGTACGCGTGAGGGCGTTGGTTAATGTCAGCGTACGGGTTACGATTAGGGGACGGGTGAGGGTCAGGCTTCGGGGAAGGGTTAGGGTTAGGGTTCGGGGTAGGGTTAGGGTTAGGTGACGGGGACGGTTTAGGGTCCAGGTGAGGGTACGCAACGCTTTAGGGGGAGCGTACGTGTGAGGGTGCGGGTTAGTGTCAGCGTACGGGTTAGGATTAGGGGACGGGTGAGGGTCAGGCGTCGGAAAAGGGTTAGGGTTAGGGTTCGGGCTAGGGTTAGGGTTAGGGGACGGGGACGGTTTACGGTCCAGGTGAGGGTACGCAACGCTTTAGGGGGAGCGTACGTGTGAAGGCGCGGGTTAGTGTCAGCGTACGGTTTAGTATTAGGGGACGGGTGAGGGTCAGGCTTCGGGGAAGGGTTAGGGTTAGGGTTCGGGCTGGGGTTAGGGTTAGGGGACGGGGACGGTTTAGGGTCCAGGTGAGGGTACGACAACGCTTTAGGGGGAGCGTACGTGTGAGGGCGCAGGTTAGTGTCAGCGTACGGGTTAGGATTAGGGGACGGGTGAGGGTCAGGCTTCGGGGAAGGGTTAGGGTTAGGGTTCGGGCTAGGGTTAGGGTTAGGGGACGGGGACGGTTTAGGGGCCAGGTGAGGGTACGACAACGCTTTAGGGGGAGCGTACGTGTGAGGGCGTGGGTTGGTGTCAGCGTACAGTTTAGGATAAGGGGACGGGTGAGGGTCAGGCTTCGGGGAAGTTTAGGGTTAGGGTTCAGGCTAGGGTTAGGGTTAGGGGATGGGGACGGTTTAGGGTTCAGGTGAGGCTATGACAACGCTTTAGGGGGAGCGTATGTGTGAGGGCGCGGGTTAGTGTCAGCGTACGGGTTAGGATTAAGGGACAGGTGAGGGTCAGGCTTCGGGAAAGGGTTAGGGTTAGGGTTCGGGCTAGGTTTAGGGGACGGGGACGGGGACGGTTTAGGGTCCAGGTGAGGGTACGACAACGTTTTATGGGGAGCGTACGCGTGAGGGCGTGGGTTAGTGTCAGCGTACGGGTTAGGATTAGGGGACGGGTGAGGGTCAGGCTTCGGGGAAGGGTGAGGGTTAGGGTTCGGGCTAGGGTTAGGGTTAGGGGACGGGGACGGTTTAGGGTCCAGATGAGGGTACGACAACGCTTTAGGGGGAGCGTATGTGTGAGGGTGCGGGTTAGTGTCAGCGTACGGTTTAGGATTAAGGGACAGGTGAGGGTCAGGCTTCGGGGAAGGGTTAGGGTTAGGGTTCGGGCTAGGGTTAGGGTTAGGGGACGGGGACGGTTTAGGGTCCATGTGAGGGTACGACAACGCTATAGGGGGAGCGTACGCGTGAGGGTGCGAGTTAGTGTCAGCGTACGGGTTAGGATTAGGGGACGGGTGAGGGTCAGGCTTCGGGGAAGGGTTAGGGTTAGGGTTCGGTCTAAGGTTAGGGTAAGGGGACGGGGACGGTTTAGGGTCCAGGTGAGGGTACGACAACGCTTTATGGGGAGCGTACGCGTGAGGGCGTGGGTTAGTGTCAGCGTACGGGTTAGGATTAGGGGACGGGTGAGGGTCAGGCTTCGGGGAAGGGTTAGGGTTAGGGTTCGGGCTAGGGTTAGGGTTAGGGGACGGGGACGGTTTAGGGTCCAGGTGAGGGTACGACAACGCTTTAGGGGGAGCGTATGTGTGAGGGCGCGGGTTAGTGTCAGCGTACGGGTTAGGATTAAGGGACAGGTGAGGGTCAGGCTTCGAGGAAGGGTTAGGGTTAGGGTTCGGGCTAGGGTTAGGGTTAGGGGACGGGGACGGTTTAGGGTCCAGGTGAGAGTACGACAACGCTTTAGGGGGAGCGTACGCGTGAGGGCGCGGCTTAGTGTCAGCGTACGGGTTAGGATTAGGGGACGGGTGAGGGTCAGGCTTCGGGGAAGTGTTAGGGTTAGGTTTCGGAGTAGGGTTAGGGTTAGGGGACGGGGACGGTTTTGGGTCCAGGTGAGGGTACGACAACGCTTTAGGGGGAGCGTATGTGTGAGGGCGTGGGTTAGTGTCAGCGTACGGGTTAGGATTAAGGGACAGGTGAGGGTCAGGTTTCGGGGAAGTGTTAGGGTTAGGGTTCGGGCTAGGGTTAGGGTTAGGGGACGGGGACGGTTTAGGGTTCAGGTGAGGGTACGACAACGCTATAGGGGGAGCGTACGCGTGAGGGCGTGAGTTAGTGTCAGCGTACGGGTTAGGATTAGGGGACGGGTGAGGGTCAGGCTTCGGGGAAGGGTTAGGGTTAGGGTTCGGTCTAAGGTTAGGGTTAGGGGACGGGAACGGTTTAGGGTCCAGGTGAGGGTACGACAACGCTTTATGGGGAGCGTACGCGTGAGGGCGTGGGTTAGTGTCAGCGTACGGGTTAGGATTAGGGGACGGGTGAGGGTCAGGCTTCGGGGAAGGGTTAGGGTTAGGGTTCGGGCTAGGGTTAGGGTTAGGGGAGGGGGACGGTTTAGGGTCCAGGTGAGGGTACGACAACGCTTTAGGGTGAGCGTACGTGTGAGGGCTCGGGTTAGTGTCAGCGTGCGGGTTAGGATTAGGGGACGAGTGAGGGTCAGGCTTCGGGGAAGGGTTAGGGTTAGGTTTCGGGCTAGGGTTAGGGTTAGGGTTAGGGGACGGGGACGGTTTAGGGTCCAGGTGAGGGTACGACAACGCTTTAGGGGGAGCGTATGTGTGAGGGCGCGGGTTAGTGTCAGCGTACGGGTTAGGATTAAGGGACAGGTGAGGGTCAGGCTTCGGGGAAGGGTTAGGGTTAGGGTTCGGGCTAGGGTTAGGGTTAGGGGTCGGGGACGGTTTTGGGTCCAGGTGAGGGTACGACAACACTTTAGGGGGAGCGTATGTGTGAGGGCGTGGGTTAGTGTCAGCGTACGGGTTAGGATTAAGGGACAGGTGAGGGTCAGGCTTCGGGGAAGTGTTAGGGTTAGGGTTCGGGCTAGGTTTAGGGTTAGGGGACGGGGACGGTTTAGGGTCCAGGTGAGGGTACGACAACGCTTTTGGGGGAGCGTACGCATGAGGGCGCGTGTTAGTGTCAGCGTACGGGTTACGATTAGGGGACGGGTGAGGGTCAGGCTTCGGGGAAGGGTTAGGGTTAGGGTTCGGTCTAAGTTTAGGGTTAGGGGACGGGGACGGTTTAGGGTCCAGGTGGGGTACGACAACGCTTTAGGGGGAGTGTACGCGTGAGGGCGTTGGTTAATGTCAGCGTACGGGTTAGGATTAGGGGACGGGTGAGGGTCAGGCTTCGGGGAAGGGTTAGGGTTAGGGTTCGGGGTAGGGTTAGGGTTAGGGGACGGGGACGGTTTAGGGTCCAGGTGAGGGTACGCAACGCTTTAGGGGGAGCGTACGTGTGAGGGCGCGGGTTAGTGTCAGCGTACGGTTTAGTATTAGGGGACGGGTGAGGGTCAGGCTTCGGGGAAGGGTTAGGGTTAGGGTTCGGGCTAGGGTTAGGGTTAGGGGACGGGGACGGTTTAGGGTCCAGGTGAGGGTACGACAACGCTTTAGGGAGAGCGTACGTGTGAGGGCGCAGGTTAGTGTCAGCGTACGGGTTAGGATTAGGGGACGGGTGAGGGTCAGGCTTCGGGGAAGGGTTAGGGTTAGGGTTCGGGCTAGGGTTAGGGTTAGGGGACGGGGACGGTTTAGGGTCCAGGTGAGGGTACGACAACGCTTTAGGGGGAGCGTACGTGTGAGGGCGCAGGTTAGTGTCAGCGTACGGGTTAGGATTAGGGGACGGGTGAGGGTCAGGCTTCGGGGAAGGGTTAGGGTTAGGGTTCGGGCTAGGCTTAGGGTTAGGGGACGGGGACGGTTTAGGGGCCAGGTGAGGGTACGACAACGCTTTAGGGGGAGCGTACGTGTGAGGGCGTGGGTTGGTGTCAGCGTACAGTTTAGGATAAGGGGACGGGTGAGGGTCAGGCTTCGGGGAAGTTTAGGGTTAGGGTTCAGGCTAGGGTTAGGGTTAGGGGATGGGGACGGTTTAGGGTTCAGGTGAGGGTACGACAACGCTTTAGGGGGAGTGTATGTGTGAGGGCGCGGGTTAGTGTCAGCGTACGGTTTAGGATTAGGGGACGGGTGAGGGTCAGGCTTCGGGGAAGTGTTAGGGTTAGGGTTCGGGCTAGGGTTAGGGTTAGGGGACGGGGACGGTTTAGGGTCCAGGTGAGGGTACGACAACTCTTTAGGGGGAGCGTACGTGTGAGGGCGCGGGTTAGTGTCAGCGTACGGGTTAGGATTAAGGGACGGGTGAGGGTCAGGCTTCGGGGAAGGGTTAGGGTTAGGGTTTGGTCTAGGGTTAGGGTTAGGGGACGGGGACGGTTTAGGGTCCAGGTGAGGGTACGAGAACACTTAAGGGGGAGCGTACGTGTGAGGGCGCGGGTTAGTGTCAGCGTAAGGGTTAGGATTAGGGGACGGGTGAGGGTCAGGCTTCGGGGAAGGGTTACGGTTAGGGTTCGGGCTACGGTTAGGGTTAGGGGACGGGGACGGTTTAGGGTCCAGGTGAGGGTACGACAACGCTTTAGGGGGAGCGTACGTGTGAGGGCGCGGGTTAGTGTCAGCGTACGGGTTAGGATTAAGGGACAGGTGAGGGTCAGGCTTCGGGAAAGGGTTAGGGTTAGGGTTCGGGCTAGGGTTAGGGTTAGGGGACGGGGACGGTTTAGGGTCCAGGTGAGGGTACGACAACGTTTTATGGGGAGCGTACGCGTGAGGGCGTGGGTTAGTGTCAGCGTACGGGTTAGGATTAGGGGACGGGTGAGGGTCAGGCTTCGGGGAAGGGTTAGGGTTAGGGTTCGGGCTAGGGTTAGGGTTAGGGGACGGGGACGGTTTAGGGTCCAGATGAGGGTACGACAACGCTTTAGGGGGAGCCTATGTGTGAGGGTGCGGGTTAGTGTCAGCGTACGGTTTAGGATTAAGGGACAGGTGAGGGTCAGGCTTCGGGGAAGGGTTAGGGTTAGGGTTCGGGCTAGGGTTAGGGTTAGGGGACGGGGACGGTTTAGGGTCCATGTGAGGGTACGACAACGCTATAGGGGGAGCGTACGCGTGAGGGCGCGAGTTAGTGTCAGCGTACGGGTTAGGATTAGGGGACGGGTGAGGGTCAGGCTTCGGGGAAGGGTTAGGGTTAGGGTTCGGTCTAAGGTTAGGGTTAGGGGACGGGGACGGTTTAGGGTCCAGGTGAGGGTACGACAACGCTTTATGGGGAGCGTACGCGTGAGGGCGTGGGTTAGTGTCAGCGTACAGGTTAGGATTAGGGGACGGGTGAGGGTCAGGCTTCGGGGAAGGGTTAGGGGTAGGGTTCGAGCTAGGGTTAGGGTTAGGGGACGGGATCGGTTTAGGGTCCAGGTGAGGGTACGACAACGCTTTAGGGGGAGCGTATGTGTGAGGGCGCGGGTTAGTGTCAGCGTACGGGTTAGGATTAAGGGACAGGTGAGGGTCAGGCTTCGAGGAAGGGTTAGGGTTAGGGTTCGGGCTAGGGTTAGGGTTAGGGGACGGGGACGGTTTAGGGTCCAGGTGAGAGTACGACAACACTTTAGGGGGAGCGTACGCGTGAGGGCGCAGCTTAGTGTCAGCGTACGGGTTAGGATTAGGGGACGTGTGAGGGTCAGGCTTCGGGGAAGGGTTAGGGTTAGGTTTCGGACTAGGGTTAGGGTTAGGGGACGGGGACGGTTTTGGGTCCAGGTGAGGGTACGACAACGCTTTAGGGGGAGCGTATGTGTGAGGGCGTGGGTTAGTGTCAGCGTTCGGGTTAGGATTAAGGGACAGGTGAGGGTCAGGTTTCGGGGAAGTGTTAGGGTTAGGGTTCGGGCTAGGGTTAGGGTTAGGGGACGGGGACGGTTTAGGGTCCAGGTGAGGGTACGACAACGCTTTAGGGGGAGCGTACGTGTGAGGGCGCATGTTAGTGTCAGCGTACGTGTTAGGATTAGGGGACGGGTGAGGGTCAGGCTTCGGGGAAGGGTTAGGGTTAGGGTTCGGGCTAGGGTTAAGGTTAGGGGACGGGGACGGTTTAGGGTCCAGGTGAGGGTACGACAACACTTAAGGGGGAGCGTACGCGTGAGGGCGTGGGTTAGTGTCAGCGTACGGGTTAGGATTAGGGGACGGGTGAGGGTCAGTCTTCGGGGAAGGGTTAGGGTTAGGGTTCGGGCTAGGGTTAGGGTTAGGGGACGGGGACGGTTTAGGGTCCAGGTGAGGGTACGACAACACTTAAGGGGGAGCGTACGCGTGAGGGCGTGGGTTAGTGTCAGCGTACAGGTTAGGATTAGGGGACGGGTGAGGGTCAGGCTTCGGGGAAGGGTTAGGGTTAGGGTTCGGGCTAGGGTTAGTGTTAGGGGACTGGGGCGATTTAGGGTCCAGGTGAGGGTACGACAACGCTTTAGGGGGAGCGTACGCATGAGGGCGCGGGTTAGTGTCAGCGTACGGGTTAGGATTAGGGGACGGGTGAGGGTCAGGCTTCGGGGAAGGGTTACGGTTAGGGTTCGGGCTAGGGTTAGGGTTAGGGGACGGGGACGGTTTAGGGTCCAGGTGAGGGTACGACAACGCTTTAGGGGGAGCGTACGTGTGAGGGCGCGGGTTAGTGTCAGCGTACGGTTTAGTATTAGGGGACGGGTGAGGGTCAGGCTTCGGGGAAGTGTTAGGGTTAGGGTTCGGGCTAGGGTTAGGGTTAGGGGACGGGGACGGTTTAGGGTCCAGGTGAGGGTACGACAACGGTTTAGGGGGAGCATACGTGTGAGGGCGCGCGTTAGTGTCAGCGTACGGGTTAGGATTAGGGGACGGGTGAGGGTCAGGGTTCGGGGAAGGGTTAGGGTTAGGGTTCGGGCTAGGGTTAAGGTTAGGGGACTGGGGCGGTTTCGGGCCCAGGTGAGGGTACCACAACGCTTTAGGGGGAGCGTACGAGTGAGGGCGCAGGTTAGTGTCAGCGTACGTGTTAGGATTAGGGGACGGGTGAGGGTCAGGCTTCGGGGAAGGGTTAGGGTTAGGTTTCGGGCTAGGGTTAGCGTTAGGGGACGGGGACGGTTTAGGGTCCAGGTAAGGGTACGACAACACTTAAAGGGGAGCGTACGTGTGAGGGCGCGAGTTAGTGTCAGCGTACGGGTTAGGATTAGGGGACGTGTGAGAGTCAGGCTTCGGGGAAGCGTTAGGGTTAGGGTTCGGGCTAAGGTTAGGGTTAGGGGACGGGGACGGTTTAGAGTCCAGGTGAGGGTACGACAACGCTTTAGGGGGAGCGTACATGTGAGGGCGCGGGTTAGTGTCAACGTACGGGTTAGGATTAGGGGACAGGTGAGGGTCAGGCTTCGGGGAAGTGTTAGGGTTAGGGTTCGGGCTAGGGTTAGGGTTAGGGGACGGGGACGGTTTAGGGTCCAGGTGAGGGTACGACAACGCTTTAGGGGGAGCGTACGCGTGAGGGCGCGTGTTAGTGTCAGGGTACGGGTTAGGATTAGGGGACGGGTGAGGGTCAGGCTTCGGGGAAGGGTTAGGGTTAGGCTTCGGGCTACGGTTAGGGTTAGGGGACTGGGGCGGTTTAGTGTCCAGGTGAGGGTACGACAACGCTTTAGGGGGAGCGTACGTGTGAGGGCGCGGGTTAGTGTCAGCGTACGCGTTAGGATTAGGGGACGGGTGAGGGTCAGGCTTCGGGGAAGGGTTAGGGTTAGGGTTCGGGCTAGGGTTAGGGTTAGGGGACGGGGACGGTTTAGGGTCCAGGTGAGGGCACGACAACGCTTTAGGGGGAGCGTACGTGTGAGGGCGCGGGTTGGTGTCAGCGTACGGTTTAGGATTAAGGGACGGGTGAGGGTCAGGCTTCGAGGAAGGGTTAGGGTTAGGATTCGGTCTAGGGTTAGGGTTAGGGGACGGGGACGGTTTAGGGTCCAGGTGAGGGTACGACAACGCTTTAGGGGGAGCGTACGTGTGAGGGCGCGGGTTAGTGTCAGCGTACGGGTTAGGATTAGGGGACGGGTGAGGGTCAGGCTTCGGGGAAGTGTTAGGGTTAGTTTTCGGGCTAGGGTTAAGGTTAGGGGACTGGGGCGGTTTCGGGTCCAGGTGAGGGTATGACAACGCTTTAGGGGGAGCGTACGTGTGAGGGCACGGGTTAGTGTCAGCGTACGGGTTAGGATTAGGGGACGGGTGAGTGTCAGGCTTCGGGGAAGTGTTAGGGTTAGGGTTCGGGCTAGGGTTAGCGTTAGGGGACGGGGACGGTTTAGGGTCCAGGTGAGGGTACGACAACGCTTTATGGGGAGCGTACGCGTGAGGGCGTGGGTTAGTGTCAGCGTACGGGTTAGGATTAGGGGACGGGTGAGGGTCAGGCTTCGGGGAAGGGTTAGGGTTAGGGTTCGGGCTAGGGTTAGGGTTAGGGGACGGGGACGGTTTAGGGTCCAGGTGAGGGTACGACAACGCTTTAGGGGGAGCGTATGTGTGAGGGCGCGGGTTAGTGTCAGCGTACGGGTTAGGATTAAGGGACAGGTGAGGGTCAGGCTTCGAGGAAGGGTTAGGGCTAGGGTTCGGGCTAGGGTTAGGGTTAGGGGACGGGGACGGTTTAGGGTCCAGGTGAGAGTACGACAACGCTTTAGGGGGAGCGTACGCGTGAGGGCGCGGCTTAGTGTCAGCGTACGGGTTAGGATTAGGGGACGGGTTAGGGTCAGGCTTCGGGGAAGGGTTAGGGTTAGGGTTCGGACTAGGGTTAGGGTTAGGGGACGGGGACGGTTTTGGGTCCAGGTGAGGGTACGACAACGCTTTAGGGTGAGCGTATGTGTGAGGGCGTGGGTTAGTGTCAGCGTACGGGTTAGGATTAAGGGACAGGTGAGGGTCAGGCTTCGGGGAAGTGTTAGGGTTAGGGTTCGGGCTAGGGTTAGGGTTAGGGGACGGGGACGGTTTAGGGTCCAGGTGAGGGTTCGACAACGCTTTAGGGGGAGCGTACGCGTGAGGGCGCGTGTTAGTGTCAGCGTACGGGTTAGGATTAGGGGACGGGTGAGGGTCAGGCTTCGGGGAAGGGTTAGGGTTAGGGTTCGGTCTAAGTTTAGGGTTAGGGGACGGGGACGGTTTAGGGTCCAGGTGGGGTACGACAACGCTTTAGGGGGAGCGTACACGTGAGGGCGTTGGTTAATGTCAGCGTACGGGTTAGGATTAGGGGACGGGTGAGGGTCAGGCTTCGGGGAAGTGTTAGGGTTAGGGTTCGGGCTAGGGTTAGGGTTAGGGGACGGGGACGGTTTAGGGTCCAGGTGAGGGTACGCAACGCTTTAGGGGGAGCGTACGTGTGAGGGTGCGGGTTAGTGTCAGCGTACGGGTTAGGATTAGGGGACGGGTGAGGGTCAGGCTTCGGGGAAGGGTTAGGGTTAGGGTTCGGGCTAGGATTAGGGTTAGGGGACGGGGACGGTTTAGGGTCCAGGTGAGGGTACGACAACACTTAAGGGGGAGCGTACGCGTGAGGGCGTGGGTTAGTGTCAGCGTACAGGTTAGGATTAGGGGACGGGTGAGGGTCAGGCTTCGGGGAAGGGTTAGGGTTAGGTTTCGGGCTAGGGTTAGGGTTAGGGGACGGGGACGGTTTAGGGTCCAGGTAAGGGTACGACAACACTTAAAGGGGAGCGTACGTGTGAGGGCGCGAGTTAGTGTCAGCGTACGGGTTAGGATTAGGGGACGGGTGAGAGTCAGGCTTCGGGGAAGGTTTAGGGTTAGGTTTCGGGCTAGGGTTAGGGTTAGGGGACGGGGACCGTTTAGGGTCCAGGTGAGGGTACGACAACGATTTAGGGGGAGCGTACGCGTGAGGGCGCGGGTTTGTGTCAGCGTACAGGTTAGGATTAGGGGACGGGTGAGGGTCAGGCTTCGGGGAAGGGTTAGGGTTAGGGTTCGGGCTAGGGTTAGGGTTAGGCGACGGGGACTGTTTATGGTCCAGGTGAGGGTACGAAAACGCTTTAGGAGGAGCGTACGTGTGAGGTCGCGGGTTAGTGTCAGCGTACGGGTTAGGATTAGGGGACGGGTGAGGGTCAGGCTTCGGGGAAGGGTTAGGGTTAGTGTTCGGGCTACGGTTAGGGTTATGGGACTGGGGCGGTTTAGGGTCCAGGTGAGGGTACGACAACGCTTTAGGGGGAGCGTACGTGTGAGGGCGCGGGTTAGTGTCAGCGTACGCGTTAGGATTAGGGGACGGGTGAGGGTCAGGCTTCGGGGAAGGGTTAGGGTTAGGGTTCGGGCTAGGGTTAGGATTAGGGGACGGGGACGGTTTAGGGTCCAGGTGAGGGCACGACAACGCTTTAGGGGGAGCGTACGTGTGAGGGCGCGGGTTGGTGTCAGCGTACGGTTTAGGATTAAGGGACGGGTGAGGGTCAGGCTTCGGGGAAGGGTTAGGGTTAGGGTTCGGTCTAGGGTTAGGGTTAGGGGACGGGGACGGTTTAGGGTCCAGGTGAGGGTACGACAACGCTTTAGGGGGAGCGTACATGTGAGGGCGCGGGTTAGTGTCAGCGTACGGTTTAGGATTAGGGGACGGGTGAGGGTCAGGCTTCGGGGAAGTGTTAGGGTTAGTTTTCGGGCTAGGGTTAAGGTTAGGGGACTGGGGCGGTTTCGGGTCCAGGTGAGGGTATGACAACGCTTTAGGGGGAGCGTACGTGTGAGGGCGCGGGTTAGTGTCAGCGTACGGGTTAGGATTAGGCGACGGGTGAGGGTCAGGCTTCGGGGAAGGGTTAGGGTTAGGGTTCGGGCTAGGGTTAGCGTTAGGGGACGGGGACGGTTTAGGGTCCAGGTGAGGGTACGACAACGCTTTAGGGGGAGCGTACGTGTGAGGGCGCCGGTTAGTGTCAGCGTACGGGTCAGGATTAGGGGACGAGTGAGGGTCAGGCTTCGGGGAAGTGTTAGGGTTAGGTTTCGGGCTAGGGTTAGGGTTAGGGGCCGGGGACGGTTTAGGGTCCAGGTGAGGGTACGACAACGCTTTAGGGGGAGCGTACGTGTGAGGGCACGTGTTAGTGTCAGCGTACGGGTTAGGATTAGGGGACGGGTGAGAGTCAGGCTTCGGGGAAGGGTTAGGGTTAGGTTTCGGGCTAGGGTTAGGGTTAGGGGACGGGGACGGTTTAGGGTCCAGGTGAGGGTACGACAACGCTTTAGGGGGAGCGTACATGTGAGGGCGCGGGTTAGTGTCAACGTACGGGTTAGGATTAGGGGACAGGTGAGGGTCAGGCTTCGGGGAAGGGTTAGGGTTAGGGTTCGGGCTAGGGTTAGGGTTAGGGGACGGGGACGGTTTAGGGTCCAGGTGAGTGTACGACAACGCTTTAGGGGGAGCGTACGTTCGAGGGCGCGGGTTAGTGTCAGCGTACGTGTTTGGATTAGGGGACGTGTGAGGGTCAGGCTTCGGGGAAGTGTTAGGGTTAGGGTTCGGGCTAGGGTTAGGGTTAGGGGACGGGGAAGGTTTAGGGTCCAGGTGAGGGTACGACAACGCTTTAGGGGGAGCGTACGTGTGAGGGCGCAGGTTAGTGTCATTGTACGTGTTAGGATTAGGGGACGAGTGAGGGTCAGGTTTCGGGGAAGTGTTAGGGTTAGGTTTCGGGCTAGGGTTAGGGTTAGGGGACGGGGACGGTTTAGGGTCCAGGTGAGGGTACGACAATGCTTTAGGGGGAGCGTATGTGTGAGGGCGTGGGTTAGTGTCAGCGTACGGGTTAGGATTAAGGGACAAGTGAGGGTCAGGCTTCGGGGAAGGGTTAGGGTTAGGGTTCGGGCTAGGGTTAGTGTTAGGGGACGGGGATGGTTTAGGGTCCAGGTGAGGGTACGACAACGCTTTAGGGGGAGCGTACGCGTGAGGGCGCGGGTTACTGTCAGCGTACGGATTAGGATTAGGGGACGGGTGAGGGTCAGGCTTCGGGGAAGGGTTATGGTTAGGGTTCGGTCTAAGGTTAGGGTTAGGGGACGGGGACGGTTTAGGGTCCAGGTGGGGTACGACAACGCTTTAGGGGGAGCGTACGCATGAGAGCGCGGGTTAGTGTCAGCGTACGGGTAAGGATTAGGGGACGGGTGAGGGTCAGGCTTCGGAGAAGAGTTAGGGTTAGGGTTCGGGCTAGGGTTAGGGTTAGGGGACGGGGACGGTTTAGGGTCCAGGTGAGGGTACGACAACGCTTTAGCGGGAGCGTACGTGTGAGGGCGCGGGTTAGTGTCAGCGTACGGGTTAGGATTAGGGGACGAGTGAGGGTCAGGCTTCGGGGAAGGGTTAGGGTTAGGTTTCGGGCTAGGGTTAGGGTTAGGGGACGGGGACGGTTTAGGGTCCAGGTGAGGGTACGACAACGCTTTAGGGGGAGCGTACGTGTGAGGGCTCGGGTTAGTGTCAGCGTACGGGTTAGGATTAAGGGACAGGTTAGGGTCAGGCTTCGGGGAAGGGTTAGGGTTAGGGTTCTGGCTAGGTTTAGGGTTAGGGGACGGGGACGGTTTAGGGTCCAGGTGAGGGTACGACAACGCTTTAGGGGGAGCGTACGTGTGAGGGCGCGGGTTAGTGTCAGCGTACGGGTTAGGATTAGGGGACGGGTGAGGGTCAGGCTTCGGGGAAGGGTTAGGCTTAGGGTTCGGGCTAGGGTTAGGGTTAGGGGACAGGGACGGTTTAGGGTCCAGGTGAGGGCACGACAACGCTTTAGGGGGAGCGTACGTGTGAGGGCGCGGGTTAGTGTCAGCGTACGGGTTAGGATTAGGGGACGTGTGAGTGTCAGGCTTCGGGGAAGTGTTAGGGTTAGGGTTCGGGCTAGGGTTAGGGTTAGGGGACGGGGACGGTTAAGGGTCCAGGTGAGGGCACGACAACGCTTTAGGGGGAGCGTACGTGTGAGGGCGTGGGTTAGTGTCAGCGTACGGGTTAGGATTAGGGGACGGGTGAGTGTCAGGCTTCGGGGAAGGGTTAGGGTTAGGGTTCGGGCTAGGGTTAGGGTTAGGGGACGGGGACGGTTTAGGGTCCAGGTGAGGGTACGACAACGCTTTAGGGGGAGCGTACGTGTGAGGGCGCGGGTTAGTGTCAGCGTACGGGTTAGGATTAGGGGACGGGTGAGGGTCAGGCTTCGGGGAAGTGTTAGGGTTAGTTTTCGGGCTAGGGTTAAGGTTAGGGGACTGGGGCGGTTTCGGGTCCAGGTGAGGGTACGACAACGCTTTAGGGGGAGCGTACGTGTGAGGGCGCAGGTTAGTGTCAGCGTACGGGTTAGGATTAGGTGACGGGTGAGGGTCAGGCTTCGGGGAAGGGTTAGGGTTAGGGTTCGGGCTAGGGTTAGCGTTAGGGGACGGGGACGGTTTAGGGTCCAGGTGAGGGTACGACAATGCTTGAGGGGGAGCGTACGTGTGAGGGCGCGGGTTAGTGTCAGCGTACGGGTTAGGATTATGGGACGGGTGAGGGTCAGGCTTCGGGGAAGGGTTAGGGTTAGGGTTCGGGCTAGGGTTAGGGTTAGGGGACAGGGACGGTTTAGGGTCCAGGTGAGGGCACGACAACGCTTTAGGGGGAGCGTACGTGTGAGGGCGCGGGTTAGTGTCAGCGTACGTGTTTGGATTAGGGGACGTGTGAGGGTCAGGCTTCGGGGAAGTGTTAGGGTTAGGGTTCGGGCTAGGGTTAGGGTTAGGGGACGGGGAAGGTTTAGGGTCCAGGTGAGGGTACGACAACGCTTTAGGGGGAGCGTACGTGTGAGGGCGCGGGTTAGTGTCATTGTACGGGTTAGGATTAGGGGACGAGTGAGGGTCAGGTTTCGGGGAAGTGTTAGGGTTAGGTTTCGGGCTAGGGTTAGGGTTAGGGGACGGGGACGGTTTAGGGTCCAGGTGAGGGTACGACAATGCTTTAGGGGGAGCGTATGTGTGAGGGCGTGGGTTAGTGTCAGCGTACGGGTTAGGATTAAGGGACAAGTGAGGGTCAGGCTTCGGGGAAGGGTTAGGGTTAGGGTTCGGGCTAGGGTTAGTGTTAGGGGACGGGGACGGTTTAGGGTCCAGGTGAGGGTACGACAACGCTTTAGGGGGAGCGTACGCGTGAGGGCGCGGGTTACTGTCAGCGTACGGATTAGGATTAGGGGACGGGTGAGGGTCAGGCTTCGGGGAAGGGTTATGGTTAGGGTTCGGTCTAAGGTTAGGGTTAGGGGACGGGTACGGTTTAGGGTCCAGGTGGGGTACGACAACGCTTTAGGGGGAGCGTACGCGTGAGAGCGCGGGTTAGTGTCAGCGTACGGGTAAGGATTAGGGGACGGGTGAGGGTCAGGCTTCGGAGAAGAGTTAGGGTTAGGGTTCGGGCTAGGGTTAGGGTTAGGGGACGGGGACGGTTTAGGGTCCAGGTGAGGGTACGACAACGCTTTAGCCCGAGCGTACGTGTGAGGGCGCGGGTTAGTGTCAGCGTACGGGTTAGGATTAGGGGACGAGTGAGGGTCAGGCTTCGGGGAAGGGTTAGGGTTAGGTTTCGGGCTAGGGTTAGGGGACGGGGACGGGGACGGTTTAGGGTCCAGGTGAGGGTACGACAACGCTTTAGGGGGAGCGTACGTGTGAGGGCTCGGGTTAGTGTCAGCGTACGGGTTAGGATTAAGGGACAGGTTAGGGTCAGGCTTCGGGGAAGGGTTAGGGTTAGGGTTCTGGCTAGGTTTAGGGTTAGGGGACGGGGACGGTTTAGGGTCCAGGTGAGGGTACGACAACGCTTTAGGGGGAGCGTACGTGTGAGGGCGCGGGTTAGTGTCAGCGTACGGGTTAGGATTAGGGGACGGGTGAGGGTCAGGCTTCGGGGAAGGGTTAGGGTTAGGGTTCGGGCTAGGGTTAGGGTTAGGGGACAGGGACGGTTTAGGGTCCAGGTGAGGGCACGACAACGCTTTAGGGGGAGCGTACGTGTGAGGGCGCGGGTTAGTGTCAGCGTACGGGTTAGGATTAGGGGACGTGTGAGTGTCAGGCTTCGGGGAAGTGTTAGGGTTAGGGTTCGGGCTAGGGTTAGCGTTAGGGGACGGGGACGGTTTAGGGTCCAGGTGAGGGTACGACAACGCTTTAGGGGGAGCGTACGTGTGAGGGCGCGGGTTAGTGTCAGCGTACGGGTTAGGATTAGGGGACGGGTGAGGGTCAGGCTTCGGGGAAGTGTTAGGGTTAGTTTTCGGGCTAGGGTTAAGGTTAGGGGACTGGGGCGGTTTCGGGTCCAGGTGAGGGTACGACAACGCTTTAGGGGGAGCGTACGTGTGAGGGCGCAGGTTAGTGTCAGCGTACGGGTTAGGATTAGGGGACGGGTGAGGGTCAGGCTTCGGGGAAGGGTTAGGGTTAGGGTTCGGGCTAGGGTTAGCGTTAGGGGACGGGGACGGTTTAGGGTCCAGGTGAGGGTACGACAACGCTTGAGGGGGAGCGTACGTGTGAGGGCGCGGGTTAGTGTCAGCGTACGGGTTAGGATTAGGGGACGGGTGAGGGTCAGGCTTCGGGGAAGGGTTAGGGTTAGGGTTCGGGCTAGGGTTAAGGTTGGGGGACTGGGGCGGTTTCGGGTCCAGGTGAGGGTACGACAACGCTTTAGGGGGAGCGTACGAGTGAGGGAGCGGGTTAGTGTCAGCGTACGGGTTAGGATTAGGGGACGGGTGAGGGTCAGGCTTCGGGGAAGGGTTAGGGTTAGGTTTCGGGCTAGGGTTAGGGTTAGGGGACGGGGACGGTTTAGGGTTCAGGTAAGGGTACGACAACACTTAAAGGGGAGCGTACGTGTGAGGGCGCGTGTTAGTGTCAGCGTACGGGTTAGGATTAGGGGACGGGTGAGAGTCAGGCTTCGGGGAAGGGTTAGGGTTAGGTTTCGGGCTAGGGTTAGGGTTAGGGGACGGGGACGGTTTAGGGTCCAGGTGAGTGTACGACAACGCTTTAGGGGGAGCGTACATGTGAGGGCGCGGGTTAGTGTCAACGTACGGGTTAGGATTAGGGGACAAGTGAGGGTCAGGCTTCGGGGTAGGGTTAGGGTTAGGGTTCGGGCTAGGGTTAGGGTTAGGGGACGGGGACGGTTTAGGGTCCAGGTGAGTGTACGACAACGCTTTAGGGGGAGCGTACGTGTGAGGGCGCGGGTTAGTGTCAGCGTACGGGTTTGGATTAGGGGACGTGTGAGGGTCACGCTTCGGGGAAGGGTTAGGGTTAGGGTTCGGGCTAGGGTTAGGGTTAGGGGACGGGGAAGGTGTAGGGTCCAGGTGAGGGTACGACAACGCTTTAGGGGGAGCGTACGTGTGAGGGCGCGGGTTAGTGTCATTGTACGGGTTAGGATTAGGGGACGAGTGAGGGTCAGGTTTCGGGGAAGTGTTAGGGTTAGGTTTCGGGCTAGGGTTAGGGTTAGGGGACGGGGACGGTTTAGGGTCCAGGTGAGGGTACGACAATGCTTTAGGGGGAGCGTATGTGTGAGGGCGTGGGTTAGTGTCAGCGTACGGGTTAGGATTAAGGGACAAGTGAGGGTCAGGCTTCGGGGAAGGGTTAGGGTTAGGGTTCGGGCTAGGGTTAATGTTAGGGGACGGGGACGGTTTAGGTTCCAGGTGAGGGTACGACAACGCTTTAGGGGGAGCGTACGCGTGAGGGCAAGGGTTACTGTCAGCGTACGGATTAGGATTAGGGGACGGGTGAGGGTCAGGCTTCGGGGCAGGGTTAGGGTTAGGGTTCGGGCTAGGGTTAGGGTTAGGGGACGGGGACAGTTTAGGGTCCAGGTGGGCTACGACAACGCTTTAGGGGGAGCGTACGCGTGAGAGCGCGGGTTAGTGTCAGCGTACGGGTAAGGATTAGGGGACGGGTGAGGGTCAGGCTTCGGAGAAGTGTTAGGGTTAGGGTTCGGGCTAGGGTTAGGGTTAGGGGACGGGGACGGTTTAGGTTCCAGGTGAGGGTACGACAACGCTTTAGGGGGAGCGTACGTGTGAGGGCGCGGGTTAGTGTCAGCGTACGGGTTAGGATTAGGGGACGTGTGAGGGTCAGGCTTCTGGGAAGGGTTAGGGTTAGGTTTCGGGCTAGGGTTAGGGTTAGCGGACGGGGACGGTTTAGGGTCCAGGTGAGGGTACGACAACGCTTTAGGGGGAGCCTACGTGTGAGGGCTCGGGTTAGTGTCAGTGTACGGGTTAGGATTAGGGGACGGGTGAGGGTCTGGCTTCGGGGAAGGGTTAGGGTTAGGGTTCGGGCTAGGGTTAGGGTTAGGGGACAGGGACGGTTTAGGGTCCAGGTGAGGGCACGACAACGCTTTAGGGGGAGCGTACGTGTGAGGGCGCGGGTTAGTGTCAGCGTACGGGTTAGGATTAGGGGACGTGTGAGTGTCAGGCTTCGGGGAAGTGTTAGGGTTAGGGTTCGGGCTAGGGTTAGGGTTAGGGGACGGGGACGGTTAAGGGTCCAGGTGAGGGCACGACAACGCTTTAGGGGGAGCGTACGTGTGAGGGCGTGGGTTAGTGTCAGCGTACGGGTTAGGATTAGGGGACGGGTGAGTGTCAGGCTTCGGGGAAGGGTTAGGGTTAGGGTTCGGGCTAGGGTTAGGGTTAGGGGACGGGGACTGTTTAGGTTCCAGGTGAGGGTACGACAACGCTTTAGGGGGAGCGTACGTGTGAGGGCGCGGGTTAGTGTCAGCGTACGGGTTAGGAATAGGGGACGGGTGAGGGTCAGGCTTCGGGGAAGGTTTAGGGTTAGGGTTCGGGCTAGGGTTAGGGTTAGGGGACGGGGACGGTTTAGGGTCCAGGTGAGGGCACGACAACGCTTTAGGAGGAGCGTACGTGTGAGGACGCGGGTTAGTGTCAGCGTACGGGTTAGGATTAGGGGACGGGTGAGGGTCAGGCTTCGGGGAAGGGTTAGGGTTAGGGTTCGGGCTAGGGTTAGGGTTAGGGGACGGGGAAGGTTTAGGGTCCAGGTGAGGGTACGACAACGCTTTAGGGGGAGTGTACGTGTGAGGGCGCGGGTTAGTGTCATTGTACGGGTTAGGATTAGGGGACGAGTGAGGGTCAGGTTTCGGGGAAGTGTTAGGGTTAGGTTTCGGGCTAGGGTTAGGGTTAGGGGACGGGGACGGTTTAGGGTCCAGGTGAGGGTACGACAATGCTTTAGGGGGAGCGTACGTGTGAGGGCGTGGGTTAGTGTCAGCGTACGGGTTAGGATTAAGGGACAAGTGAGGGTCAGGCTTCGGGGAAGGGTTAGGGTTAGGGTTCGGGCTAGGGTTAGTGTTAGGGGATGGGGACGGTTTAGGGTCCAGGTGAGGGTACGACAACGCTTTAGGGGGAGCGTACGTGTGAGGGCGCGGGTTAGTGTCAGCGTACGGGTTAGGATTAGGGGACGGGTGAGGGTCAGGCTTCGGGGAAGGGTTAGGGTTAGGGTTCGGGCTAGGGTTAGGGTTAGGGGACAGGGACGGTTTAGGGTCCAGGTGAGGGTACGACAACGCTTTAGGGGGAGCGTACGTGTGAGGGCGTGGGTTAGTGTCAGCGTACGGGTTAGGATTAGGGGACGTGTGAGTGTCAGGCTTCGGGGAAGTGTTAGGGTTAGGGTTCGGGCTAGGGTTAGGGTTAGGGGACGGGGACGGTTAAGGGTCCAGGTGAGGGCACGACAACGCTTTAGGGGGAGCGTACGTGTGAGGGCGTGGGTTAGTGTCAGCGTACGGGTTAGGATTAGGGGACGGGTGAGTGTCAGGCTTCGGGGAAGGGTTAGGGTTAGGGTTCGGGCTAGGGTTAGGGTTAGGGGACGGGGACGGTTTAGGGTCCAGGTGAGGGTACGACAACGCTTTAGGGGGAGCGTACGTGTGAGGGCGCGGGTTAGTGTCAGCGTACGGGTTAGGATTAGGGGACGGGTGAGGGTCAGGCTTCGGGGAAGTGTTAGGGTTAGTTTTCGGGCTAGGGTTAAGGTTAGGGGACTGGGGCGGTTTCGGGTCCAGGTGAGGGTACGACAACGTTTTAGGGGGAGCGTACGTGTGAGGGCGCAGGTTAGTGTCAGCGTACGGGTTAGGATTAGGGGACGGGTGAGGGTCAGGCTTCGGGGAAGGGTTAGGGATAGGGTTCGGGCTAGGGTTAGCGTTAGGGGACGGGGACGGTTTAGGGTCCAGGTGAGGGTACGACAACGCTTGAGGGGGAGCGTACGTGTGAGGGCGCGGGTTAGTGTCAGCGTACGGGTTAGGATTATGGGACGGGTGAGGGTCAGGCTTCGGGGAAGGGTTAGGGTTAGGGTTCGGGCTAGGGTTAAGGTTGGGGGACTGGGGCGGTTTCGGGTCCAGGTGAGGGTACGACAACGCTTTAGGGGGAGCGTACGAGTGAGGGAGCGGGTTAGTGTCAGCCTACGGGTTAGGATTAGGGGACGGGTGAGGGTCAGGCTTCGGGGAAGGGTTAGGGTTAGGTTTCGGGCTAGGGTTAGGGTTAGGGGACGGGGACGGTTTAGGGTTCAGGTAAGGGTACGACAACACTTAAAGGGGAGCGTACGTGTGAGGGCGCGTGTTAGTGTCAGCGTACGGGTTAGGATTAGGGGACGGGTGAGAGTCAGGCTTCGGGGAAGGGTTAGGGTTAGGTTTCGGGCTAGGGTTAGGGTTAGGGGACGGGGACGGTTTAGGGTCCAGGTGAGGGTACGACAACGCTTTAGGGGGAGCGTACATGTGAGGGCGCGGGTTAGTGTCAACGTACGGGTTAGGATTAGGGGACAGGTGAGGGTCAGGCTTCGGGGAAGGGTTAGGGTTAGGGTTCGGGCTAGGGTTAGGGTTAGGGGACGGGGACGGTTTAGGGTCCAGGTGAGTGTACGACAACGCTTTGGGGGGAGCGTACGTGTGAGGGCGCGGGTTAGTGTCAGCGTACGGGTTTGGATTAGGGGACGTGTGAGGGTCACGCTTCGGGGAAGGGTTAGGGTTAGGGTTCGGGCTAGGGTTAGGGTTAGGGGACGGGGAAGGTTTAGGGTCCAGGTGAGGGTACGACAACGCTTTAGGGGGAGCGTACGTGTGAGGGCGCGGGTTAGTGTCATTGTACGGGTTAGGATTAGGGGACGAGTGAGGGTCAGGTTTCGGGGAAGTGTTAGGGTTAGGTTTCGGGCTAGGGTTAGGGTTAGGGGACGGGGACGGTTTAGGGTCCAGGTGAGGTTACGACAATGCTTTAGGGGGAGCGTATGTGTGAGGGCGTGGGTTAGTGTCAGCGTACGGGTTAGGATTAAGGGACAAGTGAGGGTCAGGCTTCGGGGAAGGGTTAGGGTTAGGGCTCGGGCTAGGGTTAATGTTAGGGGACGGGGACGGTTTAGGTTCCAGGTGAGGGTACGAAAACGCTTTAGGGGGAGCGTACGCGTGAGGGCACGGGTTACTGTCAGCGTACGGATTAGGATTAGGGGACGGGTGAGGGTCAGGCTTCGGGGAAGTGTTAGGGTTAGGTTTCGGGCTAGGGTTAGGGTTAGGGGACGGGGACGGTTTAGGGTCCAGGTGAGGGTACGACAACGCTTTAGGGGGAGCGTATGTGTGAGGGCGCGGGTTAGTGTCAGCGTACGGGTTAGGATTAGGGGACAGGTGAGGGTCTGGCTTCTGGGAAGGGTTAGGGTTAGGGTTCGGGCTAGGGTTAATGTTAGGGGACGGGGACGGTTTAGGGTACAGGTGAGGGTACGACAACGCTTTAGGGGGTGCGTACGCGTGAGGGCACGGGTTAGTGTCAGTGTACGGGTTAGGATTAGGGGACGGGTGAGGGTCAGGCTTCTTGGAAGTGTTACGGTTAGGGTTCGGGCTAGGGTTAGGGTTAGGGGACGGGGACGGTTTAGGGTCCAGGTGAGGGTACGACAACGCTTTAGGGGGAGCGTACGTGTGAGGGCGCGGGTTAGTGTCAGCGTACGGGTTAGGATTAGGGGACGGGTGAGGGTCAGGCTTCGGGGAAGAGTTAGGGTTAGGGTTCGGGCTAGGTTTAGGGTTAGGGGACGGGGACGGTTTAGGGTCCAGGTGAGGGTACGACAACACTTAAGGGGGAGCGTACGTGTGAGGGCGCGGGTTAGTGTCAACGTACGGGTTAGGATTAGGGGACGTGTGAGTGTCAGGCTTCGGGGAAGGGTTAGGGATAGGGTTCGGGCTAGGGTTAGGGTTAGGGGACGGGGACGGTTTAGGGTCCAGGTGAGGGTACGACAACGCTTTAGTGGGAGCGTACGTGTGAGGGCGTAGGTTAGTGTCAGCGTACGGGTTAGGATTAGGGGACGGGTGAGGGTCAGGCTTCGGGGAAGTGTTAGGGTTAGGGTTCGGGCTAGGGTTAGGGTTAGGGGACGGGGACGGTTTAGGGTCCAGGTGAGGGTACGACAACGCTTTAGGGGGAGCGTACGCGTGAGGGCGTGGGTTAGTGTCAGCGTACGGGTTAGGATTAGGGGACGGGTGAGGGTCAGGCTTCGGGGAAGGGTTAGGGTTAGGGTTCGGGCTAGGGTTAGGGTTAGGGGACGGGGACGGTTTAGGGTCCAGGTGAGGGTACGACAACGCTTTAGGGGGAGCGTAAGTGTGAGGGCGCGGGTTAGTGTCAGCGTACGGGTTAGGATTAGGGGACGGGTGAGAGTCAGGCTTCGGGGAAGGGTTAGGGTTAGGTTTCGGGCTAGGGTTAGGGTTAGGGGACGGGGACGGTTTAGGGTCCAGGTGAGGGTACGACAACGCTTTAGGGGGAGCATATGTGTTAGGGCACGGGTTAGTGTCAGCGTACGGGTTAGGATTAGGGGACAGGTGAGGGTCAGGCTTCGGGGAAGGGTTAGGGTTAGGGTTCGGGCTAGGGTTAGGGTTAGGGGACAGGGACGGTTTAGGGTCCAGGTGAGGGTACGACAACGCTTTAGGGGGAGCGTATGTGTGAGGGCGCGTGTTAGTGTCAGCGTACGGGTTAGGATTAGGGGACGGGTGAGGGACAGGCTTTGGGGAAGGGTTAGGGTTAGGGTTCGGGCTAGGGTTAGGGTTAGGGGACGGGGACGGTTTAGGGTCCAGGTGAGTGTACGACAACACTTAAGGGGGAGCGTACGTGTGAGGGCACGGGTTAGTGTCAGCTTACGGGTTAGGATTAGGGGACGGGTGAGGGTCAGGCTTCGGGGAAGGGTTAGGGTTAGGGTTCGGGCTAGGTTTAGGGTTAGGGGACGGGGACGGTTTAGGGTCCAGGTGAGGGTACGACAACGCTTTAGGGGGAGCGTTTGTGTGAGGGCGCGGGTTAGTGTCAGCGTACGGGTTAGGATTAGGGGAGAGGTGAGTGTCAGGCTTCGGGGAAGGGTTAGGGTTAGGGTTCGGGCTAGGGTTAGAGTTAGGGAACGGGGACGGTTTAGGGTCCAGATGAGGGTACGACAACACTTTAGGGGGAGCGTAGGCGTGAGGGCGCGGGTTAGTGTCAGCGAACGGGTTAGGATTAGGGGACGGGTGAGGGTCAGGCTTCAGGGAAGGTTTAGGGTTAGGTTTCGGGCTAGGGTTAGAGTTAGGGGACGGGGACGGTTTAGGGTCCAGGTGAGGGTACAACAACGCTTTAGGGGTAGCGTACGTGTGAGGGCGCGGTTTAGTGTCAGCGTACGGGTTAGGATTAGGGGACGTGTGAGTGTCAGGCTTCGGGGAAGGGTTAGGGTTAGGTTTCGGCCTAGGGTTAGGTTTAGGGGACTGGGGCGGTTTAGGGTCCAGGTGAGGGTACGACAGCGCTTTAGGGGGAGCGTATGTGTGAGGGCGCGGGTTAGTGTCAGCGTACGGGTTAGGATTAGGGGACGGGTGAGTGTCAGGCTTCGTGGAAGGGTTAGGGTTAGGGTTCGGGCTAGGGTTAGGGTTAGGGGACGGGGACGGTTTAGGGTCCCGGTGAGGGTACGACAACACTTTAGGGGGAGCGTACGCGTGAGGGCGTGGGTTAGTGTCAGCGTACGGGTTAGGATTAGGGGACGGGTGAGGGTCAGGCTTCGGGGAAGGGTTAGGGTTAGGGTTTGGGCTAGGGTTAGGGTTAGGGGACGGGTACAGTTTAGGGTCCAGGTGAGGGTACGACAACGCTTTACGGGGAGCGTACGTGTGAGGGTGCGGGTTAGTGTCAGAGTACGGGTTAGGATTAGGGGACGGGTGAGGGTCAGGCTTCGAGGAAGTGTTAGGGTTAGGGTTCGGGCTACGGTTAGGGTTAGGGGACGGGGACGGTTTAGGGTCCAGGTGAGGGTACGACAACGCTTTAGGGGGAGCGTACGTGTGAGGGGTCGGGTTAGTGTCAGCGTACGGGTTAGGATTAGGGGACGGGTGAGGGTCAGGCTTCGGGGAAGTGTTAGGGTTAGGGTTCGGGCTAGGGTTAGGGTTAGGGGTCGGGGACGGTTTAGGGTCCAGGTGAGTGTACGACAACACTTAAGGGGGAGCGTACGTGTGAGGGCGCGGGTTAGTGTCAGCGTACGGGGTAGGATTAGGGGACGGGTGAGGGTCAGGCTTCGGGGATGCGTTAGGGTTAGGGTTCGGGCTAGGGTTAGGGTTAGGGGACGGGGACGGTTTAGGGTCCAGGTGAGGGTACGACAACGCTTTAGGGGGAGCGTACGTGTGAGGGCGCGGGTTAGTGTCAGCGTACGGGTTAGGATTAGGGGACGGGTGAGGGTCAGGCTTCGGGGAAGGGTTAGGGTTAGGGTTCGGGCTAGGGTTAGGGTTAGGGGACGGGGACGGTTTAGGATCCAGGTGAGGGTACGACAACGCTTTAGGGGTAGCGTACGTGTGAGGGCGCGGGTTAGTGTCAGCGTACAGGTTAGGATTAGGGGACGTGTGAGGGTCAGGCTTCGGGGAAGGGTTAGGGTTAGGGTTCGGGCTAGGGTTAGGGTTAGGGGACTGGGGCGGTTTAGGGTCCAGGTGAGGGTACGACAACGCTTTAGGGGGAGCGTACGTGTGAGGGCGCGGGTTAGTGTCAGCGTACGGGTTAGGATTAGGGGACGGGTGAGGGTCAGGCTTCGGGGAAGTGTTAGGGTTTGGGTTCGGGCTAGGGTTAGGGTTAGGGAACGGGGACGGTTTAGGGTCCAGGTGAGGGTACGACAATGCTTTAGGGGGAGCGTACGTGTGAGGGCGCGAGTTAGTGTCAGCGTACGGGTTAGGATTAGGGGACGGGTGAGGGTCAGGCTTCGGGGAACGGTTAGGGTTAGGGTTCGGGCTAGGGTTAGGGTTAGGGTACGGGGACGGTTTAGGGTCCAGGTGAGGGTACGACAACGCTTTAGGGGGAGCGTATGTGTGCGGGCGCGGGTTAGTGTCAGCGTACGGGTTAGGATTAGTGGACAGGTGAGGGTCAGGCTTCTGGGAAGGGTTAGGGTTAGGGTTCGGGTTAGGGTTAGGGTTAGGGGACGGGGAAGGTTTAGGGTCCAGGTGAGGGTACGACAACGCTTTAGGGGGAGCGTACGTGTGAGGGCGCGGGTTAGTGTCATTGTACGGGTTAGGATTAGGGGACGAGTGAGGGTCAGGCTTCGGGGAAGTGTTAGGGTTAGGTTTCGGGCTAGGGTTAGGGGTAGGGGACGGGGACGGTTTAGAGTCCAGGTGAGGGTACGAAAACGCTTTAGGGGGAGCGTACGTGTGAGGGCGCGGGTTAGTGTCAGCGTACGGGTTAGGATTAGGGGACGGGTGAGGGTCAGGCTTCGGGGAAAGGTTAGGGTTAGAGTTTGGGCTAGGGTTAGGGTTAGGGGACGGGGACGGTTTAGGGTCCAGGTGAGGGTACGACAACACTTAAGGGGGAGCGTACGTGTGAGGGCGCAGGTTAGTGTCAGCGTACGGGGTAGGATTAGGGGACGGGTGAGGGTCAGGCTTCGGGGAAGGGTTAGGGTTAGGGTTCGGGCTAGGGTTAGGGTTAGGGGACGGGGACGGTTTAGGGTCCAGGTGAGGGCACGACAACGCTTTAGGAGGAGCGTACGTGTGAGGGCGCGGGTTAGTGTCAGCGTACGGGTTAGGATTAGGGGACGGGTGAGGGTCAGGCTTCGGGGAAGGGTTAGGGTTAGGGTTCGGGCTAGGATTAGGGTTAGGGGACGGGGAAGGTTTAGGGTCCAGGTGAGGGCACGACAACGCTTTAGGGGGAGCGTACGTGTGAGGGCGGGGGTTAGTGTCAGCGTACGGGTTAGGATTAGGGGACGGGTGAGGGTCAGGCTTCGGGGAAGGGTTAGGGTTAGGGTTCGGGCTAGGGTTAGGGTTAGGGGACGGGGACGGTTTAGGGTCCAGGTGAGGGCACGACAACGCTTTAGGGGGAGCGTACGTGTGAGGGCGCGGGTTAGTGTCAGCGTACGGGTTAGGATTAGGGGACGGGTGAGGGTCAGGCTTCGGGGAAGTGTTAGGGTTAGGGTTCGGGCTAGGGTTAGGGTTAGGGGACAGGGACGGTTTAGGGTCCAGGTGAGGGTACGACAACGCTTTAGTGGGAGCGTACGTGTGAGGGCGCGGGTTAGTGTCAGCGTACGGGTTAGGATTAGGGGACGGGTGAGGGTCAGGCTTCGGGGAAGGGTTAGGGTTAGGGTTCGGGCTAGGGTTAGGGTTAGGGGACGGGGACTGTTTAGGTTCCAGGTGAGGGTACGACAACGCTTTAGAGGGAGCGTACGTGTGAGGGCACGGGTTAGTGTCAGCGTACGGGTTAGGATTAGGTGACGGGTGAGGGTCAGGCTTCGGGGAAGGGTTAGGGATAGGGTTCGGGCTAGGGTTAGGGTTAGGGGACTGGGGCGGTTTAGGGTCCAGGTGAGGGTACGACAACGCTTTAGGGTGAGCGTTCGTGTGAGGGCGCGGGTTAGTGTCAGCGTACGGGTTAGGATTAGGGGACGGGTGATGGTCAGGCTTCGGGGAAGGGTTAGGGTTAGGGTTCGGGCTAGGGTTAGGGTTAGGGGACTGGGGCGGTTTAGGGTCCAGGTGAGGGTACGACAACGCTTTAGGGGGAGCGTACGTGTGAGGGCGCGGGTTAGTGTCAGCGTACGGGTTAGGATTAGGGGACGGGTGATGGTCAGGCTTCGGGGAAGGGTTAGGGTTAGGGTTCGGGCTAGGGTTAGTGTTAGGGGACGGGGACGGTTTAGGGTCCAGGTGAGGGTACGACAACGCTTTAGGGGGAGCGTACGTGTGAGGGCACGGGTTAGTGTCATTGTACGGGTTAGGATTAGGGGACGAGTGAGGGTCAGGTTTCGGGGAAGTGTTAGGGTTAGGTTTCGGGCTAGGGTTAGGTTTAGGGGACGGTGACGGTTTAGGGTCCAAGTGAGGGTATGACAACGCTTTAGGGGGAGCGTATGTGTGAGGGCGTGGGTTAGT
This sequence comes from Grampus griseus, assembly GCF_964374135.1. Lineage (NCBI taxonomy): Eukaryota > Metazoa > Chordata > Mammalia > Artiodactyla > Delphinidae > Grampus > Grampus griseus. The sequence goes on along the minus strand of NW_028133195.1, from coordinate 116,720 downwards.
GTCAGCGTACGGGTTAGGATTAAGGGACAAGTGAGGGTCAGGCTTCGGGGAAGGGTTAGGGTTAGGGTTCGGGCTAGGGTTAGTGTTAGGGGACGGGGACGGTTTAGGGTCCAGGTGAGGGTACGACAACGCTTTAGGGGGAGCGTACGCGTGAGGGCGCGGGTTACTGTCAGCGTACGGATTAGGATTAAGGGACGGGTGAGGGTCAGGCTTCGGGGAAGGGTTATGGTTAGGGTTCGGTCTAAGGTTAGGGTTAGGGGACGGGGACGGTTTAGGGTCCAGGTGGGGTACGACAACGCTTTAGGGGGAGCATACGCATGAGAGCGTGGGTTAGTGTCAGCGTACGGGTTAGGATTAGGGGACAGGTGAGTGTCAGGCTTCGGAGAAGAGTTAGGGTTAGGGTTCGGGCTAGGGTTAGGGTTAGGGGACGGGGACGGTTTAGGGTCCAGGTGAGGGTACGACAACGCTTTAGGGGGAGCGTACGTGTGAGGGCGAGGGTTAGTGTCAGCGTACGGGTTAGGATTAGGGGACGGGTGAGGGTCAGGCTTCGGGGAAGGGTTAGGGTTAGGGTTCGGGCTAGGGATAGGGTTAGGGGACGGGGAAGGTTTAGGGTCCAGGTGAGGGTACGACAACTCTTTAGGGAGAGCGTACGTGTGAGGGCACGGGTTAGTGTCAGCGTACGGGTTAGGATTAGGGGACGGGTGAGGGTCAGGCTTCGGGGAAGGGTTAGGGTTAGGGTTCGGGCTACGGTTAGGGTTAGGGGACTGGGGCGGTTTAGGGTCCAGGTGAGCGTACGACAACGCTTTAGGGGGAGCGTACGTGTGAGGGCGCGGGTTAGTGTCAACGTACGGGTTAGGATTAGGGGACGGGTGAGGGTCAGGCTTCGGGGAAGTGTTAGGGTTAGTTTTCGGGCTAGGGTTAAGGTTAGGGGACTGGGGCGGTTTCGGGTCCAGGTGAGGGTACGACAACGCTTTAGGGGGAGCGTACGTGTGAGGGCGCGGGTTAGTGTCAGCGTACGGGTTAGGATTAGGGGACGGGCGAGGGTCAGGCTTCGGGGAAGGGTTAGGGTTAGGGTTCGGGCTAGGGTTAGCGTTAGGGGACGGGGACGGTTTAGGGTCCAGGTGAGGGTACGACAACGCTTTAGGGGGAGCGTACGTGTGAGGGCGCGGGTTAGTGTCAGCGTACGGGTTAGGATTAGGGGACGAGTGAGGGTCAGGCTTCGGGGAAGGGTTAGGGTTAGGTTTCGGGCTAGGGTTAGGGTTAGGGGACGGGGACGGTTTAGGGTCCAGGTGAGGGTACGACAACGCTTTAGGGGGAGCGTACGTGTGAGGGCGCGGGTTAGTGTCAGCGTACGGGTTAGGATTAGGGGACGGGTGAGGGTCAGCCTTCGGGGAAGGGTTAGGGTTAGGGTTCGGGCTAGGGTTAGGGTTAGGGGACAGGGACGGTTTAGGGTCCAGGTGAGGGCACGACAACGCTTTATGGGGAGCGTACGTGTGAGGGCGCGGTTTAGTGTCAGCGTACGGGTTAGGATTAGGGGACGTGTGAGGGTCAGGCTTCGGGGAAGGGTTAGGGTTAGGGTTCGGGCTAGGGTTAGGGTTAGGGGACGGGGACGGTTAAGGGTCCAGGTGAGGGCACGACAACGCTTTAGGGGGAGCGTACGTGTGAGGGCGTGGGTTAGTGTCAGCGTACGGGTTAGGATTAGGGGACGGGTGACGGTCAGGCTTCGGGGAAGGGTTAGGGTTAGGGTTCGGGCTAGGGTTAGGGTTAGGGGACGGAGACGGTTTAGGGTTCAGGTGAGGGCACGACAACGCTTTACGGGGAGCGTACGTGTGAGGGCGCGGGTTAGTGTCAGCGTACGAGTTAGGATTAGGGGACGGGTGAGGGTCAGGCTTCGGGGAAGTGTTAGGGTTAGGGTTCGGGCTAGGGTTAGGGTTAGGGGACGGGGACGGTTTAGGGTCCAGGTGAGGGTACGACAACGCTTTAGGGGGAGCGTACGTGTGAGGGCGTGGGTTAGTGTCAGCGTACGGGTTAGGATTAGGGGACGGGTGAGTGTCAGGCTTCGGGGAAGGGTTAGGGTTAGGGTTCGGGCTAGGGTTAGGGTTAGGGGACGGGGACTGTTTAGGTTCCAGGTGAGGGTACGACAACGCTTTAGGGGGAGCGTATGTGTGAGGGCGCGGGTTAGTGTCAGCGTACGGGTTAGGATTAGGGGACGGGTGAGGGTCAGGCTTCGGGGAAGGGTTAGGCTTAGGGTTCGGGCTAGGGTTAGGGTTAGGGGACGGGGACGGTTTAGGGTCCAGGTGAGGGCACGACAAAGCTTTAGGAGAAGCGTACGTGTGAGGGCGCGGGTTAGTGTCAGCGTACGGGTTAGGATTAGGGGACGGGTGAGGGTCAGGCTTCGGGGAAGGGTTAGGGTTAGGGTTCGGGCTAGGGTTAGGGTTAGGGGACGGGGACGGTTTAGGGTCCAGGTGAGGGCACGACAACGCTTTAGGGGGAGCGTACGTGTGAGGGCGCGGCTTAGTGTCAGCGTATGGGTTAGGATTAGGGGACGCGTGAGGGTCAGGCTTCGGGGAAGGGTTAGGGTTAGGGATCGGGCTAGGGTTAGGGTTAGGGGACGGGGACGGTTTAGGGTTCAGTTGAGGGCACGACAACGCTTTAGGGGGAGCGTACGTGTGAGGGCGCGGGTTAGTGTCAGCGTACGAGTTAGGATTAGGGGACGGGTGAGGCTCAGGCTTCGGGGAAGTGTTAGGGTTAGGGTTCGGGCTAGGGTTAGGGTTAGGGGACGGGGACGGTTTAGGGTCCAGGTGAGGGTACGACAACGCTTTAGGGGGAGCGTACGTGTGAGGGCGTGGGTTAGTGTCAGCGTACGGGTTAGGATTAGGGGACGGGTGAGGGTCAGGCTTCGGGGAAGGGTTAGGGTTAGGGTTCGGGCTAGGGTTAGGGTTAGGGGACGGGGACGGTTTAGGTTCCAGGTGAGGGTACGACAACGCTTTAGGGGGAGCGTATGTGTGAGGGCGCGGGTTAGTGTCAGCGTACGGGTTAGGATTAGGGGACGGGTGAGGATCAGGCTTCGGGGAAGGGTTAGGGTTAGGGTTCGGGCTAGGGTTAGGGTTAGGGGACGGGGACGGTTTAGGGTCCAGGTGAGGGCACGACAACGCTTTAGGAGGAGCGTACGTGTGAGGGCGCGGGTTAGTGTCAGCGTACGGGTTAGGATTAGGGGACGGGTGAGGGTCAGGCTTCGGGGAAGTGTTAGGGTTAGGGTTCGGGCTAGGGTTAGGGTTAGGGGACGGGGACGGTTTAGGGTCCAGGTGAGGGCACGACAACGCTTTAGGGGGAGCGTACGTGTGAGGGCGCGGCTTAGTGTCAGCGTACGGGTTAGGATTAGGGGACGGGTGAGGGTCAGGCTTCGGGGAAGGGTTAGCGTTAGGGACCGGGCTAGGGTTTGGGTTAGGGGACGGGGACGGTTTAGGGTTCAGTTGAGGGCACGACAACGCTTTAGGGGGAGCGTACGTGTGAGGGCGCGGGTTAGTGTCAGCGTACGAGTTAGGATTAGGGGACGGGTGAGGGTCAGGCTTCGGGGAAGTGTTAGGGTTAGGGTTCGGGCTAGGGTTAGGGTTAGGGGACGAGGACGGTTTAGGGTCCAGGTGAGGGTACGACAACGCTTTAGGGGGAGCGTACGTGTGAGGGCGTTGGTTAGTGTCAGCGTACGGGTTAGGATTAGGGGACGGGTGAGGGTCAGGCTTCGGGGAAGGGTTAGGGTTAGGGTTCGGGCTAGGGTTAGTGTTAGGGGACGGGGACGGTTTAGGGTCCAGGTGAGGGCACGACAACGCTTTAGGGGGAGCGTACGTGTGAGGGCGCCGGTTAGTGTCAGCGTACGAGTTAGGATTAGGGGACGGGTGAGGGTCAGGCTTCGGGGAAGTGTTAGGGTTAGGGTTCGGGCTAGGGTTAGGGTTAGGGGACGGGGACGGTTTAGGGTCCACGTGAGGGTACGACAACGCTTTAGGGGGAGCGTACGTGTGAGGGCGCAGGTTAGTGTCAGCGTACGGGTTAGGATTAGGGGACGGGTGAGGGTCAGGCTTCGGGGAAGGGTTAGGGTTAGGATTCGGGCTAGGGTTAGGGTTAGGGGATGGGGACGGTTTAGGGTCCAGGTGAGGGTACGACAACGCTTTAGGGGGAGCGTACGTGTGAGGGCGCGGGTTAGTGTCAGCGTACGGGTTAGGATTAGGGGACGGGTGAGGGTCAGGCTTCGGGGAAGGGTTAGGGTTAGGGTTCGGGCTAGGGTTAGGGTTAGGGGACGGGGACGGTTTAGGGTCCAGGTGAGGGTACGACAACGCTTTAGGGGGAGTGTACGTGTGAGGGCGTGGGTTAGTGTCAGCGTACGGGTTAGGATTAGGGGACGGGTGAGAGTCAGGCTTCGGAGAAGTGTTAGGGTTAGGGTTCGGGCTAGGGTTAGGGTAGGGGACGGGGACGGTTTAGGGTCCAGGTGAGGGTACGACAACGCTTTAGGGGGAGCTTACGTGTGAGGGCGCGGGTTAGTGTCAGCGTACGTGTTAAGTTTAGGGGACGGGTGAGGGTCAGGCTTCGGGGAAGGGTTAGGGATAGGGTTCGGGCTAGGGTTAGGATTAGGGGACGGGGATGGTTTAGGGTCCAGGTGAGGGTACGACAACGCTTCAGGGGGAGCGTACGTGTGAAGGCGCGGGTTAGTGTCAGCGTACGGGTTAGGATTAGGGGAAGGGTGAGGGTCAGGCTTCGGGGAAGGGTTAGGGTTAGGGTTCGGGGTAGGGTTAGGGTTAGGGGACGGGGACGGTTTAGGGTCCAGGTGAGGGTACGACAACGCTTTAGGGGGAGCGTACGTGTGAGGGCACGGATTAGTGTCAGCGTACGGGTTAGGATTAGGGGACGGGTGAGGGTCAGGCTTCGGGGAAGGGTTAGGGTTAGGGTTCGGGCTAGGGTTAGGGTTAGGGGACGGGGACGGTTTAGGGTCCAGGTGAGGGTACGACAACGCTTTAGGGGGAGCGTACGCGTGAGGGCGCGGTTTAGTGTCAGCGTACGGGTTAGGATTAGGGGACGGGTGAGGGTCACGCTTCAGGGAAGGGTTAGGGTTAGGGTTCGGTGTAAGGTTAGGGTTAGGGGACGGGGACGGTTTAGGGTCCAGGTGAGGGTACGACAACGCTTTATGGGGAGCGTACGCGTGAGGGCGTAGGTTAGTGTCAGCGTATGGGTTAGGATTAGGGGACAGGTGAGGGTCAGGCTTCGGGGAAGTGTTAGGGTTAGGGTTCGGGCTAGGGTTAGGGTTAGGGGACGGGGATGGTTTAGGGTCCAGGTGAGGGTGCGACAACGCTTTAGGGGGAGCGTATGTGTGAGGGCGCGGGTTAGTGTCAGCTTACGGGTTAGGATTAGGGGACAGGTGAGGGTCAGGCTTCTGGGAAGGGTTAGGGTTAGGGTTCGGGCTAGGTTTAGGGTTAGGGGACGGGGACGGTTTAGGGTCCAGGTGAGGGTACGACAACACTTAAGGGGGAGCGTACGTGTGAGGGCGCGGGTTAGTGTCAACGTACGGGTTAGGTTTAGGGGACGTGTGAGTGTCAGGCTTCGGGGAAGGGTTAGGGATAGGGTTCGGGCTAGGGTTAGGGTTAGGGGACGGGGACGGTTTAGGGTCCAGGTGAGGGTACGACAACGCTTTAGTGGGAGCGTACGCGTGAGGGCGTGGGTTAGTGTCAGCGTACGGGTTAGGATTAGGGGACGGGTGAGGGTCAGGCTTCGGGGAAGGGTTAGGGTTAGGGTTCGGGCTAGGGTTAGGGTTAGGGGACGGGGACGGTTTAGGGTCCAGGTGAGGGTACGACAACGCTTTAGGGGGAGCGTACGTGTGAGGGCGCGGGTTAGTGTCAGCGTACGGGTTAGGATTAGGGGACGGGTGAGGGTCACGCTTCGGGGAAGGGTTAGGTTTAGGGTTCGGTGTAAGGTTAGGGTTAGGGGACGGGGACGGTTTAGGGTCCAGGTGAGGGTACGACAACGCTTTATGGGGAGCGTACGCGTGAGGGCGTGGGTTAGTGTCAGCGTACGGGTTAGGATTAGGGGACAGGTGAGGGTCAGGCTTCGGGGAAGTGTTAGGGTTAGGGTTCGGGCTAGGGTTAGGGTTAGGGGACGGGGACGGTTTAGGGTCCAGGTGAGGGTATGACAACGCTTTAGGGGGAGCGTATGTGTGAGGGCGCGGGTTAGTGTCAGCGTACGGGTTAGGATTAGGGGACAGGTGAGGGTCAGGCTTCTTGGAAGAGTTAGGGTTAGGGTTCGGGCTAGGGTTAGGGTTAGGGGACGGGGATGGTTTAGGGTACAGGTGAGGGTACGACAACGCTTTAGGGGGTGCGTACGCGTGAGGGCGCGGGTTAGTATCAGTGTACGGGTTAGGATTAGGGGACGGGTGAGGGTCAGGCTTCTTGGAAGTGTTACGGTTAGGGTTCGGGCTAGGGTTAGGGTTAGGGGACGGGGACGGTTTAGGGTCCAGGTGAGGGTACGACAACGCTTTAGGGGGAGCGTACGTGTGAGGGCGCGGGTTAGTGTCAGCGTACGGGTTAGGATTAGGGGACGGGTGAGGGTCAGGCTTCGGGGAAGGGTTAGGGTTAGGGTTCGGGCTAGGTTTAGGGTTAGGGGACGGGGACGGTTTAGGGTCCAGGTGAGGGTACGACAACACTTAAGGGGGAGCGTACGTGTGAGGGCGCGGCTTAGTGTCAACGTACGGGTTAGGTTTAGGGGACGTGTGAGTGTCAGGCTTCGGGGAAGGGTTAGGGATAGGGTTCGGGCTAGGGTTAGGGTTAGGGGACGGGGATGGTTTAGGGTCCAGGTGAGGGTACGACAATGCTTTAGTGGGAGCGTACGTGTGAGGGCGTAGGTTAGTGTCAGCGTACGGGTTAGGATTAGGGGACGGGTGAGGGTCAGGCTTCGGGGAAGGGTTAGGGTTAGGGTTCGGGCTAGGGTTAGGGTTAGGGGACGGGGACGGTTTAGGGTCCAGGTGAGGGTACGACAACGCTTTAGGGGGAGCGTACGCGTGAGGGCGTGGGTTAGTGTCAGCGTACGGGTTAGGATTAGGGGACGGGTGAGGGTCAGGCTTCGGGGAAGGGTTAGGGTTAGGGTTCGGGCTAGGGTTAGGGTTAGGGTACGGGGACGGTTTAGGGTCCAGGTGAGGGTACAACAACGCTTTAGGGGGAGCGTACGTGTGAGGGCGCGGGTTAGTGTCAGAGTACGGGTTAGGATTAGGGGACGGGTCAGAGTCAGGCTTCGGGGAAGGGTTAGGGTTAGGTTTCGGGCTAGGGTTAGGGTTAGGGGACGGGGACGGTTTAGGGTCCAGGTGAGGGTACGACAACGCTTTAGGGGGAGCGTATGTGTTAGGGCACGGGTTAGTGTCAGCGTACGGGTTAGGATTAGGGGACAGGTGAGGGTCAGGCTTCGGGGAAGGGTTAGGGTTAGGGTTCGGGCTAGGGTTAGGGTTAGGGGACAGGGACGGTTTAGGGTCCAGGTGAGGGTACGACAACACTTAAGGGGGAGCGTACGTGTGAGGGCGCGGGTTTGTGTCAGCGTACGGGTTAGGATTAGGGGACGGGTGAGGGTCAGGCTTCGGGGAAGTGTTAGGGTTAGGGTTCGGGCTAGGGTTAGGGTTAGGGGACGGGGACGGTTTAGGGTCCAGGTGAGGGTACGACAACGCTTTAGGGGGAGCGTACATGTGAGGGCACGGGTTAGTGTCAGCGTACGGGATAGGATTAGGGGACGGGTGAGGGTCAGGCTTCGGGGAAGGGTTAGGGTTAGGGTTCGGGCAAGGGTTAGGGTTAGGGGACTGGGGCGGTTTAGGGTCCAGGTGAGGGTACAACAACGCTTTAGGGGGAGCGTACGTGTGAGGGCGCGGGTTAGTGTCAGCGTACGGGTTAGGATTAGGGGACGGGTGAGGGTCAGGCTTCGGGGAAGGGTTAGGGTTAGGGTTCGGGGTAGGGTTAGAGTTAGGGGACGGGGACGGTTTAGGGTCCAGGTGAGGGTACGACAACACTTTAGGGGGAGCGTACGTGTGAGGGCGCGGGTTAGTGTCAGCGTACGGGTTAGGATTAGGGGACGGGTGAGGGTCAGGCTTCGGGGAAGTGTTAGGGTTAGGGTTCGGGCTAGGGTTAGGGTAGGGGACGGGGACGGTTTAGGGTCCAGGTGAGGGTACGACAACGCTTTAGGGGGAGCTTACGTGTGAGGGCGCGGGTTAGTGTCAGCGTACGTGTTAGGATTAGGGGACGGGTGAGGGTCAGGCTTCGGGAAAGGGTTAGGGATAGGGTTCGGGCTAGGGTTAGGATTAGGGGACGGGGACGGTTTAGGGTCCAGGTGAGGGTACGACAACGCTTTAGGGGGAGCGTACGCGTGAGGGCGTGGGTTAGTGTCAGCGTACGGGTTAGGATTAGGGGACGGGTGAGGGTCAGCCTTTGGGGAAAGGTTAAGGTTAGGGTTTGGGCTAGGGTTAGGGTTAGGGGACGGGTACGGTTTAGAGTCCAGGTGAGGGTACGACAACGCTTTACGGGGAGCGTACGTGTGAGGGTGCGGGTTAGTGTCAGCGTACGGTTTAGGAGTAGGGGACGGGTGAGGATCAGGCTTCGAGGAAGTGTTAGGGTTAGGGTTCGGGCTAGGGATAGGGTTAGGGGACGGGGACGGTTTAGGGTCCAGGTGAGGGTACGACAACGCTTTAGGGGGAGCGTATGTGTGAGGGCGCGGGTTAGTGTCAGCGTACGGGTTAGGATTAGGGGACGGGTGAGGGACAGGCTTTGGGGAAGGGTTAGGGTTAGGGTTCGGGCTAGGGTTAGGGTTAGGGGACGGGGACGGTTTAGGGTCCAGGTGAGTGTACGACAACACTTAAGGGGGAGCGTACGTGTGAGGGCACGGGTTAGTGTCAGCGTACGGGTTAGGATTAGGGGACGGGTGAGGGTCAGGCTTCGGGGAAGGGTTAGGGTTAGGGTTCGGGTTAGGGTTAGGGTTAGGGGTCGGGGACGGTTTACGGTCCAGGTGAGGGTACGACAACGCTTTACGGGGAGCGTACGTGTGAGGGTGCGGGTTAGTGTCAGCGTACGGGTTAGGATTAGGGGACGAGTGAGGGTCAGGCTTCGAGGAAGTGTTAGGGTTAGAGTTCGGGCTAGGGTTAGAGTTATGGGAAGGGGATGGTTTAGGGTCCAGGTGAGGTTACGACAACGCTTTAGGGGGAGCGTACGTGTGAGGGCGTGTGTTAGTGTCAGCGTACGGGTTAGGATTAGGGGACGGGTGAGGGTCAGGCTTCGGGGAAGGGTTAGGGTTAGGGTTCGGGCTAGGGTTAGGGTTAGGGGACGGGGACGGTTTAGGGTCCAGGTGAGTGTACGACAACACTTAAGGGGGAGCGTACGTGTGAGGGCACGGGTTAGTGTCAGCGTACGGGTTAGGATTAGGGGACGTGTGAGGGTCAGGCTTCGAGGAAGAGTTAGGGTTAGGGTTCGGGCTAGGGTTAGGGTTAGGGGACGGGGACGGTTTAGGGTCCAGGTGAGGGTACGACAACGCTTTAGGGGGAGCGTACGTGTGAGGGCGCAGGTTAGTGTCAGCGTACGGGTTAGGATTAGGGGACGGGTGAGGGTCAGGCTTCGGGGAAGTGTTAGGGTTAGGGTTCGGGCTAGGGTTGGGTTAGGGGACGGGGACGGTTTAGGGTCCAGGTGAGGGTACGACAACGCTTTAGGGGGAGCGTACGCGTGAGGGCGCGGGTTAGTGTCAGCGTACGGGTTAGGATTAGTGGACAGGTGAGGGTCAGGCTTCTGGGAAGGGTTAGGGTTAGAGTTCGGGCTACGGTTAGGGTTAGGGGACGGGGAAGGTTTAGGGTACAGGTGAGGGTACGACAACGCTTTAGGGGGTGCGTACGCGTGAGGGCGCGGGTTAGTGTCAGTGTACGGGTTAGGATTAGGGGACAGGTGAGGGTCAGGCTTCTTGGAAGGGTTAGGGTTAGGTTTCGGGCTAGGGTTAGGGTTAGGGGACGGGGACGGTTTAGGGTCCAGTTGAGGGTACGACAACGCTTTAGGGGGAGCGTATGTGTTAGGGCACGGGTTAGTGTCAGCGTACGGGTTAGGATTAGGGGACAGGTGAGGGTCAGGCTTCGGGGAAGGGTTAGGGTTAGGGTTCGGGCTAGGGTTAGGGTTAGGGGACAGGGACGGTTTAGGGTCCAGGTGAGGGTACGACAACACTTAAGGGGGAGCGTACGTGTGAGGGCGCGGGTTTGTGTCAGCGTACGGGTTAGGATTAGGGGACGGGTGAGGGTCAGGCTTCGGGGAAGGGTTAGGGTTAGGGTTCGGGCTAGGGTTAGGGTTAGGGGACGGGGACGGTTTAGGGTCCAGGTGAGGGTACGACAACGCATTAGGGGGAGCGTACATGTGAGGGCGCGGGTTAGTGTCAGCGTACGGGTTAGGATTAGGGGACGGGTGAGGGTCAGGCTTCGGGGAAGGGTTAGGGTTAGGGTTTGGGCAAGGGTTAGGGTTAGGGGACGGGGACGGTTTAGGGTCCAGGTGAGGGTACGACAACGCTTTAGGGGGAGCGTACGTGTGAGGGCGCGGGTTAGTGTCAGCGTACGGGTTAGGATTAGGGGACGGGTGAGGGTCAGGCTTCGGGGAAGTGTTAGGGTTAGGGTTCGGGCTAGGGTTAGGGTAGGGGACGGGGACGGTTTAGGGTCCAGGTGAGGGTACGACAACGCTTTAGGGGGAGCTTACGTGTGAGGGCGCGGGTTAGTTTCAGCGTACGTGTTAGGATTAGGGGACGGGTGAGGGTCAGGCTTCGGGGAAGGGTTAGGGATAGGGTTCGGGCTAGGGTTAGGGTTAGGGGACGGGGACGGTTTAGGGTCCAGGTGAGGGTACGACAACGCTTTAGGGGGAGCGTACGCGTGAGGGCGCGGGTTAGTGTCAGCGTACGGGTTAGGATTAGGGGACAGGTGAGGGTCAGGCTTCTGGGAAGGGTTAGGGTTAGAGTTCGGGCTACGGTTAGGGTTAGGGGACGGGGAAGGTTTAGGGTACAGGTGAGGGTACGACAACGCTTTAGGGGGTGCGTACGCGTGAGGGCGCGGGTTAGTGTCAGTGTACGGGTTAGGATTAGGGGACAGGTGAGGGTCAGGCTTCTTGGAAGGGTTAGGGTTAGGTTTCGGGCTAGGGTTAGGGTTAGGGGACGGGGACGGTTTAGGGTCCAGGTGAGGGTACGACAACGCTTTAGGGGGAGCGTATGTGTTAGGGCACGGGTTAGTGTCAGCGTACGGGTTAGGATTAGGGGACAGGTGAGGGTCAGGCTTCGGGGAAGGGTTAGGGTTAGGGTTCGGGCTAGGGTTAGGGTTAGGGGACAGGGACGGTTTAGGGTCCAGGTGAGGGTACGACAACACTTAAGGGGGAGCGTACGTGTGAGGGCGCGGGTTTGTGTCAGCGTACGGGTTAGGATTAGGGGACGGGTGAGGGTCAGGCTTCGGGGAAGGGTTAGGGTTAGGGTTCGGGCTAGGGTTAGGGTTAGGGGACGGGGACGGTTTAGGGTCCAGGTGAGGGTACGACAACGCTTTAGGGGGAGCGTACATGTGAGGGCGCGGGTTAGTGTCAGCGTACGTGTTAGGATTAGGGGACGGGTGAGGGTCAGGCTTCGGGGAAGGGTTAGGGTTAGGGTTTGGGCAAGGGTTAGGGTTAGGGGACGGGGACGGTTTAGGGTCCAGGTGAGGGTACGACAACGCTTTAGGGGGAGCGTACGTGTGAGGGCGCGGGTTAGTGTCAGCGTACGGGTTAGGATTAGGGGACGGGTGAGGGTCAGGCTTCGGGGAAGTGTTAGGGTTAGGGTTCGGGCTAGGGTTAGGGTAGGGGACGGGGACGGTTCAGGGTCCAGGTGAGGGTACGACAACGCTTTAGGGGGAGCTTACGTGTGAGGGCGCGGGTTAGTGTCAGCGTACGTGTTAGGATTAGGGGACGGGTGAGGGTCAGGCTTCGGGGAAGGGTTAGGGATAGGGTTCGGGCTAGGGTTAGGGTTAGGGGACGGGGACGGTTTAGGGTCCAGGTGAGGGTACGACAACGCTTTAGGGGGAGCGAACGTGTGAAGGCGCGGGTTAGTGTCAGCGTACGGGTTAGGATTAGGGGACGGGTGAGGGTCAGGCTTCGGGGAAGGGTTAGGGTTAGGGTTCGGGGTAGGGTTAGGGTTAGGGGACGGGGACGGTTTAGGGTGCAGGTGAGGGTACGACAACGCTTTAGGGGGAGCGTACGTGTGAGGGCACGGGTTAGTGTCAGCGTACGGGTTAGGATTAGGGGACGGGTGAGGGTCAGGCTTCGGGGAAGGGTTAGGGTTAGGGTTCGGGCTAGGGTTAGGGTTAGGGGACGGGGACGGTTTAGGGTCCAGGTGAGGGTACGACAACGCTTTAGGGGGAGCGTACGCGTGAGGGCGTGGGTTAGTGTCAGCGTATGGGTTAGGATTAGGGGACAGGTGAGGGTCAGACTTCAGGGAAGTTTTAGGGTTAGGGTTCGGGCTAGGATTAGGGTTAGGGGACGGGGACGGTTTAGGGTCTAGGTGAGGGTACGACAACGCTTTAGGGGGAGCGTATGTGTGAGGGCACGGGTTAGTGTCTGCGTACGGGTTAGGATTAGGGGACAGGTGAGGGTCAGGCTTCTGGGAAGGGTTAGGGTTAGGGTTCGGGCTAGGGTTAGGGTTAGGGGACGGGGATGGTTTAGGGTCCAGGTGAGGGTACGACAACGCTTTAGTGGGAGCGTAGGTGTGAGGGCGTAGGTTAGTGTCAGTGTACGGGTTAGGATTAGGGGACGGGTGAGGGTCAGGCTTCGGGGAAGTGTTAGGGTTAGGGTTCGGGCTAGGGTTCGGTTAGGGGACGGGGACGGTTTAGGGTCCAGGTGAGGGTACGACAACGCTTTAGGGGGAGCGTACGCGTGAGGGCGTGGGTTAGTGTCAGCGTACGGGTTAGGATTAGGGGACGGGTGAGGGTCAGGCTTCGGGGAAGGGTTAGGGTTAGGGTTCGGGCTAGGGTTAGGGTTAGGGGACGGGGACGGTTTAGGGTCCAGGTGAGGGTACGACAACGCTTTAGGGGGAGCGTACGTGTGAGGGCGTGGGTTTGTGTCAGCGTACGGGTTAGGATTAGGGGACGGGTGAGGGTCAGGCTTCGGGGAAGGGTTAGGGTTAGTGTTTGGGCTAGGGTTAGGGTTAGGGGACGGGGACGGTTTAGGGTCCAGGTGAGGGTACGACAAGGCTTTAGGGGGAGCGTACATGTGAGGGCGCGGGTTAGTGTCAGCGTACGGGTTAGGATTAGGGGACGGGTGAGGGTCAGGCTTCTGGGAAGGGTTAGGGTTAGGGTTCGGGCAAGGGTTAGGGTTAGGGGACTGGGGCGGTTTAGGGTCCAGGTGAGGGTACGACAACGCTTTAGGGGGAGCGTACGTGTGAGGGCGCGGGTTAGTGTCAGCGTACGGGTTAGGATTAGGGGACGGGTGAGGGTCAGGCTTCGGGGAAGGGTTAGGGTTAGGGTTCGGGCTAGGGTTAGGGTTAGGGGACGGGGACGGTTTAGGGTCCAGGTGAGTGTACGACAACACTTAAGGGGGAGCGTACGTGTGAGGGCGCGGGTTAGTGTCAGCGTACGGTTTAGGATTAGGGGACGGGTGAGGGTCAGGCTTCGGGGAAGGGTTAGGGTTAGGGTTTGGGCTAGGGTTAGGGTTAGGGGACGGGTACAGTTTAGGGTCCAGGTGAGGGTACGACAACGCTTTACTGGGAGCGTACGTGTGAGGGTGCGGGTTAGTGTTGGAGTACGGGTTAGGATTAGGGGACGGGTGAGGGTCAGGCTTCGAGGAAGTGTTAGGGTTAGGGTTCGGGCTAGGGTTAGGGTTAGGGGACGGGGACGGTTTAGGGTCCAGGTGAGGGTACGACAACGCTTTAGGGGGAGCGTACGTGTGAGGGCGCGGGTTAGTGTCAGCGTACGGGTTAGGATTAGGGGACGGGTGAGGGTCAGGCTTCGGGGAAGGGTTAGGGTTAGGGTTCGGGCTAGGGTTAGGGTTAGGGGTCGGGGACGGTTTAGGGTCCAGGTGAGTGTACGACAACACTTAAGGGGGAGCGTTCGTGTGAGGGCGCGGGTTAGTGTCAGCGTACGGGGTAGGATTAGGGGACGGGTGAGGGTCAGGCTTCGGGGATGCGTTAGGGTTAGGGTTCGGGCTAGGGTTAGGGTTAGGGGACGGGGACGGTTTAGGGTCCAGGTGAGGGTACGACAACGCTTTAGGGGGAGCGTACGTGTGAGGGCGCGGGTTAGTGTCAGCGTACGGGTTAGGATTAGGGGACGGGTGAGGTTCAGGCTTCGGAGAAGGGTTAGGGTTAGGGTTCGGGCTAGGGTTAGGGTTAGGGGACGGGGACGGTTTAGGGTCCAGGTGAGGGTACGACAGCGCTTTAGGGGGAGCGTACGTGTGAGGGCGCGGGTTAGTGTCAGCGTACGGGTTAGGATTAGGGGACGGGTGAGGGTCAGGCTTCGGGAAAGGGTTAGGGTTAGGGTTCGGGCTAGGGTTAGGGTTAGGGGACGGGGACGGTTTAGGATCCAGGTGAGGGTACGACAACGCTTTAGGGGTAGCGTACGGGTGAGGGCGCGGGTTAGTGTCAGCGTACGGGTTAGGATTAGGGGACGTGTGAGGGTCAGGCTTCGGGGAAGGGTTAGGGTTAGGGTTCGGGCTAGGGTTAGGGTTAGGGGACTGGGGCGGTTTAGGGTCCAGGTGAGGGTACGACAACGCTTTAGGGGGAGCGTACGTGTGACGGCGCGGGTTAGTGTCAGCGTACGTGTTAGGATTAAGGGACAGGTGAGGGTCAGGCTTCGGGGAAGGGTTAGGGTTAGGGTTCGGGCTAGGGTTAGTGTTAGGGGACGGGGACGGTTTAGGGTCCAGGTGAGGGTACGACAACGCTTTAGGGGGAGCGTACGCGTGAGGGCGCGGGTTAGTGTCAGCGTACGGGTTAGGATTAGGGGACAGGTGAGGGTCAGGCTTCGGGGAAGTGTTAGGGTTACGGTTCGGGCTAGGGTTAGGGTTAGGGGACGGGGACGGTTTAGGGTCCAGGTAAGGGTACGACAACGCTTTAGTGGGAGCGTATGTGTGAGCGCGCGGGTTAGTGTCAGCGTACGGGTTAGGATTTGGTGACTGGTGAGTGTCAGGCTTCGGGGAAGGGTTAGGGTTAGGGTTCGGGCTAGGGTTAGGGTTAGGGGACGGGGACGGTTTAGGGTCCAGGTGAGGGTACGACAACGCTTTAGGAGGAGCGTACGTGTGAGGGCGCGGGTTAGTGTCAGCGTACGGGTTAGGATTAGGGGACAGGTGAGGGTCAGGATTCGGGGAAGGGTTAGGGTTAGGGTTCGGGCTAGAGTTAGGGTTAGGGGACGGGGACGGTTTAGGGTCAGGGTGAGGGTACGACAACGCTTTAGGGGGAGCGTACGTGTGAGGGCGCGGGTTAGTGTCAGCGTACGGGTTAGGATTAGGGGACGGGTGAGGGTCTGGCTTCGGGGAAGGGTTAGGGTTAGGGTTCGGGCTAGGGTTGGGTTAGGGGACGGGGACGGTTTAGGGTCCAGGTGAGGGTACGACAACGCTTTAGGGGTAGCGTACGCGTGAGGGCGCGGGTTAGTGTCAGCGTACGGGTTAGGATTAGGGGACGGGTGAGGGTCAGGCTTCGGGGAAGGGTTAGGGTTAGGGTTCGGTGTAAGGTTAGGGTTAGGGGACGGGGACGGTTTAGGGTCCAGGTGAGGGTACGACAACGCTTTATGGGGAGCGTACGCGTGAGGGCATGGGTTAGTGTCAGCGTACGGGTTAGGATTAGGGGACATGTGAGGGTCAGGCTTCGGGGAAGTGTTAGGGTTAGGGTTTGGGCTAGGGTTAGGGTTAGGGGACGGGGACGGTTTAGGGTCCAGGTGAGGGTACGACAACGCTTTAGGGGGAGCGTATGTGTGAGGGCGCGGGTTAGTGTCAGCGTACGGGTTAGGATTAGGGGACAGGTGAGGGTCAGGCTTCGGGGAAGCGTTAGGGTTACGGTTCGGGGTAGGGTTAGGGTTAGGGGACGGGGACAGTTTAGGGTCCAGGTGAGGGTACGACAACGCTTTAGGAGGAGCGTACGTGTGAGGGCGCGGGTTAGTGTCAGCGTACGGGTTAGGATTAGGGGACGGGTGAGTGTCAGGCTTCGGGGAAGCGTTAGGGTTAAGGTTCGGGCTAGGGTTAGGGTTAGGGGACGGGGACGGTTTAGGGTCCAGGTGAGGGTACGACAACGCTTTATGGGGAGCGTACGCGTGAGGGCGTGGGTTAGTGTCAGCGTACGGGTTAGGATTAGGGGACAGGTGAGGGTCAGGCTTCGGGGAAGTGTTAGGGTTAGGGTTCGGGCTACGGTTAGGGTTAGGGGACGGGGACGGTTTAGGGTCCAGGTGTGTGAACGACAACACTTTAGGGGGAGCGTACGTGTGAGGGCGCGGGTTAGTGTCAGCGTACGGTTTAGGATTAGGGGACGGGTGAGGGTCAGGCTTCGGGGAAGGGTTAGGGTTAGGGTTCGGGCTAGGGTTAGGGTTAGGGGACGGGGACGGTTTAGGGTCCAGGTGAGGGTACGACAACACTTAAGGGGAGCATACATGTGAGGGCGCGGGTTAGTGTCAGCGTACGGGTTAGGATTAGGGGACGGGTGAGGGTCAGGCTTCGGGGAAGGGTTAGGGTTAGGGTTCGGGTTAGGGTTAGGGTTAGGGGTCGGGGACGGTTTACGGTCCAGGTGAGGGTACGACAACGCTTTACGGGGAGCGTACGTGTGAGGGTGCGGGTTAGTGTCAGCGTACGGGTTAGGATTAGGGGACGAGTGAGGGTCAGGCTTCGAGGAAGTGTTAGGGTTAGAGTTCGGGCTAGGGTTAGAGTTATGGGAAGGGGATGGTTTAGGGTCCAGGTGAGGTTACGACAACGCTTTAGGGGGAGCGTACGTGTGAGGGCGTGTGTTAGTGTCAGCGTACGGGTTAGGATTAGGGGACGGGTGAGGGTCAGGCTTCGGGGAAGGGTTAGGGTTAGGGTTCGGGCTAGGGTTAGGGTTAGGGGACGGGGACGGTTTAGGGTCCAGGTGAGTGTACGACAACACTTAAGGGGGAGCGTACGTGTGAGGGCACGGGTTAGTGTCAGCGTACGGGTTAGGATTAGGGGACGTGTGAGGGTCAGGCTTCGAGGAAGAGTTAGGGTTAGGGTTCGGGCTAGGGTTAGGGTTAGGGGACGGGGACGGTTTAGGGTCCAGGTGAGGGTACGACAATGCTTTAGGGGGAGCGTACGTGTGAGGGCGCAGGTTAGTGTCAGCGTACGGGTTAGGATTAGGGGACGGGTGAGGGTCAGGCTTCGGGGAAGTGTTAGGGTTAGGGTTCGGGCTAGGGTTGGGTTAGGGGACGGGGACGGTTTAGGGTCCAGGTGAGGGTACGACAACGCTTTAGGGGGAGCGTACGCGTGAGGGCGCGGGTTAGTGTCAGCGTACGGGTTAGGATTAGTGGACAGGTGAGGGTCAGGCTTCTGGGAAGGGTTAGGGTTAGAGTTCGGGCTACGGTTAGGGTTAGGGGACGGGGAAGGTTTAGGGTACAGGTGAGGGTACGACAACGCTTTAGGGGGTGCGTACGCGTGAGGGCGCGGGTTAGTGTCAGTGTACGGGTTAGGATTAGGGGACAGGTGAGGGTCAGGCTTCTTGGAAGGGTTAGGGTTAGGTTTCGGGCTAGGGTTAGGGTTAGGGGACGGGGACGGTTTAGGGTCCAGTTGAGGGTACGACAACGCTTTAGGGGGAGCGTATGTGTTAGGGCACGGGTTAGTGTCAGCGTACGGGTTAGGATTAGGGGACAGGTGAGGGTCAGGCTTCGGGGAAGGGTTAGGGTTAGGGTTCGGGCTAGGGTTAGGGTTAGGGGACAGGGACGGTTTAGGGTCCAGGTGAGGGTACGACAACACTTAAGGGGGAGCGTACGTGTGAGGGCGCGGGTTTGTGTCAGCGTACGGGTTAGGATTAGGGGACGGGTGAGGGTCAGGCTTCGGGGAAGGGTTAGGGTTAGGGTTCGGGCTAGGGTTAGGGTTAGGGGACGGGGACGGTTTAGGGTCCAGGTGAGGGTACGACAACGCATTAGGGGGAGCGTACATGTGAGGGCGCGGGTTAGTGTCAGCGTACGGGTTAGGATTAGGGGACGGGTGAGGGTCAGGCTTCGGGGAAGGGTTAGGGTTAGGGTTTGGGCAAGGGTTAGGGTTAGGGGACGGGGACGGTTTAGGGTCCAGGTGAGGGTACGACAACGCTTTAGGGGGAGCGTACGTGTGAGGGCGCGGGTTAGTGTCAGCGTACGGGTTAGGATTAGGGGACGGGTGAGGGTCAGGCTTCGGGGAAGTGTTAGGGTTAGGGTTCGGGCTAGGGTTAGGGTAGGGGACGGGGACGGTTTAGGGTCCAGGTGAGGGTACGACAACGCTTTAGGGGGAGCTTACGTGTGAGGGCGCGGGTTAGTTTCAGCGTACGTGTTAGGATTAGGGGACGGGTGAGGGTCAGGCTTCGGGGAAGGGTTAGGGATAGGGTTCGGGCTAGGGTTAGGGTTAGGGGACGGGGACGGTTTAGGGTCCAGGTGAGGGTACGACAACGCTTTAGGGGGAGCGTACGCGTGAGGGCGCGGGTTAGTGTCAGCGTACGGGTTAGGATTAGGGGACAGGTGAGGGTCAGGCTTCTGGGAAGGGTTAGGGTTAGAGTTCGGGCTACGGTTAGGGTTAGGGGACGGGGAAGGTTTAGGGTACAGGTGAGGGTACGACAACGCTTTAGGGGGTGCGTACGCGTGAGGGCGCGGGTTAGTGTCAGTGTACGGGTTAGGATTAGGGGACAGGTGAGGGTCAGGCTTCTTGGAAGGGTTAGGGTTAGGTTTCGGGCTAGGGTTAGGGTTAGGGGACGGGGACGGTTTAGGGTCCAGGTGAGGGTACGACAACGCTTTAGGGGGAGCGTATGTGTTAGGGCACGGGTTAGTGTCAGCGTACGGGTTAGGATTAGGGGACAGGTGAGGGTCAGGCTTCGGGGAAGGGTTAGGGTTAGGGTTCGGGCTAGGGTTAGGGTTAGGGGACAGGGACGGTTTAGGGTCCAGGTGAGGGTACGACAACACTTAAGGGGGAGCGTACGTGTGAGGGCGCGGGTTTGTGTCAGCGTACGGGTTAGGATTAGGGGACGGGTGAGGGTCAGGCTTCGGGGAAGGGTTAGGGTTAGGGTTCGGGCTAGGGTTAGGGTTAGGGGACGGGGACGGTTTAGGGTCCAGGTGAGGGTACGACAACGCTTTAGGGGGAGCGTACATGTGAGGGCGCGGGTTAGTGTCAGCGTACGTGTTAGGATTAGGGGACGGGTGAGGGTCAGGCTTCGGGGAAGGGTTAGGGTTAGGGTTTGGGCAAGGGTTAGGGTTAGGGGACGGGGACGGTTTAGGGTCCAGGTGAGGGTACGACAACGCTTTAGGGGGAGCGTACGTGTGAGGGCGCGGGTTAGTGTCAGCGTACGGGTTAGGATTAGGGGACGGGTGAGGGTCAGGCTTCGGGGAAGTGTTAGGGTTAGGGTTCGGGCTAGGGTTAGGGTAGGGGACGGGGACGGTTCAGGGTCCAGGTGAGGGTACGACAACGCTTTAGGGGGAGCTTACGTGTGAGGGCGCGGGTTAGTGTCAGCGTACGTGTTAGGATTAGGGGACGGGTGAGGGTCAGGCTTCGGGGAAGGGTTAGGGATAGGGTTCGGGCTAGGGTTAGGGTTAGGGGACGGGGACGGTTTAGGGTCCAGGTGAGGGTACGACAACGCTTTAGGGGGAGCGAACGTGTGAAGGCGCGGGTTAGTGTCAGCGTACGGGTTAGGATTAGGGGACGGGTGAGGGTCAGGCTTCGGGGAAGGGTTAGGGTTAGGGTTCGGGGTAGGGTTAGGGTTAGGGGACGGGGACGGTTTAGGGTGCAGGTGAGGGTACGACAACGCTTTAGGGGGAGCGTACGTGTGAGGGCACGGGTTAGTGTCAGCGTACGGGTTAGGATTAGGGGACGGGTGAGGGTCAGGCTTCGGGGAAGGGTTAGGGTTAGGGTTCGGGCTAGGGTTAGGGTTAGGGGACGGGGACGGTTTAGGGTCCAGGTGAGGGTACGACAACGCTTTAGGGGGAGCGTACGCGTGAGGGCGTGGGTTAGTGTCAGCGTATGGGTTAGGATTAGGGGACAGGTGAGGGTCAGACTTCAGGGAAGTTTTAGGGTTAGGGTTCGGGCTAGGGTTAGGGTTAGGGGACGGGGACGGTTTAGGGTCCAGGTGAGGGTACGACAACGCTTTAGGGGGAGCGTATGTGTGAGGGCACGGGTTAGTGTCTGCGTACGGGTTAGGATTAGGGGACAGGTGAGGGTCAGGCTTCTGGGAAGGGTTAGGGTTAGGGTTCGGGCTAGGGTTAGGGTTAGGGGACGGGGATGGTTTAGGGTCCAGGTGAGGGTACGACAACGCTTTAGTGGGAGCGTAGGTGTGAGGGCGTAGGTTAGTGTCAGTGTACGGGTTAGGATTAGGGGACGGGTGAGGGTCAGGCTTCGGGGAAGTGTTAGGGTTAGGGTTCGGGCTAGGGTTCGGTTAGGGGACGGGGACGGTTTAGGGTCCAGGTGAGGGTACGACAACGCTTTAGGGGGAGCGTACGCGTGAGGGCGTGGGTTAGTGTCAGCGTACGGGTTAGGATTAGGGGACGGGTGAGGGTCAGGCTTCGGGGAAGGGTTAGGGTTAGGGTTCGGGCTAGGGTTAGGGTTAGGGGACGGGGACGGTTTAGGGTCCAGGTGAGGGTACGACAACGCTTTAGGGGGAGCGTACGTGTGAGGGCGTGGGTTTGTGTCAGCGTACGGGTTAGGATTAGGGGACGGGTGAGGGTCAGGCTTCGGGGAAGGGTTAGGGTTAGTGTTTGGGCTAGGGTTAGGGTTAGGGGACGGGGACGGTTTAGGGTCCAGGTGAGGGTACGACAAGGCTTTAGGGGGAGCGTACATGTGAGGGCGCGGGTTAGTGTCAGCGTACGGGTTAGGATTAGGGGACGGGTGAGGGTCAGGCTTCTGGGAAGGGTTAGGGTTAGGGTTCGGGCAAGGGTTAGGGTTAGGGGACTGGGGCGGTTTAGGGTCCAGGTGAGGGTACGACAACGCTTTAGGGGGAGCGTACGTGTGAGGGCGCGGGTTAGTGTCAGCGTACGGGTTAGGATTAGGGGACGGGTGAGGGTCAGGCTTCGGGGAAGGGTTAGGGTTAGGGTTCGGGCTAGGGTTAGGGTTAGGGGACGGGGACGGTTTAGGGTCCAGGTGAGTGTACGACAACACTTAAGGGGGAGCGTACGTGTGAGGGCGCGGGTTAGTGTCAGCGTACGGTTTAGGATTAGGGGACGGGTGAGGGTCAGGCTTCGGGGAAGGGTTAGGGTTAGGGTTTGGGCTAGGGTTAGGGTTAGGGGACGGGTACAGTTTAGGGTCCAGGTGAGGGTACGACAACGCTTTACTGGGAGCGTACGTGTGAGGGTGCGGGTTAGTGTTGGAGTACGGGTTAGGATTAGGGGACGGGTGAGGGTCAGGCTTCGAGGAAGTGTTAGGGTTAGGGTTCGGGCTAGGGTTAGGGTTAGGGGACGGGGACGGTTTAGGGTCCAGGTGAGGGTACGACAACGCTTTAGGGGGAGCGTACGTGTGAGGGCGCGGGTTAGTGTCAGCGTACGGGTTAGGATTAGGGGACGGGTGAGGGTCAGGCTTCGGGGAAGGGTTAGGGTTAGGGTTCGGGCTAGGGTTAGGGTTAGGGGTCGGGGACGGTTTAGGGTCCAGGTGAGTGTACGACAACACTTAAGGGGGAGCGTTCGTGTGAGGGCGCGGGTTAGTGTCAGCGTACGGGGTAGGATTAGGGGACGGGTGAGGGTCAGGCTTCGGGGATGCGTTAGGGTTAGGGTTCGGGCTAGGGTTAGGGTTAGGGGACGGGGACGGTTTAGGGTCCAGGTGAGGGTACGACAACGCTTTAGGGGGAGCGTACGTGTGAGGGCGCGGGTTAGTGTCAGCGTACGGGTTAGGATTAGGGGACGGGTGAGGTTCAGGCTTCGGAGAAGGGTTAGGGTTAGGGTTCGGGCTAGGGTTAGGGTTAGGGGACGGGGACGGTTTAGGGTCCAGGTGAGGGTACGACAGCGCTTTAGGGGGAGCGTACGTGTGAGGGCGCGGGTTAGTGTCAGCGTACGGGTTAGGATTAGGGGACGGGTGAGGGTCAGGCTTCGGGAAAGGGTTAGGGTTAGGGTTCGGGCTAGGGTTAGGGTTAGGGTACGGGGACGGTTTAGGATCCAGGTGAGGGTACGACAACGCTTTAGGGGTAGCGTACGGGTGAGGGCGCGGGTTAGTGTCAGCGTACGGGTTAGGATTAGGGGACGTGTGAGGGTCAGGCTTCGGGGAAGGGTTAGGGTTAGGGTTCGGGCTAGGGTTAGGGTTAGGGGACTGGGGCGGTTTAGGGTCCAGGTGAGGGTACGACAACGCTTTAGGGGGAGCGTACGTGTGACGGCGCGGGTTAGTGTCAGCGTACGTGTTAGGATTAAGGGACAGGTGAGGGTCAGGCTTCGGGGAAGGGTTAGGGTTAGGGTTCGGGCTAGGGTTAGTGTTAGGGGACGGGGACGGTTTAGGGTCCAGGTGAGGGTACGACAACGCTTTAGGGGGAGCGTACGCGTGAGGGCGCGGGTTAGTGTCAGCGTACGGGTTAGGATTAGGGGACAGGTGAGGGTCAGGCTTCGGGGAAGTGTTAGGGTTACGGTTCGGGCTAGGGATAGGGTTAGGGGACGGGGACGGTTTAGGGTCCAGGTAAGGGTACGACAACGCTTTAGTGGGAGCGTATGTGTGAGCGCGCGGGTTAGTGTCAGCGTACGGGTTAGGATTTGGTGACTGGTGAGTGTCAGGCTTCGGGGAAGGGTTAGGGTTAGGGTTCGGGCTAGGGTTAGGGTTAGGGGACGGGGACGGTTTAGGGTCCAGGTGAGGGTACGACAACGCTTTAGGAGGAGCGTACGTGTGAGGGCGCGGGTTAGTGTCAGCGTACGGGTTAGGATTAGGGGACAGGTGAGGGTCAGGATTCGGGGAAGGGTTAGGGTTAGGGTTCGGGCTAGAGTTAGGGTTAGGGGACGGGGACGGTTTAGGGTCAGGGTGAGGGTACGACAACGCTTTAGGGGGAGCGTACGTGTGAGGGCGCGGGTTAGTGTCAGCGTACGGGTTAGGATTAGGGGACGGGTGAGGGTCTGGCTTCGGGGAAGGGTTAGGGTTAGGGTTCGGGCTAGGGTTGGGTTAGGGGACGGGGACGGTTTAGGGTCCAGGTGAGGGTACGACAACGCTTTAGGGGTAGCGTACGCGTGAGGGCGCGGGTTAGTGTCAGCGTACGGGTTAGGATTAGGGGACGGGTGAGGGTCAGGCTTCGGGGAAGGGTTAGGGTTAGGGTTCGGTGTAAGGTTAGGGTTAGGGGACGGGGACGGTTTAGGGTCCAGGTGAGGGTACGACAACGCTTTATGGGGAGCGTACGCGTGAGGGCATGGGTTAGTGTCAGCGTACGGGTTAGGATTAGGGGACATGTGAGGGTCAGGCTTCGGGGAAGTGTTAGGGTTAGGGTTTGGGCTAGGGTTAGGGTTAGGGGACGGGGACGGTTTAGGGTCCAGGTGAGGGTACGACAACGCTTTAGGGGGAGCGTATGTGTGAGGGCGCGGGTTAGTGTCAGCGTACGGGTTAGGATTAGGGGACAGGTGAGGGTCAGGCTTCGGGGAAGCGTTAGGGTTACGGTTCGGGGTAGGGTTAGGGTTAGGGGACGGGGACAGTTTAGGGTCCAGGTGAGGGTACGACAACGCTTTAGGAGGAGCGTACGTGTGAGGGCGCGGGTTAGTGTCAGCGTACGGGTTAGGATTAGGGGACGGGTGAGTGTCAGGCTTCGGGGAAGCGTTAGGGTTAAGGTTCGGGCTAGGGTTAGGGTTAGGGGACGGGGACGGTTTAGGGTCCAGGTGAGGGTACGACAACGCTTTATGGGGAGCGTACGCGTGAGGGCGTGGGTTAGTGTCAGCGTACGGGTTAGGATTAGGGGACAGGTGAGGGTCAGGCTTCGGGGAAGTGTTAGGGTTAGGGTTCGGGCTACGGTTAGGGTTAGGGGACGGGGACGGTTTAGGGTCCAGGTGTGTGAACGACAACACTTTAGGGGGAGCGTACGTGTGAGGGCGCGGGTTAGTGTCAGCGTACGGTTTAGGATTAGGGGACGGGTGAGGGTCAGGCTTCGGGGAAGGGTTAGGGTTAGGGTTCGGGCTAGGGTTAGGGTTAGGGGACGGGGACGGTTTAGGGTCCAGGTGAGGGTACGACAACACTTAAGGGGAGCATACATGTGAGGGCGCGGGTTAGTGTCAGCGTACGGTTTAGGATTAGGGGACGGGTGAGGGTCAGGCTTCGGTGAAGGGTTAGGGTTAGGGTTCGGGCTAGGGTTAGGGTTAGGGGACGGGGACGGTTTAGGGTCCAGGTGAGGGTACGACAACGCTTTAAGGGGAGCATACATGTGAGGGCGCGGGTTAGTGTCAGCGTACGGGTTAGGATTAGGGGACGGGTGAGGGTCAGGCTTCGGGGAAGGGTTAGGGTTAGGGTTCGGGCTAGGGTTAGGGTTAGGGGATGGGGACGGTTTAGGGTCCAGGTGAGGGTACGACAACGCTTTAGGGGGAGCGTATGTGTGAGGGCGCGGGTTAGTGTCAGCGTACGGGTTAGGATTAGGGGAGAGGTGAGTGTCAGGCTTCGGGGAAGGTTTAGGGTTAGGGTTCGGGCTAGGGTTAGGGTTAGGGAACGGGGACTGTTTAGGGTCCAGATGAGGGTACGACAACACTTTAGGGGGAGCGTAGGCATGAGGGCGTGGGTTAGTGTCAGCATACGGGTTAGGATTAAGGGACAGGTGAGGGTCAGGCTTCGGGGAAGATTTAGGGTTAGGGTTCGGGCTAGGGTTAGGGTTAGGGGACGGGGACGGTTTAGTGTCCAGGTGAGGGTACGACAACGCTTGAGGAGGAGCGTACGTGTGAGGGCGCGGGTTAGTGTCAGCGTACGGGTTAGGATTAGGGGACGGGTGAGGGTCAGGCTTCGGGGAAGGGTTAGGGTTAGGTTTCGGGCTAGGGTTAGGGTTAGGGGACGGGGACGGTTTAGGGTCCAGGTGAGGGTACGACAACGCTTTAGGAGGAGCGTACGTGTGAGGGCGCGGGTTAGTGTCAGCGTACGGGTTAGGATTAGGGGACGGGTGAGGGTCAGGCTTCGGGGAAGGGTTAGGGTTAGAGTTCGGTCTAAGGTTAGGGTTAGGGGACGGGGACGGTTTAGGGTCCAGGTGAGGTTACGACAATGCTTTATGGGGAGCGTACGCGTGAGGGCGTGGGTTAGTGTCAGCGTACGGTTTAGGATTAGGGGACAGGTGAGGGTCAGGCTTCGGGGAAGTGTTAGGGTTAGGGTTCAGGCTAGGGTTAGGGTTTGGGGACGGGGACGGTTTAGGGTCCAGGTGAGGGTACGACAACGCTTTAGGGGGAGCGTACGTGTGAGGGCGCGGGTTAGTGTCAGCGTACGGGTTAGGATTAGGGGACAGGTGAGGGTCAGGCTTCTGGGAAGGGTTAGGGTTAGGGTTCGGGCTAGGGTTAGGGTTAGGGGACCGGGACGGTTTAGGGTCCAGGTGAGGGTACGACAACGCTTTACGGGGAGCGTACGTGTGAGGGTGCGGGTTAGTGTCAGTGTACGGGTTAGGATTAGGGGACCGGTGAGGGTCAGGCTTCGAGGAAGTGTTAGGGTTAGGGTTCGGGCTAGGGTTAGGGGACGGGGACGGGGACGGTTTAGGGTCCAGGTGAGGGTACGACAACGCTTTAGGGGGAGCGTACGTGTGAGGACGCAGGTTAGTGTCAGCGTACGGGTTAGGATTAGGGGACGGGTGAGGGTCAGGCTTCGGGGAAGTGTTAGGGTTAGGGTTCGGGCTAGGGTTAGGGTTTGGGGACGGGGACGGTTTAGGGTCCACGTGTGTGTACGACAACACTTTAGGGGAAGCGTACGTGTGAGGGCGCGGGTTAGTGTCAGCGTACGGGTTAGAATTAGGGGACGGGTGAGGGTCAGGCTTCGGGGAAGCGTTAGGGTTAGGGTTCGGGCTAGGGTTAGGGTTAGGGGACGGGGACAGTTTAGGGTCCAGGTGAGGGTACGACAACGCTTTAGGGGGAGCGTACGTGTGAGGGCGCGGGTTAGTGTCAG
This sequence comes from Grampus griseus, assembly GCF_964374135.1. Lineage (NCBI taxonomy): Eukaryota > Metazoa > Chordata > Mammalia > Artiodactyla > Delphinidae > Grampus > Grampus griseus. The sequence goes on along the minus strand of NW_028133195.1, from coordinate 90,522 downwards.
CGTACGGGTTAGGATTAGGTGACGGGTGAGGGTCAGGCTTCGGGGAAGGGTTAGGGTTAGGGTTCGGGCTAGGGTTAGGGTTAGGGGACGGGGACGGTTTAGGGTCCAGGTGAGGGTACGACAACACTTAAGGGGGAGCGTACGTGTGAGGGCGCGGGTTAGTGTCAGCGTACGGGTTAGGATTAGGGGACGGGTGAGGGTCAGGCTTCGGGGAAGTGTTAGGGTTAGGGTTCGGGCTAGGGTTAGGGTTAGGGGACGGGGACGGTTTAGGGTCCAGGTGAGGGTACGACAACGCTTTAGGGGGAGCGTACGTGTGAGGGCGCGGGTTAGTGTCAGCGTACGGGTTAGGATTAGGGGACGGGTGAGGGTCAGGCTTCGGGGAAGGGTTAGGGTTAGGGTTCGGGCTAGGGTTAGGGTTAGGGGATGTGGACGGTTTAGGGTCCAGGTGAGGGTACGACAACGCTTTAGGGGGAGCGTATGTGTGAGGGCGCGGGTTAGTGTCAGCGTACGGGTTAGGATTAGGGGAGAGGTGAGTGTCAGGCTACGGGGAAGGGTTAGGGTTAGGGTTCGGGCTAGGGTTAGGGTTAGGGAACGGGGACGGTGTAGGGTCCAGGTGAGGGTACGACAACACTTTAGGGGGAGCGTAGGCGTGAGGGCGCGGGTTAGTGTCAGCGTACGGGTTAGGATTAGGGGACGGGTGAGGGTCTGGCTTCGGGGTAGGTTTAGGGTTAGGGTTCGGGCTAGGGTTAGGGTTAGGGGACTGGGGCGGTTTAGGGTCCAGGTGAGGGTACGACAACGCTTTAGGGGGAGCGTACGTGTGAGGGCGCGGGTTAGTGTCAGCGTACGGGTTAGGATTAGGGGACGTGTGAGGTTCAGGCTTTGCGGAAGTGTTAGGGTTTGGGTTCGGGCTAGGGTTAGGGTTAGGGGACGGGGACGGTTTAGGTTCCAGGTGAGGGTACGACAACGCTTTAGGGGGAGCGTACGTGTGAGGGCGCGGGTTAGTGTCAGCGTACGGTTTAGTATTAGGGGACGGGTGAGTGTCAGGCTTCGGGGAACGGTTAGGGTTAGGGTTCGGGCTAGGGTTAGGGTTAGGGGACGGGGACGGTTTAGGGTCCAGGTGAGGGTACGACAACGCTTTAGGGGGAGCGTACGTGTGAGGGCGCGGGTTAGTGTCAGCATACGGGTTAGGATTAGGGGACGGGTGAGGGTCAGGCTTCGGGGAAAGGTTAGGGTTAGGGTTCGGGCTAGGGTTAGGGTTAGGGGACGGGGACGGTTTAGGATCCAGGTGAGAGTACGACAACGCTTAAGGGGAAGCGTACGTGTGAGGGCACGGGTTAGTGTCAGCGTACGGGTTAGGATTAAGGGACAGATGAGGGTCAGGCTTCGGGGAAGGGTTAGGGTTAGGGTTCGGGCTAGGTTTAGGGTTAGGGGACGGGGACGGTTTAGGGTCCAGGTGAGGGTAAGACAAAGCTTTAGGGGGAGCGTACGCATGAGGGCGCGGGTTAGTGTCAGCGTACGGGTTAGGATTAGGGGACGGGTGAGGGTCAGGCTTCGGGGAAGGGTTAGGGTTAGGGTTCGGTCTAAGGTTAGGGTTAGGGGACGGGGACGGTTTAGGGTCCAGGTGAGGGTACGACAACACTTTAGGGGGAGCGTAGGCGTGAGGGCGCGGGTTAGTGTCAGCGTACGGGTTAGGATTAGGGGACGGGTGAGTGTCTGGCTTCGGGGAAGGTTTAGGGTTAGGGTTCGGGCTAGGGTTAGGGTTAGGGGACGTGGACGGTTTAGGATCCAGGTGAGGGTACGACAACGCTTAAGGCGGAGCGTATGTGTGAGGGCGCGGGTTAGTGTCAGCGTACGGGTTAGGATTAAGGGACAGGTGAGGGTCAGGCTTCGGGGAAGGGTTAGTGTTAGGGTTCGGGCTAGGGTTAGGGTTAGGGGACGGGGACGGTTTAGGGTCCAGGTGAGGGTACGACAACGCTTTAGAGGGAGCGTACGCGTGAGGGCGCGGGTTAGTGTCAGCGTACGGGTTAGGATTAGGGGACGTGTGAGGGTCAGGCTTCGGGGAAGGTTTAGGGTTAGGGTTCGGTCTAAGGTTAGGGTTAGGGGACGGGGACGGTCTAGGGTCAAGGTGAGGGTACGACAACGCTTTATGGGGAGCGTACGCGTGAGGGCGCGGGTTAGTGTCAGCGTACGGGTTAGGATTAGGGGACGGGTGAGGTTCAGGCTTTGGGGAAGTGTTAGGGTTTGGGTTCGGGCTAGGGTTAGGGTTAGGGGACGGGGACGGTTTAGGGTCCAGGTGAGGGTACGACAACGCTTTAGGGGGAGCGTACGTTTGAGGGCGTGGGTTAGTGTCAGCGTACGGGTTAGGATTAGGGGACGGGTGAGGGTCAGGCTTCGGGGAAGGGTTAGGGTTAGGGTTCGGGCTAGGGTTAGGGTTAGGGGACGGGGACGGTTTAGGATCCAGGTGAGAGTACGACAACGCTTAAGGGGGAGCGTACGTGTGAGGGCACGGGTTAGTGTCAGCGTACGGGTTAGGATTAAGGGACAGGTGAGGGTCAGGCTTCAGGGAAGGGTTAGGGTTAGGGTTCGGGCTAGGTTTAGGGTTAGGGGACGGGGACGGTTTAGGGTCCAGGTGAGGGTACGACAAAGCTTTAGGGGGAGCGTACGCGTGAGTGCGCGGGTTAGTGTCAGCGTACGGGTTAGGATTAGGGGACGGGTGAGGGTCAGGCTTGGGGAAGTGTTAGGGTTAGGGTTCGGTCTAAGGTTAGGGTTAGGGGACGGGGACGGTTTAGGGTCCAGGTGAGGGTACGACAACGCTTTATGGGGAGCGTACGCGTGAGGGCGCGGTTTAGTGTCAGCGTACGGTTTAGGATTAGGGGACAGGTGAGGGTCAGGCTTCGGGGAAGTGTTAGGTTTAGGGTTCGGGCTAGGGTTAGGGTTAGGGGACGGGGACGGTTTAGGGTCCAGGTGAGGGTACGACAACGCTTTAGGGGGAGCGTATGTGTGAGGGCGCGGTTTAGTGTCAGCGTACGGGTTAGGATTAGGGGACAGGTGAGGGTCAGGCTTCTTTGAAGTGTTAGGGTTAGGGTTCAGGCTAGGGTTAGGGTTAGGGGACGGGGACGGTTTAGGGTCCAGGTGAGGGTACGACAACGCTTTAGGGGGAGCGTACGTGTGAGGGCGCGGGTTAGTGTCAGCGTACGGGTTAGGATTAGGGGACGGGTGAGGGTCAGGCTTCGCGGAAGGGTTAGGATTAGGGTTCGGGCTAGGGTTAGGGTTAGGGGACGGGGACGGTTTAGGATCCAGGTGAGAGTACGACAACGCTTAAGGGGGAGTGTACGTGTGAGGGCGCGGGTTAGTGTCAGAGTACGGGTTAGGATTAAGGGACAGGTGAGGGTCAGGCTTCGGGGAAGGGTTAGGGTTAGGGTTCGGGCTAGGGTTAGGGTTAGGGTACGGGGACAGTTTAGGGTCCAGGTGAGGGTACGACAACGCTTTAGGGGGAGCGTATGTGTGAGGGCGTGGGTTAGTGTCAGCGTACGTGTTAGGATTAAGGGACAGGTGAGGGTCAGGCTTCGGGGAAGGGATAGGGTTAGGGTTCGGGCTAGGGTTAGGGTTAGGGGACGGGGACGGTTTAGGGTCCAGGTGAGGGTACGACAACGCTTTAGGGGGAGCGTACACGTGAGGGCGTGGGTTAGTGTCAGCGTACGGGTTAGGATTAGGGGACGGGTGAGTGTCAGGCTTCGGGGAAGTGTTAGGGTTATGGTTCGGTCTAAGGTTAGGGTTAGGGGACGGGGACGGTTTAGTGTCCAGGTGAGGGTACGAAAACGCTTTATGGGGTGCGTATGCGTGAGGGCGTGGGTTGGTGTCAGCGTACGGGTTAGGGTTAGGGGACAGGTGAGTGTCAGGCTTCTGGGAAGGGTTAGGGTTAGGTTTCGGGCTAGGGTTAGGGTTAGGGGACAGGGACGGTTTAGGGTCCAGGTGAGGGTACGACAACGCTTTAGTGGGAGCGTAGGCGTGAGGGCGTGGGTTAGTGTCAGCGTACGGGTTAGGATTAGGGGACGGGTGAGGGTCAGGCTTCGAGGAAGAGTTAGGGTTAGGGTTCGGGCTAGGGTTAGGGTTAGGGGACGGGGACGGTTTAGGGTCCAGGTGAGGGTACGACAACGCTTTAGGGGGAGCGTACGTGTGAGGGCGCGGGTTAGTGTCAGCGTACGGTTTAGGATTAGGGGACGGGTGCGGATCAGGCTTCGGGGAAGTGTTAGGGTTAGTGTTCGGGCTAGGGTTAGGGTTAGGGGACGGGGACGGTTTAGGGTCCAGGTGAGGGTACGACAACACTTAAGGGTGAGCGTACGTGTGAGGGCGCGGGTTAATGTCAGCGTACGGGTTAGGATTAGGGGACGGGTGAGGGTCAGGCTTCGGGGAAGCGTTAGGGTTAGGGTTCGGGCTAGGGTTAGGGTTAGGGGACGGGGACGGTTTAGGGTCCAGGTGAGGGTACGACAACGCTTTAGGGGGAGCGTACGTGTGAGGGCGCGGGTTAGTGTCAGCGTACGGGTTAGGATTAAGGGACGGGTGAGGGTCAGGCTTCGGGGAAGGGTTAGGGTTAGGGTTCGGGCTAGGGTTAGGGTTTGGGGACGGAGACGGTTTAGGGTCCAGGTGAGGGTACGACAACACTTAAGGGGGAGCGTACGTGTGAGGGCGCGGGTTAGTGTCAGCGTACGGGTTAGGATTAGGGGACGGGTGAGGGTCAGGCTTCGGGGAAGGGTTAGGGTTAAGGTTCGGGCTAGGGTTAGGGTTAGGGGACGCGGATGGTTTAGGGTCCAGGTGAGGGTACGACAACGCTTTATGGGGAGCGTACGCGTGAGGGCGTGGGTTAGTTTCAGCGTACGGGTTAGGATTAGGGGACAGGTGAGGGTCAGGCTTCGGGGAAGTGTTAGGGTTAGGGTTCGGGCTAGGGTTAGGGTTAGGGGACGGAAACGGTTTAGGGTCCAGGTGAGGGTACGACAACGCTTCAGGGGGAGCGTATGTGTGAGAGCGCGGGTTAGTGTCAGCGTACGGGTTAGGATTAGGGGACAGGTGAGGGTCAGGCTTCTGGGAAGGGTTAGGGTTAGGGTTCGGGCTAGGGTTAGGTTTAGGGGACGGGGACGGTTTAGGGTCCAGGTGAGGGTACGACAATGCTTTAGGAGGAGCGTACGTGTGAGGGCGCGCGTTAGTGTCAGCGTACGGGTTAGGATTAGGGGACGGGTGAGGGTCAGGCTTCGTGGAAGGGGAAGTGTTAGGGTTCGGGCTACAGTTAGGGTTAGGGGACGGGGACGGTTTAGGGTCCAGGTGAGGGTACGACAACGCTTTTGGGGGAGCGTATGTGTGAGGGCGCAGGTAAGTGTCAGCGTACGTGTTAGGATTAAGTGACGGGTGAGGGTCAGGCTTCGGGGAAGGGTTAGGGTTAGGGTTCGGGCTAGGGTTAGGGTTAGGGGACGGGGACGGTTTAGGGTCCAGGTGAGGGTACGACAACGCTTTAGGGGGAGCGTACGCGTGAGGGCGCGGGTTAGTGTCAGTGTACGGGTTAGGATTATGGGACGGGTGGGGGTCAGGCTTCGGGGAAGGGTTAGGGTTAGGGTTCGGTCTAAGGTTAGGGTTAGGGGACGGGGACGGTTTAGGGTCCAGGTGAGGGTACGACAACGCTTTATGGGGAGCGTACGCGTGAGGGCGTGGGTTAGTGTCAGCGTACGGGTTAGGATTAGGGGACAGGTGAGGGTCAGGCTTCGGGGAAGTGTTAGGTTTAGGGTTCGGGCTAGGGTTAGGGTTAGGGGACGGGGACGGTTTAGGGTCCAGGTGAGGGTACGACAACGCTTTAGGGGGAGCGTACGTGTGAGGGCGCGGGTTAGAGTCAGCGTACGGGTTAGGATTATGGGACAGGTGAGGTTCAGGCTTCTGGGAAGGGTTAGGGTTAGGGTTCGGGCTAGGGTTAGCGATAGGGGACGGGGACGGTTTAGGGTCCAGGTGAGGGTACGACAACGCTTCACGGGGAGCGTACGTGTGAGGGTGCGGGTTAGTGTCAGCGTACGGGTTAGGATTAGGGGACGGGTGAGGGTCAGGCTTCGAGGAAGAGTTAGGGTTAGGGTTCGGGCTAGGGTTAGAGTTAGGGGACGGGGACGGTTTAGGGTCCAGGTGAGGGTACGACAACGCTTTAGGGGGAGCGTACGTGTGAGGGCGCGGGTTAGTGTCAGCGTACGGGTTAGGATTAGGGGACGGGTGAGGGTCAGGCTTCGGGGAAGTGTTAGGTTTAGGGTTCGGGCTACAGTTAGGGTTAGGGGACGGGGACGGTTTAGGGTCCAGGTGAGGGTACGACAACGCTTTAGGGGGAGCGTATGTGTGAGGGCGCGGGTTAGTGTCAGCGTACGTGTTAGGATTAAGGGACAGGTGAGGGTCAGGCTTCGGGGAAGGGTTAGGGTTAGGGTTCGGGCTAGGGTTAGGGTTAGGGGACGGGGACGGTTTAGGGTCCAGGTGAGGGTACGACAACGCTTTAGGGGGAGCGTACGCGTGAGGGCGCGGTTTAGTGTCAGTGTACGGGTTAGGATTAGGGGACGGGTGAGGGTCAGGCTTCGGGGAAGTGTAAGGGTTTGGGTTCGGGCTAGGGTTAGGGTCAGGGGACGGGAACGGTTTAGGGTCCAGGTGAGGGTACGACAACGCTTTAGGGGGAGCGTACGTGTGAGGGCGCGGGTTAGTGTCAGCGTACGGGTTAGGATTAGGGGACGGGTGAGGGTCAGGCTTCGGGGAAGGGTTAGGGTTAAGGTTCGGGCTAGGGTTAGGGTTAGGGGACGCGGATGGTTTAGGGTCCAGGTGAGGGTACGACAACGCTTTATGGGGAGCGTACGCGTGAGGGCGTGGGTTAGTGTCAGCGTACGGGTTAGGATTAGGGGACAGGTGAGGGTCAGGCTTCGGGGAAGTGTTAGGGTTAGGGTTCGGGCTAGGGTTAGGGTTAGGGGACGGAAACGGTTTAGGGTCCAGGTGAGGGTACGACAACGCTTCAGGGGGAGCGTATGTGTGAGAGCGCGGGTTAGTGTCAGCGTACGGGTTAGGATTAGGGGACAGGTGAGGGTCAGGCTTCTGGGAAGGGTTAGGGTTAGGGTTCGGGCTAGGGTTAGGTTTAGGGGACGGGGACGGTTTAGGGTCCAGGTGAGGGTACGACAATGCTTTAGGAGGAGCGTACGTGTGAGGGCGCGCGTTAGTGTCAGCGTACGGGTTAGGATTAGGGGACGGGTGAGGGTCAGGCTTCGTGGAAGGGGAAGTGTTAGGGTTCGGGCTACAGTTAGGGTTAGGGGACGGGGACGGTTTAGGGTCCAGGTGAGGGTACGACAACGCTTTTGGGGGAGCGTATGTGTGAGGGCGCAGGTAAGTGTCAGCGTACGTGTTAGGATTAAGTGACGGGTGAGGGTCAGGCTTCGGGGAAGGGTTAGGGTTAGGGTTCGGGCTAGGGTTAGGGTTAGGGGACGGGGACGGTTTAGGGTCCAGGTGAGGGTACGACAACGCTTTAGGGGGAGCGTACGCGTGAGGGCGCGGGTTAGTGTCAGTGTACGGGTTAGGATTATGGGACGGGTGGGGGTCAGGCTTCGGGGAAGGGTTAGGGTTAGGGTTCGGTCTAAGGTTAGGGTTAGGGGACGGGGACGGTTTAGGGTCCAGGTGAGGGTACGACAACGCTTTATGGGGAGCGTACGCGTGAGGGCGTGGGTTAGTGTCAGCGTACGGGTTAGGATTAGGGGACAGGTGAGGGTCAGGCTTCGGGGAAGTGTTAGGTTTAGGGTTCGGGCTAGGGTTAGGGTTAGGGGACGGGGACGGTTTAGGGTCCAGGTGAGGGTACGACAACGCTTTAGGGGGAGCGTACGTGTGAGGGCGCGGGTTAGAGTCAGCGTACGGGTTAGGATTATGGGACAGGTGAGGTTCAGGCTTCTGGGAAGGGTTAGGGTTAGGGTTCGGGCTAGGGTTAGCGATAGGGGACGGGGACGGTTTAGGGTCCAGGTGAGGGTACGACAACGCTTCACGGGGAGCGTACGTGTGAGGGTGCGGGTTATTGTCAGCGTACGGGTTAGGATTAGGGGACGGGTGAGGGTCAGGCTTCGAGGAAGAGTTAGGGTTAGGGTTCGGGCTAGGGTTAGAGTTAGGGGACGGGGACGGTTTAGGGTCCAGGTGAGGGTACGACAACGCTTTAGGGGGAGCGTACGTGTGAGGGCGCGGGTTAGTGTCAGCGTACGGGTTAGGATTAGGGGACGGGTGAGGGTCAGGCTTCGGGGAAGTGTTAGGTTTAGGGTTCGGGCTACAGTTAGGGTTAGGGGACGGGGACGGTTTAGGGTCCAGGTGAGGGTACGACAACGCTTTAGGGGGAGCGTATGTGTGAGGGCGCGGGTTAGTGTCAGCGTACGTGTTAGGATTAAGGGACAGGTGAGGGTCAGGCTTCGGGGAAGGGTTAGGGTTAGGGTTCGGGCTAGGGTTAGGGTTAGGGGACGGGGACGGTTTAGGGTCCAGGTGAGGGTACGACAACGCTTTAGGGGGAGCGTACGCGTGAGGGCGCGGTTTAGTGTCAGTGTACGGGTTAGGATTAGGGGACGGGTGAGGGTCAGGCTTCGGGGAAGTGTAAGGGTTTGGGTTCGGGCTAGGGTTAGGGTCAGGGGACGGGAACGGTTTAGGGTCCAGGTGAGGGTACGACAACGCTTTAGGGGGAGCGTACGTGTGAGGGCGCGGGTTAGTGTCAGCGTACGGTTTAGGATTAGGGGACGGGTGAGGGTCAGGCTTCGGGGAAGGGTTAGTGTTAGGGTTCGGGCTAGGGTTAGGGTTAGGGGACGGGGACGGTTTAGGGTCCAGGTGAGGGTACGACAACACTTAAGGGTGAGCGTACGTGTGAGGGCGCGGGTTAGTGTCAGCGTACGGGTTAGGATTAGGGGACGGGTGAGGGTCAGGCTTCGGGGAAGCGTTAGGGTTAGGGTTCGGGCTAGGGTTAGGGTTAGGGGACGGGGACGGTTTAGGGTCCAGGTGAGGGTACGACAACGCTTTAGGGGGAGCGTACGTGTGAGGGCGCGGGTTAGTGTCAGCGTACGGGTTAGGATTAAGGGACGGGTGAGGGTCAGGCTTCGGGGAAGGGTTAGGGTTAGGGTTCGGGCTAGGGTTAGGGTTTGGGGACGGAGACGGTTTAGGGTCCAGGTGAGGGTACGACAACACTGAAGGGGGAGCGTACGTGTGAGGGCGCGGGTTAGTGTCAGCGTACGGGTTAGGATTAGGGGACGGGTGAGTGTCAGGCTTCGGGGAAGCGTTAGGGTAGAGCTCGGGCTAGGGTTAGGGTTAGGGGACGGGGACGGTTTAGGGTCCAGGTGAGGGTACGACAACGCTTTAGGGGGAGCGTACGTGTGAGGGCGCGTGTTAGTGTCAGCGTACGGGTTAGGATTAGGGGACGGGTGAGGGTCAGGCTTCGGGGAAGGGTTAGGGTTAGGGTTCGGGCTAGGGTTAGGGTTAGGGGACGGGGACGGTTTAGGGTCCAGGTGAGGGTACGACAACACTTAAGGGGGAGCGTACGTGTGAGGGCGCGGGTTAGTGTCAGCGTACGGGTTAGGATTAGGTGACGGGTGAGGGTCAGGCTTCGGGGAAGGGTTAGGGTTAGGGTTCGGGCTAGGGTTAGGGTTAGGGTACGGGGACGGTTTAGGGTCCAGGTGAGGGTACGACAACGCTTTAGGGGGAGCGTATGTGTGAGGGCGCGGGTTAGTGTCAGCGTACGGGTTAGGATTAGGGGACAGGTGAGGGTCAGGCTTCTGGGAAGGGTTAGGGTTAGGGTTCGGGCTAGAGTTAGGGTTAGGGGACGGGGACGGTTTAGGGTCCAGGTGAGGGTACGACAACGCTTTAGGGGGAGCGTACGTGTGAGGGCGCGGGTTAGTGTCACCGTACGGGTTAGGATTAGGGGAGAGGTGAGTGTCAGGCTTCGGGGAAGGGTTAGGGTTAGGGTTCGGGCTAGGGTTAGGGTTAGGGAACGGGGACGGTTTAGAGTCCAGGTGAGGGTACGACAACGCTTTAGGGGGAGCGTAGGCGTGAGGGCGCGGGTTAGTGTCAGAGTACGGGTTAGGATTAGGGGTCGGGTGAGGGTCAGGCTTCGGGGAAGGATTAGGGTTAGGGATCGGGCTAGGGTTAGGGTTAGGGGACGGGGACGGTTTAGGGTCCAGGTGAGGGTACGACAACACTTAAGGGGGAGCGTACGTGTGAGGGCGCGGGTTAGTGTCAGCGTACGGGTTAGGATTAGGGGACGGGTGAGGGTCAGGCTTCGGGGAAGGGTTAGGTTTAGGGTTCGGGCTAGGGTTAGGGTTAGGGGACGGGGACGGTTTAGGGTCCAGGTGAGGGTACGACAACGCTTTAGGGGGAGCGTACGTGTGAGGGCGCGGGTTAGTGTCAGCGTACGGGTTAGGATTAGGGGACGGGTGAGGGTCAGGCTTCGGGGAAGGGTTAGGGTTAGGGTTCGGGCTAGGGTTAGGGTTAGGGAACGGGGACGGTTTAGAGTCCAGATGAGGGTACGACAACGCTTTAGGGGGAGCGTAGGCGTGAGGGCGCGGGTTAGTGTCAGTGTACGGGTTAGGATTAGGGGACGGGTGAGGGTCAGGCTTCGGGGAAGGGTTAGGGTTAGGGTTCGGGCTAGGGTTAGGGTTAGGGGACGGGGACGGTTTAGGGTCCAGGTGATGGTACGACAACGCTTCACGGGGAGCGTACGTGTGAGGGTGCGGGTTAGTGTCAGCGTACGGGTTAGGATTAGGGGACGGGTGAGGGTCAGGCTTCGAGGAAGAGTTAGGGTTAGGGTTCGGGCTAGGGTTAGAGTTAGGGGACGGGGACGGTTTAGGGTCCAGGTGAGGGTACGACAACGCTTTAGGGGGAGCGTACGTGTGAGGGCGCGGGTTAGTGTCAGCGTACGGGTTAGGATTAGGGGACGGGTGAGGGTCAGGCTTCGGGGAAGTGTTAGGTTTAGGGTTCGGGCTACAGTTAGGGTTAGGGGACGGGGACGGTTTAGGGTCCAGGTGAGGGTACGACAACGCTTTAGGGGGAGCGTATGTGTGAGGGCGCGGGTTAGTGTCAGCGTACGTGTTAGGATTAAGGGACAGGTGAGGGTCAGGCTTCGGGGAAGGGTTAGGGTTAGGGTTCGGGCTAGGGTTAGGGTTAGGGGACGGGGACGGTTTAGGGTCCAGGTGAGGGTACGACAACGCTTTAGGGGGAGCGTACGCGTGAGGGCGCGGTTTAGTGTCAGTGTACGGGTTAGGATTAGGGGACGGGTGAGGGTCAGGCTTCGGGGAAGTGTAAGGGTTTGGGTTCGGGCTAGGGTTAGGGTCAGGGGACGGGAACGGTTTAGGGTCCAGGTGAGGGTACGACAACGCTTTAGGGGGAGCGTACGTGTGAGGTCGCGGGTTAGTGTCAGCGTACGGTTTAGGATTAGGGGACGGGTGAGGGTCAGGCTTCGGGGAAGGGTTAGTGTTAGGGTTCGGGCTAGGGTTAGGGTTAGGGGACGGGGACGGTTTAGGGTCCAGGTGAGGGTACGACAACACTTAAGGGTGAGCGTACGTGTGAGGGCGCGGGTTAGTGTCAGCGTACGGGTTAGGATTAGGGGACGGGTGAGGGTCAGGCTTCGGGGAAGCGTTAGGGTTAGGGTTCGGGCTAGGGTTAGGGTTAGGGGACGGGGACGGTTTAGGGTCCAGGTGAGGGTACGACAACGCTTTAGGGGGAGCGTACGTGTGAGGGCGCGGGTTAGTGTCAGCGTACGGGTTAGGATTAAGGGACGGGTGAGGGTCAGGCTTCGGGGAAGGGTTAGGGTTAGGGTTCGGGCTAGGGTTAGGGTTTGGGGACGGAGACGGTTTAGGGTCCAGGTGAGGGTACGACAACACTTAAGGGGGAGCGTACGTGTGAGGGCGCGGGATAGTGTCAGCGTACGGGTTAGGATTAGGGGACGGGTGAGGGTCAGGCTTCGGGGAAGGGTTAGGGTTAAGGTTCGGGCTAGGGTTAGGGTTAGGGGACGCGGATGGTTTAGGGTCCAGGTGAGGGTACGACAACGCTTTATGGGGAGCGTACGCGTGAGGGCGTGGGTTAGTGTCAGCGTACGGGTTAGGATTAGGGGACAGGTGAGGGTCAGGCTTCGGGGAAGTGTTAGGGTTAGGGTTCGGGCTAGGGTTAGGGTTAGGGGACGGAAACGGTTTAGGGTCCAGGTGAGGGTACGACAACGCTTCAGGGGGAGCGTATGTGTGAGAGCGCGGGTTAGTGTCAGCGTACGGGTTAGGATTAGGGGACAGGTGAGGGTCAGGCTTCTGGGAAGGGTTAGGGTTAGGGTTCGGGCTAGGGTTAGGTTTAGGGGACGGGGACGGTTTAGGGTCCAGGTGAGGGTACGACAATGCTTTAGGAGGAGCGTACGTGTGAGGGCGCGCGTTAGTGTCAGCGTACGGGTTAGGATTAGGGGACGGGTGAGGGTCAGGCTTCGTGGAAGGGGAAGTGTTAGGGTTCGGGCTACAGTTAGGGTTAGGGGACGGGGACGGTTTAGGGTCCAGGTGAGGGTACGACAACGCTTTTGGGGGAGCGTATGTGTGAGGGCGCAGGTAAGTGTCAGCGTACGTGTTAGGATTAAGTGACGGGTGAGGGTCAGGCTTCGGGGAAGGGTTAGGGTTAGGGTTCGGGCTAGGGTTAGGGTTAGGGGACGGGGACGGTTTAGGGTCCAGGTGAGGGTACGACAACGCTTTAGGGGGAGCGTACGCGTGAGGGCGCGGGTTAGTGTCAGTGTACGGGTTAGGATTATGGGACGGGTGGGGGTCAGGCTTCGGGGAAGGGTTAGGGTTAGGGTTCGGTCTAAGGTTAGGGTTAGGGGACGGGGACGGTTTAGGGTCCAGGTGAGGGTACGACAACGCTTTATGGGGAGCGTACGCGTGAGGGCGTGGGTTAGTGTCAGCGTACGGGTTAGGATTAGGGGACAGGTGAGGGTCAGGCTTCGGGGAAGTGTTAGGTTTAGGGTTCGGGCTAGGGTTAGGGTTAGGGGACGGGGACGGTTTAGGGTCCAGGTGAGGGTACGACAACGCTTTAGGGGGAGCGTACGTGTGAGGGCGCGGGTTAGAGTCAGCGTACGGGTTAGGATTATGGGACAGGTGAGGTTCAGGCTTCTGGGAAGGGTTAGGGTTAGGGTTCGGGCTAGGGTTAGCGATAGGGGACGGGGACGGTTTAGGGTCCAGGTGAGGGTACGACAACGCTTCACGGGGAGCGTACGTGTGAGGGTGCGGGTTAGTGTCAGCGTACGGGTTAGGATTAGGGGACGGGTGAGGGTCAGGCTTCGAGGAAGAGTTAGGGTTAGGGTTCGGGCTAGGGTTAGAGTTAGGGGACGGGGACGGTTTAGGGTCCAGGTGAGGGTACGACAACGCTTTAGGGGGAGCGTACGTGTGAGGGCGCGGGTTAGTGTCAGCGTACGGGTTAGGATTAGGGGACGGGTGAGGGTCAGGCTTCGGGGAAGTGTTAGGTTTAGGGTTCGGGCTACAGTTAGGGTTAGGGGACGGGGACGGTTTAGGGTCCAGGTGAGGGTACGACAACGCTTTAGGGGGAGCGTATGTGTGAGGGCGCGGGTTAGTGTCAGCGTACGTGTTAGGATTAGGGGACAGGTGAGGGTCAGGCTTCGGGGAAGGGTTAGGGTTAGGGTTCGGGCTAGGGTTAGGGTTAGGGGACGGGGACGGTTTAGGGTCCAGGTGAGGGTACGACAACGCTTTAGGGGGAGCGTACGCGTGAGGGCGCGGTTTAGTGTCAGTGTACGGGTTAGGATTAGGGGACGGGTGAGGGTCAGGCTTCGGGGAAGTGTAAGGGTTTGGGTTCGGGCTAGGGTTAGGGTCAGGGGACGGGAACGGTTTAGGGTCCAGGTGAGGGTACGACAACGCTTTAGGGGGAGCGTACGTGTGAGGGCGCGGGTTAGTGTCAGCGTACGGTTTAGGATTAGGGGACGGGTGAGGGTCAGGCTTCGGGGAAGGGTTAGTGTTAGGGTTCGGGCTAGGGTTAGGGTTAGGGGACGGGGACGGTTTAGGGTCCAGGTGAGGGTACGACAACACTTAAGGGTGAGCGTACGTGTGAGGGCGCGGGTTAGTGTCAGCGTACGGGTTAGGATTAGGGGACGGGTGAGGGTCAGGCTTCGGGGAAGCGTTAGGGTTAGGGTTCGGGCTAGGGTTAGGGTTAGGGGACGGGGACGGTTTAGGGTCCAGGTGAGGGTACGACAACGCTTTAGGGGGAGCGTACGTGTGAGGGCGCGGGTTAGTGTCAGCGTACGGGTTAGGATTAAGGGACGGGTGAGGGTCAGGCTTCGGGGAAGGGTTAGGGTTAGGGTTCGGGCTAGGGTTAGGGTTTGGGGACGGAGACGGTTTAGGGTCCAGGTGAGGGTACGACAACACTGAAGGGGGAGCGTACGTGTGAGGGCGCGGGTTAGTGTCAGCGTACGGGTTAGGATTAGGGGACGGGTGAGGGTCAGGCTTCGGGGAAGGGTTAGGGTTAAGGTTCGGGCTAGGGTTAGGGTTAGGGGACGCGGATGGTTTAGGGTCCAGGTGAGGGTACGACAACGCTTTATGGGGAGCGTACGCGTGAGGGCGTGGGTTAGTGTCAGCGTACGGGTTAGGATTAGGGGACAGGTGAGGGTCAGGCTTCGGGGAAGTGTTAGGGTTAGGGTTCGGGCTAGGGTTAGGGTTAAGGGAAGGAAACGGTTTAGGGTCCAGGTGAGGGTACGACAACGCTTCAGGGGGAGCGTATGTGTGAGAGCGCGGGTTAGTGTCAGCGTACGGGTTAGGATTAGGGGACAGGTGAGGGTCAGGCTTCTGGGAAGGGTTAGGGTTAGGGTTCGGGCTAGGGTTAGGTTTAGGGGACGGGGACGGTTTAGGGTCCAGGTGAGGGTACGACAATGCTTTAGGAGGAGCGTACGTGTGAGGGCGCGCGTTAGTGTCAGCGTACGGGTTAGGATTAGGGGACGGGTGAGGGTCAGGCTTCGTGGAAGGGGAAGTGTTAGGGTTCGGGCTACAGTTAGGGTTAGGGGACGGGGACGGTTTAGGGTCCAGGTGAGGGTACGACAACGCTTTTGGGGGAGCGTATGTGTGAGGGCGCAGGTAAGTGTCAGCGTACGTGTTAGGATTAAGTGACAGGTGAGGGTCAGGCTTCGGGGAAGGGTTAGGGTTAGGGTTCGGGCTAGGGTTAGGGTTAGGGGACGGGGACGGTTTAGGGTCCAGGTGAGGGTACGACAACGCTTTAGGGGGAGCGTACGCGTGAGGGCGCGGGTTAGTGTCAGCGTACGGGTTAGGATTATGGGACGGGTGGGGGTCAGGCTTCGGGGAAGGGTTAGGGTTAGGGTTCGGTCTAAGGTTAGGGTTAGGGGACGGGGACGGTTTAGGGTCCAGGTGAGGGTACGACAACGCTTTATGGGGAGCGTACGCGTGAGGGCGTGGGTTAGTGTCAGCGTACGGGTTAGGATTAGGGGACAGGTGAGGGTCAGGCTTCGGGGAAGTGTTAGGTTTAGGGTTCGGGCTAGGGTTAGGGTTAGGGGACGGGGACGGTTTAGGGTCCAGGTGAGGGTACGACAACGCTTTAGGGGGAGCGTACGTGTGAGGGCGCGGGTTAGAGTCAGCGTACGGGTTAGGATTATGGGACAGGTGAGGTTCAGGCTTCTGGGAAGGGTTAGGGTTAGGGTTCGGGCTAGGGTTAGCGATAGGGGACGGGGACGGTTTAGGGTCCAGGTGAGGGTACGACAACGCTTCACGGGGAGCGTACGTGTGAGGGTGCGGGTTAGTGTCAGCGTACGGGTTAGGATTAGGGGACGGGTGAGGGTCAGGCTTCGAGGAAGAGTTAGGGTTAGGGTTCGGGCTAGGGTTAGAGTTAGGGGACGGGGACGGTTTAGGGTCCAGGTGAGGGTACGACAACGCTTTAGGGGGAGCGTACGTGTGAGGGCGCGGGTTAGTCTCAGCGTACGGGTTAGGATTAGGGGACGGGTGAGGGTCAGGCTTCGGGGAAGTGTTAGGTTTAGGGTTCGGGCTACAGTTAGGGTTAGGGGACGGGGACGGTTTAGGGTCCAGGTGAGGGTACGACAACGCTTTAGGGGGAGCGTATGTGTGAGGGCGCGGTTTAGTGTCAGCGTACGTGTTAGGATTAAGGGACAGGTGAGGGTCAGGCTTCGGGGAAGGGTTAGGGTTAGGGTTCGGGCTAGGGTTAGGGTTAGGGGACGGGGACGGTTTAGGGTCCAGGTGAGGGTACGACAACGCTTTAGGGGGAGCGTACGCGTGAGGGCGCGGTTTAGTGTCAGTGTACGGGTTAGGATTAGGGGACGGGTGAGGGTCAGGCTTCGGGGAAGTGTAAGGGTTTGGGTTCGGGCTAGGGTTAGGGTCAGGGGACGGGAACGGTTTAGGGTCCAGGTGAGGGTACGACAACGCTTTAGGGGGAGCGTACGTGTGAGGTCGCGGGTTAGTGTCAGCGTACGGTTTAGGATTAGGGGACGGGTGAGGGTCAGGCTTCGGGGAAGGGTTAGTGTTAGGGTTCGGGCTAGGGTTAGGGTTAGGGGACGGGGACGGTTTAGGGTCCAGGTGAGGGTACGACAACGCTTTAGGGGGAGCGTACGTGTGAGGGCGCGTGTTAGTGTCAGCGTACGGGTTAGGATTAGGGGACGGGTGAGGGTCAGGCTTCGGGGAAGTGTTAGGGTTAGGGTTCGGGCTAGGGTTAGGGTTAGGGGACGGGGACTGTTTAGGATCCAGGTGAGGGTACGACAACGCTTAAGGGGGAGCGTATGTGTGAGGGCGCGGGTTAGTGTCAGCGTACGGGTTAGGATTAGGGGACGGGTGAGTGTCAGGCTTCGGGGAAGCGTTAGGGTAGAGCTCGGGCTAGGGTTAGGGTTAGGGGACGGGGACGGTTTAGGGTCCAGGTGAGGGTACGACAACGCTTTAGGGGGAGCGTACGTGTGAGGGCGCGTGTTAGTGTCAGCGTACGGGTTAGGATTAGGGGACGGGTGAGGGTCAGGCTTCGGGGAAGGGTTAGGGTTAGGGTTCGGGCTAGGGTTAGGGTTAGGGGACGGGGACGGTTTAGGGTCCAGGTGAGGGTACGACAACACTTAAGGGGGAGCGTACGTGTGAGGGCGCGGGTTAGTGTCAGCGTACGGGTTAGGATTAGGTGACGGGTGAGGGTCAGGCTTCGGGGAAGGGTTAGGGTTAGGGTTCGGGCTAGGGTTAGGGTTAGGGTACGGGGACGGTTTAGGGTCCAGGTGAGGGTACGACAACGCTTTAGGGGGAGCGTATGTGTGAGGGCGCGGGTTAGTGTCAGCGTACGGGTTAGGATTAGGGGACAGGTGAGGGTCAGGCTTCTGGGAAGGGTTAGGGTTAGGGTTCGGGCTAGAGTTAGGGTTAGGGGACGGGGACGGTTTAGGGTCCAGGTGAGGGTACGACAACGCTTTAGGGGGAGCGTACGTGTGAGGGCGCGGGTTAGTGTCACCGTACGGGTTAGGATTAGGGGAGAGGTGAGTGTCAGGCTTCGGGGAAGGGTTAGGGTTAGGGTTCGGGCTAGGGTTAGGGTTAGGGAACGGGGACGGTTTAGAGTCCAGGTGAGGGTACGACAACGCTTTAGGGGGAGCGTAGGCGTGAGGGCGCGGGTTAGTGTCAGAGTACGGGTTAGGATTAGGGGTCGGGTGAGGGTCAGGCTTCGGGGAAGGATTAGGGTTAGGGATCGGGCTAGGGTTAGGGTTAGGGGACGGGGACGGTTTAGGGTCCAGGTGAGGGTACGACAACACTTAAGGGGGAGCGTACGTGTGAGGGCGCGGGTTAGTGTCAGCGTACGGGTTAGGATTAGGGGACGGGTGAGGGT
This sequence comes from Grampus griseus, assembly GCF_964374135.1. Taxonomy (NCBI): domain Eukaryota; kingdom Metazoa; phylum Chordata; class Mammalia; order Artiodactyla; family Delphinidae; genus Grampus; species Grampus griseus. The sequence continues at coordinate 72,684 of NW_028133195.1, read as the reverse complement.
CAGGCTTCGGGGAAGGGTTAGGTTTAGGGTTCGGGCTGGGGTTAGGGTTAGGGGACGGGGACGGTTTAGGGTCCAGGTGAGGGTACGACAACGCTTTAGGGGGAGCGTACGTGTGAGGGCGCGGGTTAGTGTCAGCGTACGGGTTAGGATTAGGGGACGGGTGAGGGTCAGGCTTCGGGGAAGGGTTAGGGTTAGGGTTCGGGCTAGGGTTAGGGTTAGGGAACGGGGACGGTTTAGAGTCCAGATGAGGGTACGACAACGCTTTAGGGGGAGCGTAGGCGTGAGGGCGCGGGTTAGTGTCAGTGTACGGGTTAGGATTAGGGGACGGGTGAGGGTCAGGCTTCGGGGAAGGGTTAGGGTTAGGGTTCGGGCTAGGGTTAGGGTTAGGGGACGGGGACGGTTTAGGGTCCAGGTGAGGGTATGACAACGCTTTAGGGGGAGCGTACGTGTGAGGGCGTGGTTTAGTGTCAGCGTACGGGTTAGGATTAGGGAACGTGTGAGGGTCAGGCTTCGGGGAAGTGTTAGGGTTAGGGTTCGGGCTAGGGTTAGGGTTAGGGTACTGGGGCGGTTTAGGGTCCAGGTGAGGTTACGACAACGCTTTAGGGGGAGCGTACGTGTGAGGGCACGGGATAGTGTCAGCGTACGGGTTAGGATTAGGGGACGGGTGAGGGTCAGGCTTCGGGGAAGGTTTAGGGTTAGGGTTCGGGCTAGGGTTAGGGTTAAGGGACGGGGACGGTTTCGGGTCCAGGTGAGGGTACGACAACGCTTTACGGGGAGCGTACACGTGAGGGCGCGGGTTAGTGTCAGTGTACGGGTTAGGATTAGGGGACGGGTGAGGGTCAGGCTTCGGGGAAGTGTTAGGGTTTGGGTTCGGGCTAGGGTTAGGGTTAGGGGACGGGTACGGTTTAGGGTCCAGGTGAGGGTACGACAACGCTTTAGGGGGAGCGTACGTGTGAGAGCGTGGGTTAGTGTCAGCGTACGGTTTAGGATTAGGGGACGGGTGAGTGTCAGGCTTCGGGGAAGGGTTAGGCTTAGGGTTCGGGCTAGGGTTAGGGTTAGGGGACGGGGACGGTTTAGGGTCCAGGTGAGGGTACGACAACGCTTTAGGGGGAGCGTACATGTGAGGGCGCGGGTTAGTGTCAGCGTACGGGTTAGGATTAGGGGACGGGTGAGGGTCAGGCTTCGGGGAAGGGTTAGGGTTAGGGTTCGGGCTAGGGTTAGGGTTAGGGGACGGGGACGGTTTAGGGTCCAGGTGAGGGTACGACAACGCTTTATGGGGAGCGTAAGCGTGAGGGCGCGGGTTAGTGTCAGCGTACGGGTTAGGATTAGGGGAAGGGTGAGTGTCAGGCTTCGGGGAAGGGTTAGGGTTAGGGTTCGGGCTAGGGTTAGGGTTAGGGTACGGGGACGGTTTAGGGTCCAGGTGAGGGTACGACAACGCTTTAGGGGGAGCGTATGTGTGAGGGCGCGGGTTAGTGTCAGCGTACGGGTTAGGATTAGGGGACAGGTGAGGGTCAGGCTTCTGGGAAGGGTTAGGGTTAGGGTTCGGGCTAGAGTTAGGGTTAGGGGACGGGGACGGTTTAGGGTCCAGGTGAGGGTACGACAACGCTTTAGGGGGAGCGTACGTGTGAGGGCGCGGGTTAGTGTCAGCGTACGGGTTAGGATTAGGGGAGAGGTGAGTGTCAGGCTTCGGGGAAGGGTTAGGGTTAGGGTTCGGGCTAGGGTTAGGGTTAGGGAACGGGGATGGTTTAGAGTCCAGGTGAGGGTACGACAACGCTTTAGGGGGAGCGTAGGCGTGAGGGCGCGGGTTAGTGTCAGAGTACGGGTTAGGATTAGGGGTCGGGTGAGGGTCAGGCTTCGGGGAAGGGTTAGGGTTAGGGTTCGGGCTAGGGTTAGGGTTAGGGGACTGGGACGGTTTAGGGTCCAGGTGAGGGTATGACAACGCTTTAGGGGGAGCGTACGTGTGAGGGCGCAGGTTAGTGTCAGCGTACGGGTTAGGATTAGGGGACGTGTGAGGGTCAGGCTTCGGGGAAGGGTTAGGGTTAGGGATCGGGCTAGGGTTAGGGTTAGGGGACTGGGGCGGTTTAGGGTCCAGGTGAGGGTACGACAACGCTTTAGGGGGAGCGTACGTGTGAGGGCGCGGGTTAGTGTCAGCGTACGGGTTAGGATTAGGGGACGGGTGAGGGTCAGGCTTCGGGGAAGGGTTAGGGTTAGGGTTCGGGCTAGGGTTAGGGTTAGGGGACGGGGACGGTTTAGGGTCCAGGTGAGGGTACGACAACGCTTAAGGGGGAGTGTACGTGTGAGGGCGCAGGTTAGTGTCAGCGTACGGGTTAGGATTAGGGGACGGGTGAGGGTCAGGCTTCGGGGAAGGGTTAGGGTTAGGGTTCGGGCTAGGGTTAGGGTTAGGGGACGGGGACGGTTTAGGGTCCAGGTGAGGGTACGACAACGCTTTAGGGGGAGCGTACGTGTGAGGGCGCGGGTTAGTGTCAGCGTACGGGTTAGGATTAGGGGAGAGGTGAGTGTCAGGCTTCGGGGAAGGGTTAGGGTTAGGGTTCGGGCTAGGGTTAGGGTTAGGGAACGGGGATGGTTTAGAGTCCAGGTGAGGGTACGACAACGCTTTAGGGGGAGCGTAGGCGTGAGGGCGCGGGTTAGTGTCAGAGTACGGGTTAGGATTAGGGGTCGGGTGAGGGTCAGGCTTCGGGGAAGGGTTAGGGTTAGGGTTCGGGCTAGGGTTAGGGTTAGGGGACTGGGACGGTTTAGGGTCCAGGTGAGGGTATGACAACGCTTTAGGGGGAGCGTACGTGTGAGGGCGCAGGTTAGTGTCAGCGTACGGGTTAGGATTAGGGGACGTGTGAGGGTCAGGCTTCGGGGAAGGGTTAGGGTTAGGGATCGGGCTAGGGTTAGGGTTAGGGGACTGGGGCGGTTTAGGGTCCAGGTGAGGGTACGACAACGCTTTAGGGGGAGCGTATGTGTGAGGGCGCGGGTTAGTGTCAGCGTACGGGTTAGGATTAGGGGACGGGTGAGGGTCAGGCTTCGGGGAAGGGTTAGGGTTAGGGTTCGGGCTAGGGTTAGGGTTAGGGGACGGGGACGGTTTAGGGTCCAGGTGAGGGTACGACAACGCTTAAGGGGGAGTGTACGTGTGAGGGCGCAGGTTAGTGTCAGCGTACGGGTTAGGATTAGGGGACGGGTGAGGGTCAGGCTTCGGGGAAGGGTTAGGGTTAGGGTTCGGGCTAGGGTTAGGGTTAGGGGACGGGGACGGTTTAGGGTCCAGGTGAGGGTACGACAACGCTTTATGGGGAGCGTACGCGTGAGGGAGCGGGTTAGTGTCAGCGTAAGGGTTAGGATTAGGGGACGGGTGAGGGTCAGGCTTCGGGGAAGTGTTAGGGTTTGGGTTCGGACTAGGGTTAGGGTTAGGGGACGGGGACGTTTTAGGGTCCAGGTGAGGGTACGACAACGCTTTAGGGGGAGCGTACGTGTGAGGGCGCGGGTTAGTGTCAGCGTACGGTTTAGTATTAGGGGACGGGTGAGGGTCAGGCTTCGGGGAACGGTTAGGGTTAGGGTTCGGGCTAGGGTTAGGGTTAGGGGACGGGGACGGTTTAGGGTCCAGGTGAGGGTACGACAACGGTTTAGGGGGAGCGTACGTGTGAGGGCGTGGGTTAGTGTCAGCGTACGGGTTAGGATTAGGGGACGGGTGAGGGTCAGGCTTCGGGGAAGTGTTAGGGTTATGGTTCGGGCTAGGGTTAGGGTTAGGGTACGGGGACGGTTTAGGATCCAGGTGAGGGTACGACAACGCTTAAGGGGGAGCGTACGTGTGAGGGCGCGGGATAGTGTCAGCGTACGGGTTAGGATTAAGGGACAGGTGAGTGTCAGGCTTCGGGGAAGGGTTAGGGTTAGGGTTCGGGCTAGGGTTAGGGTTAGGGAATGGGGACGGTTTAGAGTCCAGATGAGGGTACGACAACGCTTTAGGGGAGCGTAGGCGTGAGGGCACGGGTTAGTGTCAGCGTACGGTTTAGGATTAGGGGACGGGTGAGGGTCAGGCTTCGGGGAACGGTTAGGGTTAGGGTTCGGGCTAGGGTTAGGGTTAGGGGACGGGGACGGTTTAGGGTCCAGGTGAGTGTACGACAACGCTTTAGGGGGAGCGTACGTGTGAGGGCGCGGGTTAGTGTCAGCGTACGGGTTAGGATAAGGGGACGGGTGAGGGTCAGGCTTCGGGGAAGGGTTAGGGTTAGGGTTCGGGCTAGGGTTAGGGTTAGGGGACGGGGACTGTTTATGATCCAGGTGAGGGTACGACAACGCTTAAGGGGGAGCGTATGTGTGAGGGCGCGGGTTAGTGTCAGCGTACGGGTTAGGATTAAGGGACAGGTGAGTGTCAGGCTTCGGGGAAGGGTTAGGGTTAGGGTTCGGGCTAGGGTTAGGGTTAGGGGACGGGGACAGTTTAGGGTCCAGGTGAGGGTACGACAACGCTTTAGGGGGAGCGTACGTGTGAGGGCGCGTGTTAGTGTCAGCGTACGGGTTAGGATTAGGGACGGGTGAGGGTCAGGCTTCGGGGAAGGGTTAGGGTTAGGGTTCGGGCTAGGGTTAGGGGACGGGGACGGGGACGGTTTAGGGTCCAGGTGAGGGTACGACAACACTTAAGGGGGAGCGTACGTGTGAGGGCGCGGGTTAGTGTCAGCGTACGGGTTAGGATTAGGGGACGGGTGAGGGTCAGGCTTCGGGGAAGGGTTAGGGTTAGGGTTCGGGCTAGGGTTAGGCTTAGGGGACGGGGACGGTTTAGGGTACAGGTGAGGGTACGACAACGCTTTAGGGGGAGCGTACGTGTGAGGGCGCGGGTTAGTGTCAGCGTACGGGTTAGGATTAGGGGACGGGTGAGGGTCAGGCTTCGGGGAAGTGTTAGGATTATTGTTCGGGCTAGGGTTAGGGTTAGGGGACGGGGACGGTTTAGGGTCCAGGTGAGGGTACGACAACGCTTTAGGGGGAGCGTACGTGTGAGGGCGCGGGTTAGTGTCAGCGTACGGGTTAGGATTAGGGGACGGGTGAGGGTCAGGCTTCGGGGAAGGGTTAGGGTTAGGGTTCGGGCTAGGGTTGGGTTAGGGGACGGGGACGGTTTAGGGTCCAGGTGAGGGTACGACAACGCTTTAGGGGGAGCGTACGCGTGAGGGCGCGGGTTAGTGTCAGCGTACTGTTTAGGATTAGGGGACGGGTGAGGGTCAGGCTTCGGGGAAGGGTTAGGGTTCGGGTTCGGTGTAAGGTTAGCGTTAGGGGACGGGGACGGTTTAGGGTCCAGGTGAGGGTACGACAACGCTTTACGGGGAGCGTACACGTGAGGGCGCGGGTTAGTGTCAGTGTACGGGTTAGGATTAGGGGACGGGTGAGGGTCAGGCTTCGGGGAAGTGTTAGGGTTTGGGTTCGGACTAGGGTTAGGGTTAGGGGACGGGTACGGTTTAGGGTCCAGGTGAGGGTACGACAACGCTTTAGGGGGAGCGTACGTGTGAGAGCGTGGGTTAGTGTCAGCGTACGGTTTAGGATTAGGGGACGGGTGAGTGTCAGGCTTCGGGGAAGGGTTAGGCTTAGGGTTCGGGCTAGGGTTAGGGTTAGGGGACGGGGACGGTTAAGGGTCCAGGTGAGGGTACGACAACGCTTTAGGGGGAGCGTACATGTGAGGGCGCGGGTTAGTGTCAGCGTACGGGTTAGGATTAGGGGACGGGTGAGGGTCAGGCTTCGGGGAAGGGTTAGGGTTAGGGTTCGGGCTAGGGTTAGGGTTAGGGGACGGGGACGGTTTAGGGTCCAGGTGAGGGTACGACAACGCTTTATGGGGAGCGTAAGCGTGAGGGCGCGGGTTAGTGTCAGCGTACGGGTTAGGATTAGGGGACGGGTGAGTGTCAGGCTTCGGGGAAGGGTTAGGGTTAGGGTTCGGGCTAGGGTTAGGGTTAGGGTACGGGGACGGTTTAGGGTCCAGGTGAGGGTACGAGAACGCTTTAGGGGGAGCGTATGTGTGAGGGCGCGGGTTAGTGTCAGCGTACGGGTTAGGATTAGGGGACAGGTGAGGGTCAGGCTTCTGGGAAGGGTTAGGGTTAGGGTTCGGGCTAGAGTTAGGGTTAGGGGACGGGGACGGTTTAGGGTCCAGGTGAGGGTACGACAACGCTTTAGGGGGAGCGTACGTGTGAGGGCGCGGGTTAGTGTCACCGTACGGGTTAGGATTAGGGGAGAGGTGAGTGTCAGGCTTCGGGGAAGGGTTAGGGTTAGGGTTCGGGCTAGGGTTAGGGTTAGGGAACGGGGACGGTTTAGAGTCCAGGTGAGGGTACGACAACGCTTTAGGGGGAGCGTAGGCGTGAGGGCGCGGGTTAGTGTCAGCGTACGGGTTAGGATTAGGGGTCGGGTGAGGGTCAGGCTTCGGGGAAGGGTTAGGGTTAGGGATCGGGCTAGGGTTAGGGTTAGGGGACTGGGGCGGTTTAGGGTTCAGGTGAGGGTACGACAACGCTTTAGGGGGAGCGTACGTGTGAGGGCGCGGGTTAGTGTCAGCGTACGGGTTAGGATTAGGGGACGGGTGAGGGTCAGGCTTCGGGGAAGGGTTAGGGTTAGGGTTCGGGCTAGGGTTAGGGTTAGGGGACGGGGACGGTTTAGGGTCCAGGTGAGGGTACGACAACGCTTAAGGGGGAGCGTACGTGTGAGGGCGCAGGTTAGTGTCAGCGTACGGGTTAGGATTAGGGGACGGGTGAGGGTCAGGCTTCGGGGAAGGGTTAGGGTTAGGGTTCGGGCTAGGGTTAGGGTTAGGGGACGGGGACGGTTTAGGGTCCAGGTGAGGGTACGACAACGCTTTATGGGGAGCGTACGCGTGAGGGAGCGGGTTAGTGTCAGCGTACGGGTTAGGATTAAGGGACGGGTGAGGGTCAGGCTTCGGGAAACGGTTAGGGTTAGGGTTCGGGCTAGGGTTAGGGTTAGGGGACGGGGAAGGTTTAGGGTCCAGGTGAGGGTACGACAACGCTTTAGGGGGAGCGTACGTGTGAGGGCGCGGGTTAGTGTCAGCGTACGGGTTAGGATAAGGGGCGGGTGAGGGTCAGGCTTCGGGGAAGGGTTAGGGTTAGGGTTCGGGCTAGGGTTAGGGTTAGGGGACGGGGACTGTTTAGGATCCAGGTGAGGGTACGACAACGCTTAAGGGGGAGCGTATGTGTGAGGTCGCGGGTTAGTGTCAGCGTACGGGTTAGGATTAAGGGACAGGTGAGTGTCAGGCTTCGGGGAAGGGTTAGGGTTAGGGTTCGGGCTAGAGTTAGGGTTAGGGGACGGGGACGGTTTAGGGTCCAGGTGAGGGTACGACAACGCTTTAGGGGGAGCGTACGTGTGAGGGCGCGTGTTAGTGTCAGCGTACGGGTTAGGATTAGGGACGGGTGAGGGTCAGGCTTCGGGGAAGGGTTAGGGTTAGGGTTCGGGCTAGGGTTAGGTTTAGGGGACGGGGACGGTTTAGGGTCCAGGTGAGGGTACGACAACACTTAAGGGGGAGCGTACGTGTGAGGGCGCGGGTTAGTGTCAGCGTACGGGTTAGGATTAGGGGACGCGTGAGGGTCAGGCTTCGGGGAAGGGTTAGGGTTAGGGTTCGGGCTAGGGTTAGGGTTAGGGAACGGGGACGGTTTAGAGTCCAGATGAGGGTACGACAACGCTTTAGGGGGAGCGTAGGCGTGAGGGCGCGGGTTAGTGTCAGCGTACGGGTTAGGATTAGGGGACGGGTGAGGGTCAGGCTTCGGGGAAGGGTTAGGGTTAGGGTTCGGGCTAGGGTTAGGGTTAGGTGACGGGGACGGTTTAGGGTCCACGTGAGGGTATGACAACGCTTTAGGGGGAGCGTACGTGTGAGGGCGTGGGTTAGTGTCAGCGTACGGGTTAGGATTAGGGAACGTGTGAGGGTCAGGCTTCGGGGAAGTGTTAGGGTTAGGGTTCGGGCTAGGGTTAGGGTTAGGGTACTGGGGCGGTTTAGGGTCCAGGTGAGGGTACGACAACGCTTTAGGGGGAGCGTACGTGTGAGGGCACGGGATAGTGTCAGCGTACGGGTTAGGATTAGGGGACGGGTGAGGGTCAGGCTTCGGGGAAGGTTTAGGGTTAGGGTTCGGGCTAGGGTTAGGGTTAGGGGACGGGGACGGTTTCGGGTCCAGGTGAGGGTACGACAACGCTTTACGGGGAGCGTACACGTGAGGGCGCGGGTTAGTGTCAGTGTACGGGTTAGGATTAGGGGACGGGTGAGGGTCAGGCTTCGGGGAAGTGTTAGGGTTTGGGTTCGCGCTAGGGTTAGGGTTAGGGGACGGGTACGGTTTAGGGTCCAGGTGAGGGTACGACAACGCTTTAGGGGGAGCGTACGTGTGAGAGCGTGGGTTAGTGTCAGCGTACGGTTTAGGATTAGGGGACGGGTGAGTGTCAGGCTTCGGGGAAGGGTTAGGCTTAGGGTTCGGGCTAGGGTTAGGGTTAGGGGACGGGGACGGTTTAGGGTCCAGGTGAGGGTACGACAACGCTTTAGGGGGAGCGTACATGTGAGGGCGCGGGTTAGTGTCAGCGTACGGGTTAGGATTAGGGGACGGGTGAGGGTCAGGCTTCGGGGAAGGGTTAGGGTTAGGGTTCGGGCTAGGGTTAGGGTTAGGGGACGGGGACGGTTTAGGGTCCAGGTGAGGGTACGACAACGCTTTATGGGGAGCGTAAGCGTGAGGGCGCGGGTTAGTGTCAGCGTACGGGTTAGGATTAGGGGACGGGTGAGTGTCAGGCTTCGGGGAAGGGTTAGGGTTAGGGTTCGGGCTAGGGTTAGGGTTAGGGTACGGGGACGGTTTAGGGTCCAGGTGAGGGTACGACAACGCTTTAGGGGGAGCGTATGTGTGAGGGCGCGGGTTAGTGTCAGCGTACGGGTTAGGATTAGGGGACAGGTGAGGGTCAGGCTTCTGGGAAGGGTTAGGGTTAGGGTTCGGGCTAGAGTTAGGGTTAGGGGACGGGGACGGTTTAGGGTCCAGGTGAGGGTACGACAACGCTTTAGGGGGAGCGTACGTGTGAGAGCGCGGGTTAGTGTCAGCGTAAGGGTTAGGATTAGGGGAGAGGTGAGTGTCAGGCTTCGGGGAAGGGTTAGGGTTAGGGTTCGGGCTAGGGTTAGGGTTAGGGAACGGGGACGGTTTAGAGTCCAGGTGAGGGTACGACAACGCTTTAGGGGGAGCGTACGTGTGAGGGCGCGGGTTAGTGTCAGCGTACGGGTTAGGATTAGGGGACGGGTGAGGGTCAGGCTTCGGGGAAGGGTTAGGGTTAGGGTTCGGGCTAGGGTTAGGGTTAGGGGACGGGGACGGTTTAGGGTCCAGGTGAGGGTACGACAACGCTTAAGGGGGAGTGTACGTGTGAGGGCGCAGGTTAGTGTCAGCGTACGGGTTAGGATTAGGGGACGGGTGAGGGTCAGGCTTCGGGGAAGGGTTAGGGTTAGGGTTCGGGCTAGGGTTAGGGTTAGGGGACGGGGACGGTTTAGGGTCCAGGTGACGGTACGACAACGCTTTATGGGGAGCGTACGCGTGAGGGAGCGGGTTAGTGTCAGCGTAAGGGTTAGGATTATGGGACGGGTGAGGGTCAGGCTTCGGGGAAGTGTTAGGGTTTGGGTTCGGACTAGGGTTAGGGTTAGGGGACGGGGACGGTTTAGGGTCCAGGTGAGGGTACGACAACGCTTTAGGGGGAGCGTACGTGTGAGGGCGCGGGTTAGTGTCAGCGTACGGTTTAGTATTAGGGGACGGGTGAGGGTCAGGCTTCGGGGAACGGTTAGGGTTAGGGTTCGGGCTAGGGTTAGGGTTAGGGGACGGGGACGGTTTAGGGTCCAGGTGAGGGTACGACAACGCTTTAGGGGGAGCGTACGTGTGAGGGCGTGGGTTAGTGTCAGCGTACGGGTTAGGATTAGGGGACGGGTGAGGGTCAGGCTTCGGGGAAGTGTTAGGGTTATGGTTCGGGCTAGGGTTAGGGTTAGGGTACGGGGACGGTTTAGGATCCAGGTGAGGGTACGACAACGCTTAAGGGGGAGCGTACGTGTGAGGGCGCGGGATAGTGTCAGCGTACGGGTTAGGATTAAGGGACAGGTGAGTGTCAGGCTTCGGGGAAGGGTTAGGGTTAGGGTTCGGGCTAGGGTTAGGGTTAGGGAATGGGGACGGTTTAGAGTCCAGATGAGGGTACGACAACGCTTTAGGGGAGCGTAGGCGTGAGGGCACGGGTTAGTGTCAGCGTACGGTTTAGGATTAGGGGACGGGTGAGGGTCAGGCTTCGGGGAACGGTTAGGGTTAGGGTTCGGGCTAGGGTTAGGGTTAGGGGACGGGGACGGTTTAGGGTCCAGGTGAGTGTACGACAATGCTTTAGGGGGAGCGTACGTGTGAGGGCGCGGGTTAGTGTCAGCGTACGGGTTAGGATAAGGGGACGGGTGAGGGTCAGGCTTCGGGGAAGGGTTAGGGTTAGGGTTCGGGCTAGGGTTAGGGTTAGGGGACGGGGACTGTTTATGATCCAGGTGAGGGTACGACAACGCTTAAGGGGGAGCGTATGTGTGAGGGCGCGGGTTAGTGTCAGCGTACGGGTTAGGATTAAGGGACAGGTGAGTGTCAGGCTTCGGGGAAGGGTTAGGGTTAGGGTTCGGGCTAGGGTTAGGGTTAGGGGACGGGGACGGTTTAGGGTCCAGGTGAGGGTACGACAACGCTTTAGGGGGAGCGTACGTGTGAGGGCGCGTGTTAGTGTCAGCGTACGGGTTAGGATTAGGGACGGGTGAGGGTCAGGCTTCGGGGAAGGGTTAGGGTTAGGGTTCGGGCTAGGGTTAGGGGACGGGGACGGGGACGGTTTAGGGTCCAGGTGAGGGTACGACAACACTTAAGGGGGAGCGTACGTGTGAGGGCGTGGGTTAGTGTCAGCGTACGGGTTAGGATTAGGGGACGGGTGAGGGTCAGGCTTCGGGGAAGGGTTAGGGTTAGGGTTCGGGCTAGGGTTAGGCTTAGGGGACGGGGACGGTTTAGGGTACAGGTGAGGGTACGACAACGCTTTAGGGGGAGCGTACGTGTGAGGGCGCGGGTTAGTGTCAGCGTACGGGTTAGGATTAGGGGACGGGTGAGGGTCAGGCTTCGGGGAAGTGTTAGGATTATTGTTCGGGCTAGGGTTAGGGTTAGGGGACGGGGACGGTTTAGGGTCCAGGTGAGGGTACGACAACGCTTTAGGGGGAGCGTACGTGTGAGGGCGCGGGTTAGTGTCAGCGTACGGGTTAGGATTAGGGGACGGGTGAGGGTCAGGCTTCGGGGAAGGGTTAGGGTTAGGGTTCGGGCTAGGGTTGGGTTAGGGGACGGGGACGGTTTAGGGTCCAGGTGAGGGTACGACAACGCTTTAGGGGGAGCGTACGCGTGAGGGCGCGGGTTAGTGTCAGCGTACTGGTTAGGATTAGGGGACGGGTGAGGGTCAGGCTTCGGGGAAGGGTTAGGGTTCGGGTTCGGTGTAAGGTTAGCGTTAGGGGACGGGGACGGTTTAGGGTCCAGGTGAGGGTACGACAACGCTTTACGGGGAGCGTACACGTGAGGGCGCGGGTTAGTGTCAGTGTACGGGTTAGGATTAGGGGACGGGTGAGGGTCAGGCTTCGGGGAAGTGTTAGGGTTTGGGTTCGGGCTAGGGTTAGGGTTAGGGGACGGGTACGGTTTAGGGTCCAGGTGAGGGTACGACAACGCTTTAGGGGGAGCGTACGTGTGAGAGCGTGGGTTAGTGTCAGCGTACGGTTTAGGATTAGGGGACGGGTGAGTGTCAGGCTTCGGGGAAGGGTTAGGCTTAGGGTTCGGGCTAGGGTTAGGGTTATAGGACGGGGACGGTTAAGGGTCCAGGTGAGGGTACGACAACGCTTTAGGGGGAGCGTACATGTGAGGGCGCGGGTTAGTGTCAGCGTACGGGTTAGGATTAGGGGACGGGTGAGGGTCAGGCTTCGGGGAAGGGTTAGGGTTAGGGTTCGGGCTAGGGTTAGGGTTAGGGGACGGGGACGGTTTAGGGTCCAGGTGAGGGTACGACAACGCTTTATGGGGAGCGTAAGCGTGAGGGCGCGGGTTAGTGTCAGCGTACGGGTTAGGATTAGGGGACGGGTGAGTGTCAGGCTTCGGGGAAGGGTTAGGGTTAGGGTTCGGGCTAGGGTTAGGGTTAGGGTACGGGGATGGTTTAGGGTCCAGGTGAGGGTACGACAACGCTTTAGGGGGAGCGTATGTGTGAGGGCGCGGGTTAGTGTCAGCGTACGGGTTAGGATTAGGGGACAGGTGAGGGTCAGGCTTCTGGGAAGGGTTAGGGTTAGGGTTCGGGCTAGGGTTAGGGTTAGGGAACGGGGACGGTTTAGAGTCCAGGTGAGGGTACGACAACGCTTTAGGGGGAGCGTAGGCGTGAGGGCGCGGGTTAGTGTCAGAGTACGGGTTAGGATTAGGGGTCGGGTGAGGGTCAGGCTTCGGGGAAGGGTTAGGGTTAGGGATCGGGCTAGGGTTAGGTTTAGGGGACTGGGGCGGTTTAGGGTCAAGGTGAGGGTACGACAACGCTTTAGGGGGAGCGTACGTGTGAGGGCGCGGGTTAGTGTCAGCGTACGGGTTAGGATTAGGGGACGGGTGAGGGTCAGGCTTCGGGGAAGGGTTAGGGTTAGGGTTCGGGCTAGGGTTAGGGTTAGGGGACGGGGACGGTTTAGGGTCCAGGTGAGTGTACGACAACGCTTAAGGGGGAGCGTACGTGTGAGGGCGCAGGTTAGTGTCAGCGTACGGGTTAGGATTAGGGGACGGGTGAGGGTCAGGCTTCGGGGAAGGGTTAGGGTTAGGGTTCGGGCTAGGGTTAGGGTTAGGGGACGGGGACGGTTTAGGGTCCAGGTGAGGGTACGACAACGCTTTATGGGGAGCGTACGCGTGAGGGAGCGGGTTAGTGTCAGCGTACGGGTTAGGATTAGGGGACGGGTGAGGGTCAGGCTTCGGGGAACGGTTAGGGTTAGGGTTCGGGCTAGGGTTAGGGTTAGGGGACGGGGACGGTTTAGGGTCCAGGTGAGGGTACGACAACGCTTTAGGGGGAGCGTACGTGTGAGGGCGCGGGTTAGTGTCAGCGTACGGGTTAGGATAAGGGGACGGGTGAGGGTCAGGCTTCGGGGAAGGGTTAGGGTTAGGGTTCGGGCTAGGGTTAGGGTTAGGGGACGGGGACTGTTTAGGATCCAGGTGAGGGTACGACAACGCTTAAGGGGGAGCGTATGTGTGAGGGCGCGGGTTAGTGTCAGCGTACGGGTTAGGATTAAGGGACAGGTGAGTGTCAGGCTTCGGGGAAGGGTTAGGGTTAGGGGTCGGGCTAGAGTTAGGGTTAGGGGACGGGGACGGTTTAGGGTCCAGGTGAGGGTACGACAACGCTTTAGGGGGAGCGTACGTGTGAGGGCGCGTGTTAGTGTCAGCGTACGGGTTAGGATTAGGGACGGGTGAGGGTCAGGCTTCGGGGAAGGGTTAGGGTTAGGGTTCGGGCTAGGGTTAGGGTTAGGGGACGGGGACGGTTTAGGGTCCAGGTGAGGGTACGACAACACTTAAGGGGGAGCGTACGTGTGAGGGCGCGGGTTAGTGTCAGCGTACGGGTTAGGATTAGGGGACGGGTGAGGGTCAGGCTTCGGGGAAGGGTTAGGTTTAGGGTTCGGGCTAGGGTTAGGGTTAGGGGACGGGGACGGTTTAGGGTCCAGGTGAGGGTACGACAACGCTTTAGGGGGAGCGTACGTGTGAGGGCGCGGGTAAGTGTCAGCGTACGGGTTAGGATTAGGGGACGGGTGAGGGTCAGGCTTCGGGGAAGGGTTAGGGTTAGGGTTCGGGCTAGGGTTAGGGTTAGGGAACGGGGACGGTTTAGAGTCCAGATGAGGGTACGACAACGCTTTAGGGGGAGCGTAGGCGTGAGGGCGCGGGTTAGTGTCAGCGTACGGGTTAGGATTAGGGGACGGGTGAGGGTCAGGCTTCGGGGAAGGGTTAGGGTTAGGGTTCGGGCTAGGGTTAGGGTTAGGGGACGGGGACGGTTTAGGGTCCAGGTGAGGGTATGACAACGCTTTAGGGGGAGCGTACGTGTGAGGGCGTGGGTTAGTGTCAGCGTACGGGTTAGGATTAGGGAACGTGTGAGGGTCAGGCTTCGGGGAAGTGTTAGGGTTAGGGTTCGGGCTAGGGTTAGGGTTAGGGTACTGGGGCGGTTTAGGGTCCAGGTGAGGGTACGACAACGCTTTAGGGGGAGCGTACGTGTGAGGGCACGGGGTAGTGTCAGCGTACGGGTTAGGATTAGGGGACGGGTGAGGGTCAGGCTTCGGGGAAGGTTTAGGGTTAGGGTTCGGGCTAGGGTTAGGGTTAGGGGACGGGGACGGTTTCGGGTCCAGGTGAGGGTACGACAACGCTTTACGGGGAGCGTACACGTGAGGGCGCGGGTTAGTGTCAGTGTACGGGTTAGGATTAGGGGACGGGTGAGGGTCAGGCTTCGGGGAAGTGTTAGGGTTTGGGTTCGGGCTAGGGTTAGGGTTAGGGGACGGGTACGGTTTAGGGTCCAGGTGAGGGTACGACAACGCTTTAGGGGGAGCGTACGTGTGAGAGCGTGGGTTAGTGTCAGCGTACGGTTTAGGATTAGGGGACGGGTGAGTGTCAGGCTTCGGGGAAGGGTTAGGCTTAGGGTTCGGGCTAGGGTTAGGGTTAGGGGACGGGGACGGTTTAGGGTCCAGGTGAGGGTACGACAACGCTTTAGGGGGAGCGTACATGTGAGGGCGCGGGTTAGTGTCAGCGTACGGGTTAGGATTAGGGGACGGGTGAGGGTCAGGCTTCGGGGAAGGGTTAGGGTTAGGGTTCGGGCTACGGTTAGGGTTAGGGGACGGGGACGGTTTAGGGTCCAGGTGAGGGTACGACAACGCTTTATGGGGAGCGTAAGCGTGAGGGCGCGGGTTAGTGTCAGCGTACGGGTTAGGATTAGGGGACGGGTGAGAGTCAGGCTTCGGGGAAGGGTTAGGGTTAGGGTTCGGGCTAGGGTTAGGGTTAGGGTACGGGGATGGTTTAGGGTCCAGGTGAGGGTACGACAACGCTTTAGGGGGAGCGTATGTGTGAGGGCGCGGGTTAGTGTCAGCGTACGGGTTAGGATTAGGGGACAGGTGAGGGTCAGGCTTCTGGGAAGGGTTAGGGTTAGGGTTCGGGCTAGAGTTAGGGTTAGGGGACGGGGACGGTTTAGGGTCCAGGTGAGGGTACGACAACGCTTTAGGGGGAGCGTACGTGTGAGGGCGCGGGTTAGTGTCAGCGTACGGGTTAGGATTAGGGGAGAGGTGAGTGTCAGGCTTCGGGGAAGGGTTAGGGTTAGGGTTCGGGCTAGGGTTAGGGTTAGGGAACGGGGACGGTTTAGAGTCCAGGTGAGGGTACGACAACGCTTTAGGGGGAGCGTAGGCGTGAGGGCGCGGGTTAGTGTCAGAGTACGGGTTAGGATTAGGGGTCGGGTGAGGGTCAGGCTTCGGGGAAGGGTTAGGGTTAGGGTTCGGGCTAGGGTTAGGGTTAGGGGACTGGGACGGTTTAGGGTCCAGGTGAAGGTATGACAACGCTTTAGGGGGAGCGTACGTGTGAGGGCGCGGGTTAGTGTCAGCGTACGGGTTAGGATTAGGGGACGTGTGAGGGTCAGGCTTCGGGGAAGGGTTAGGGTTAGGGATCGGGCTAGGGTTAGGGTTAGGGGACTGGGGCGGTTTAGGGTCCAGGTGAGGGTACGACAACGCTTTAGGGGGAGCGTACGTGTGAGGGCGCGGGTTAGTGTCAGCGTACGGGTTAGGATTAGGGGACGGGTGAGGGTCAGGCTTCGGGGAAGGGTTAGGGTTAGGGTTCGG
Source organism: Grampus griseus (assembly GCF_964374135.1). Taxonomy (NCBI): domain Eukaryota; kingdom Metazoa; phylum Chordata; class Mammalia; order Artiodactyla; family Delphinidae; genus Grampus; species Grampus griseus. The sequence goes on along the minus strand of NW_028133195.1, from coordinate 56,867 downwards.
GCTAGGGTTAGGGTTAGGGGACGGGGACGGTTTAGGTTCCAGGTGAGGGTACGACAACGCTTAAGGGGGAGTGTACGTGTGAGGGCGCAGGTTAGTGTCAGCGTACGGGTTAGGATTAGGGGACGGGTGAGGGTCAGGCTTCGGGGAAGGGTTAGGGTTAGGGTTCGGGCTAGGGTTAGGGTTAGGGGACGGGGACGGTTTAGGGTCCAGGTGAGGGTACGACAACGCTTTATGGGGAGCGTACGCGTGAGGGAGCGTGTTAGTGTCAGCGTAAGGGTTAGGATTAGGGGACGGGTGAGGGTCAGGCTTCGGGGAAGTGTTAGGGTTTGGGTTCGGACTAGGGTTAGGGTTAGGGGACGGGGACGGTTTAGGGTCCAGGTGAGGGTACGACAACGCTTTAGGGGGAGCGTACGTGTGAGGGCGCGGGTTAGTGTCAGCGTACGGTTTAGTATTAGGGGACGGGTGAGGATCAGGCTTCGGGGAACGGTTAGGGTTAGGGTTCGGGCTAGGGTTAGGGTTAGGGGACGGGGACGGTTTAGGGTCCAGGTGAGGGTACGACAACGCTTTAGGGGGAGCGTACGTGTGAGGGCGTGGGTTAGTGTCAGCGTACGGGTTAGGATTAGGGGACGGGTGAGGGTCAGGCTTCGGGGAAGTGTTAGGGTTATGGTTCGGGCTAGGGTTAGGGTTAGGGTACGGGGACGGTTTAGGATCCAGGTGAGGGTACGACAACGCTTAAGGGGGAGCGTACGTGTGAGGGCGCGGGATAGTGTCAGCGTACGGGTTAGGATTAAGGGACAGGTGAGTGTCAGGCTTCGGGGAAGGGTTAGGGTTAGGGTTCGGGCTAGGGTTAGGGTTAGGGAATGGGGACGGTTTAGAGTCCAGATGAGGGTACGACAACGCTTTAGGGGAGCGTAGGCGTGAGGGCACGGGTTAGTGTCAGCGTACGGTTTAGGATTAGGGGACGGGTGAGGGTCAGGCTTCGGGGAACGGTTAGGGTTAGGGTTCGGGCTAGGGTTAGGGTTAGGGGACGGGGACGGTTTAGGGTCCAGGTGAGTGTACGACAACGCTTTAGGGGGAGCGTACGTGTGAGGGCGCGGGTTAGTGTCAGCGTACGGGTTAGGATAAGGGGACGGGTGAGGGTCAGGCTTCGGGGAAGGGTTAGGGTTAGGGTTCGGGCTAGGGTTAGGGTTAGGGGACGGGGACTGTTTATGATCCAGGTGAGGGTACGACAACGCTTAAGGGGGAGCGTATGTGTGAGGGCGCGGGTTAGTGTCAGCGTACGGGTTAGGATTAAGGGACAGGTGAGTGTCAGGCTTCGGGGAAGGGTTAGGGTTAGGGTTCGGGCTAGAGTTAGGGTTAGGGGACGGGGACGGTTTAGGGTCCAGGTGAGGGTACGACAACGCTTTAGGGGGAGCGTACGTGTGAGGGCGCGTGTTAGTGTCAGCGTACGGGTTAGGATTAGGGACGGGTGAGGGTCAGGCTTCGGGGAAGGGTTAGGGTTAGGGTTCGGGCTAGGGTTAGGGGATGGGGACGGGGACGGTTTAGGGTCCAGGTGAGGGTACGACAACACTTAAGGGGGAGCGTACGTGTGAGGGCGCGGGTTAGTGTCAGCGTACGGGTTAGGATTAGGGGACGGGTGAGGGTCAGGCTTCGGGGAAGGGTTAGGGTTAGGGTTCGGGCTACGGTTAGGCTTAGGGGACGGGGACGGTTTAGGGTACAGGTGAGGGTACGACAACGCTTTAGGGGGAGCGTACGTGTGAGGGCGCGGGTTAGTGTCAGCGTACGGGTTAGGATTAGGGGACGGGTGAGGGTCAGGCTTCGGGGAAGTGTTAGGATTATTGTTCGGGCTAGGGTTAGGGTTAGGGGACGGGGACGGTTTAGGGTCCAGGTGAGGGTACGACAACGCTTTAGGGGGAGCGTACGTGTGAGGGCGCGGGTTAGTGTCAGCGTACGGGTTAGGATTAGGGGACGGGTGAGGGTCAGGCTTCGGGGAAGGGTTAGGGTTAGGGTTCGGGCTAGGGTTGGGTTAGGGGACGGGGACGGTTTAGGGTCCAGGTGAGGGTACGACAATGCTTTAGGGGGAGCGTACGCGTGAGGGCGCGGTTTAGTGTCAGCGTACTGGTTAGGATTAGGGGACGGGTGAGGGTCAGGCTTCGGGGAAGGGTTAGGGTTCGGGTTCGGTGTAAGGTTAGCGTTAGGGGACGGGGACGGTTTAGGGTCCAGGTGAGGGTACGACAACGCTTTATGGGGAGCGTACACGTGAGGGCGTGGGTTAGTGTCAGCGTACGGGTTAGGATTAGGGGACAGGTGAGGGTCAGGCTTCGGGGAAGTGTTAGGGTTAGGGTTCGGGCTAGGGTTAGGGTTAGGGGACTGGGACGGTTTAGGGTCCAGGTAAGGTTACGACAACACTTTAGGGGGAGCGTATGTGTGAGGGCGCGGGTTAGTGTCAGCGTACGGGTTAGGATTAGGTGACAGGTGAGGGTCAGGCTTCGGGGAAGTGTTAGGGTTAGGGTTCGGGCTAGGGTTAGGGTTAGGGGACGGGGACGGTTTAGGGTCCAGGTGAGGGTACGACAACGCTTTAGGAGGAGCGTACGTGTGAGGGCGCGGGTTAGTGTCAACGTACAGGTTAGGATTAGGGGACAGGTGAGGGTCAGGCTTCGGGGAAGGGTTAGGGTTAGGGTTCGGGCTAGAGTTAGGGTTAGGGGACGGGGACGGTTTAGGGTCCAGGTGAGGGTACGACAACGCTCTAGGGGGAGCGTAGGCGTGAGGGCGCGGGTTAGTGTCAGCGTACGGGTTAGGATTAGGGGACGGGTGAGGGTCAGGCTTCGGGGAAGGGTTAGGGTTAGGGTTCGGGCTAGGGTTAGGGTTAGGGGACGGGGACGGTTTAGGGTCCAGGTGAGGGTATGACAACGCTTTAGGGGGAGCGTACGTGTGAGGGCGCGGGTTAGTGTCAGCGTACGGGTTAGGATTAGGGGACGTGTGAGGGTCAGGCTTCGGGGAAGGGTTAGGGTTAGGGTTCGGGCTAGGGTTAGGGTTAGGGGACGGGGACGGTTTAGGGTCCAGGTGAGGGTACGACAACGCTTTAGGGGGAGCGTACGCATGAGGGCGCGGGTTAGTGTCAGCGTACGGGTTAGGATTAGGGGACGGGTGAGGGTCAGGCTTCGGGGAAGTGTTAGGGTTTGGGTTCGGGCTAGGTTTAGGGTTAGGGGACGGGTACGGTTTAGGGTCCAGGTGAGGGTACGACAACGCTTTAGGGGGAGCGTACGTGTGAGGGCGCGGGTTAGTGTCAGCGTACGGGTTAGGTTTAGGGGACGGGTGAGGGTCAGGCTTCGGGGAAGGGTTAGGGTTAGGGTTCGGGCTAGGGTTAGGGTTAGGGGACGGGGACGGTTTAGGGTCCAGATGAGGGTACGACAACGCTTTAGGGGGAGCGTACGTGTGAGGGCGCGGGTTAGTGTCAGCGTACGGGTTAGGATTAGGGGACGGGTGAGGGTCAGGCTTCGGGGAAGGGTTAGGGTTAGGGTTCGGGCTAGGGTTAGGGTTAGGGGACGGGGACGGTTTAGGGTCCAGGTGAGGGTACGACAACGCTTTAGGGGGAGCGTACGTGTGAGGGCGCGGGTTAGTGTCAGCGTACGGGTTAGGATTAGGGGACGTGTGAGGGTCAGGCTTCGGGGAAGAGTTAGGGTTAGGGTTCGGGCTAGGGTTAGGGTTAGGGGACTGGGGCGGTTTAGGGTCCAGGTGAGGGTACGACAACGCTTTAGGGGGAGCGTACGCGTGAGGGCGCGGGTTAGTGTCAGCGTACGGGTTAGGATTAGGGGACGGGTGAGGGTCAGGCTTCGGGGAAGGGTTAGGGTTTGGGTTCGGGCTAGGGTTAGGGTTAGGGGACGGGTACGGTTTAGGGTCCAGGTGAGGGTACGACAACGCTTTAGGGGGAGCGTACGTGTGAGGGCGCGGGTTAGTGTCAGCGTACGGGTTAGGATTAGGGGACGGGTGAGGGTCAGGCTTCGGGGAAGGGTTAGGGTTAGGGTTCGGGCTAGGGTTAGGGTTAGGGGACGGGGACGGTTTAGGGTCCAGATGAGGGTACGACAACGCTTTAGGGGGAGCGTACGTTTGAGGGCGCGGGTTAGTGTCAGCGTACGGGTTAGGATTAGGGGACGGGTGAGGGTCAGGCTTCAGGGAAGGGTTAGGGTTAGGGTTCGGGCTAGGGTTAGGGTTAGGGGACGGGGACGGTTTAGGGTCCAGGTGAGGGTACGACAACGCTTTAGGGGGAGCGTACGTGTGAGGGCGCGGGTTAGTGTCAGCGTACGGTTTAGTATTAGGGGACGGGTGAGGGTCAGGCTTCGGGGAACGGTTAGGGTTAGGGTTCGGGCTAGGGTTAGGGTTAGGGGACGGGGACGGTTTAGGGTCCAGGTGAGGGTACGACAACGCTTTAGGGGGAGCGTACGTGTGAGTGCGCGGGTTAGTGTCAGCGTACGGTTTAGGATTAGGGGACGGGTGAGGGTCAGGCTTCGGGGAAGGTTTAGGGTTATGGTTCGGGCTAGGGTTAGGGTTAGGGGACGGGGACGGTTTAGGGTCCAGGTGAGGGTACGACAACACTTAAGGGGAAGCGTACGTGTGAGGGCGCGGGTTAGTGTCAGCGTACAGGTTAGGATTAGGGGACGGGTGAGGGTCAGGCTTCGGGGAAGCGTTAGGGTTAGGGTTCGGGCTAGGGTTAGGGTTAGGGGACGGGGACGGTTTAGGGTCCAGGTGAGGGTACGACAACGCTTTAGGGAGAGCGTACGTGTGAGGGCGCGTGTTAGTGTCAGCGTACGGGTTAGGATTAGGGGACGGGTGAGGGTCAGGCTTCGGGGAAGGGTTAGGGTTAGGGTTCGGGCTAGGGTTAGGGTTAGGGGACGGGGACGGTTTAGGGTCCTGGTGAGGGTACGACAACGCTTTAGGGGGAGCGTACGCGTGAGGGCGCGGGTTAGTGTCAGCGTACGGGTTAGGATTAGGGGACGGGTGAGGGTCAGGCTTCGGGGAAGGGTTAGGGTTAGGGTTCGGGCTAGGGTTAGGGTTAGGGGACGGGGACGGTTTAGGGTCCAGGTGTGTGTACGACAACACTTAAGGGGGAGCGTACGTGTGAGGGCGCGGGTTAGTGTCAGCGTACGGGTTAAGATTTGGGGACGTGTGAGGGTCAGGCTTCGGGGAAGCGTTAGGGTTAGGGTTCGGGCTAGGGTTAGGGTTAGGGGACGGGGACGGTTTAGGGTCCAGGTGAGGGTACGACAACGCTTTAGGGGGAGCGTACGTGTGAGGGCGCGGGTTACTGTCAGCGTACGGGTTAGGATTAGGGGACGGGTGAGGGTCAGGCTTCGGGGAAGGGTTAGGGTTAGGGTTCGGGCTAGGATTAGGGTTAGGGGACGGGGACGGTTTAGGGTCCAGGTGAGGGTACGACAACGCTTTAGGGGGAGCGTACGCGTGAGGGCGCGGGTTAGTGTCAGTGTACGGGTTAGTATTAGGGGACGGGTGAGGGTCAGGCTTCGGGGAAGGGTTAGGGTTAGGGTTCGGGCTAGGGTTAGGGTTAGGGGACGGGGATGGTTTAGGTTCCAGGTGAGGGTACGACATCGCTTTAGGGGGAGCGTACGCGTGAGGGCGCGGGTTAGTGTCAGCGTACGGGTTAGGATTAGGGGACGGGTGAGGGTCAGGCTTCGGGGAAGGGTTAGGGTTTGGGTTCGGGCTAGGTTTAGGGTTAGGGGACGGGTACGGTTTAGGGTCCAGGTGAGGGTACGACAACGCTTTAGGGGGAGCGTACGTGTGAGGGCGCGGGTTAGTGTCAGCGTACGGGTTAGGATTAGGGGACGGGTGAGGGTCAGGCTTCGGGGAAGGGTTAGGGTTAGGGTTCGGGCTAGGGTTAGGGTTAGGGGACGGGGACGGTTTAGGGTCCAGATGAGGGTACGACAACGCTTTAGGGGGAGCGTACGTGTGAGGGCGCGGGTTAGTGTCAGCGTACGGGTTAGGATTAGGGGACGGGTGAGGGTCAGGCTTCAGGGAAGGGTTAGGGTTAGGGTTCGGGCTAGGGTTAGGGTTAGGGGACGGGGACGGTTTAGGGTCCAGGTGAGGGTACGACAACGCTTTAGGGGGAGCGTACGTGTGAGGGCGCGGGTTAGTGTCAGCGTACGGTTTAGTATTAGGGGACAGGTGAGGGTCAGGCTTCGGGGAACGGTTAGGGTTAGGGTTCGGGCTACGGTTAAGGTTAGGGGACGGGGACGGTTTAGGGTCCAGGTGAGGGTACGACAACGCTTTAGGGGGAGCGTACGTGTGAGGGCGCGGGTTAGTGTCAGCGTACGGGTTAGGATTAGGGGACGGGTGAGGGTCAGGCTTCGGGGAAGGGTTAGGGTTATGGTTCGGGCTAGGGTTAGGGTTAGGGGACGGGGACGGTTTAGGGTCCAGATGAGGGTACGACAACAATTAAGGGGAAGCGTACGTGTGAGGGCGCGGGTTAGTGTCAGCGTATGGGTTAGGATTAGGGGACAGGTGAGGGTCAGGCTTCGGGGAAGTGTTAGGGATAGGGTTCGGGCTAGGGTTAGGGTTAGGGGACGGGGACAGTTTAGGGTCCAGGTGAGGGTACGACAACGCTTTAGGGGGAGGGTACGTGTGAGGGCGCGGGTTAGTGTCAGCGTATGGGTTAGGATTAGGGGACAGGTGAGGGTCAGGCTTCTGGGAAGGGTTAGGGTTAGGGTTCGGGCTAGGGTTAGGGTTAGGGGACGGGGACGGTTTAGGGTCCAGGTGAGGGTACGACAACGCTTTAGGGGGAGCGTACGTGTGATGGCGCGGGTTAGTGTCAGCGTACGGGTTAGGATTAGGGGACGGGTGAGGGTCAGGCTTCGGGGAAGGGTTAGGGTTAGGGTCCGGGCTAGGGTTGGGTTAGGGGACGGGGACGGTTTAGGGTCCAGGTGAGGGTACGACAACGCTTTAGGGGGAGCGTACGCGTGAGGGCACGGGTTAGTGTCAGCGTACAGGTTAGGATTAGGGGACGGGTGAGGGTCAGGCTTCGGGGAAGTGTTAGGGTTCGGGTTCGGTGTAAGTTTAGCGTTAGGGGACGGGGACGGTTTAGGGTCCAGGTGAGGGTACGACAACGCTTTATGGGGAGCGTACGCGTGAGGGCGTGGGTTAGTGTCAGCGTACGGGTTAGGATTAGGGGACAGGTGAGGGTCAGGCTTCGGGGAAGTGTTAGGGATAGGGTTCGGGCTAGGGTTAGGGTTAGGGGACTGGGACGGTTTAGGGTCCAGGTAAGGTTACGACAACACTTTAGGGGGAGCGTATGTGTGAGGGCGCGGGTTAGTGTCAGCGTACGGGTTAGGATTAGGTGACAGGTGAGGGTCAGGCTTCGGGGAAGGGTTAGGGTTAGGGTTCGGGCTAGGGTTAGGGTTAGGGGACGGGGACGGTTTAGGGTCCAGGTGAGGGTACGACAACGCTTTAGGAGGAGCGTACGTGTGAGGGCGCGGGTTAGTGTCAACGTACAGGTTAGGATTAGGGGACAGGTGAGGGTCAGGCTTCGGGGAAGGGTTAGGGTTAGGGTTCGGGCTAGAGTTAGGGTTAGGGGACGGGGACGGTTTAGGGTCCAGGTGAGGGTACGACAACGCTCTAGGGGGAGCGTAGGCGTGAGGGCGCGGGTTAGTGTCAGCGTACGGGTTAGGATTAGGGGACGTGTGAGGGTCAGACTTCGGGGAAGGGTTAGGGTTAGGGTTCGGGCTAGGGTTAGGGTTAGGGGACTGGGGCGGTTTAGGGTCCAGGTGTGGGTACGACAACGCTTTAGGGGGAGCGTACGTGTGAGGGCGCGGGTTAGTGTCAGCGTACGGTTTAGGATTAGGGGACGGGTGAGGGTCAGGCTTCGGGGAAGGGTTAGGGTTAGGGTTCGGGCTAGGGTTAGGGTTAGGGGACGGGGACGGTTTAGGGTCCAGGTGAGGGTACTACAACGCTTTAGGGGGAGCGTACGCGTGAGGGCGCGGGTTAGTGTCAGTGTACGGGTTAGGATTAGGGGACGGCTGAGGGTCAGACTTCGGGGAAGTGTTAGGGTTTGGGTTCGGGCTAGGGTTAGGGTTAGGGGACGGGGGCTGTTTAGGGTCCAGGTGAGGGTACGACAACGCTTTAGGGGGAGCATACGTGTGAGGGCGTGGGTTAGTGTCAGCGTACGGGTTAGGATTAGGGGACGGGTGAGGGTCAGGCTTCGGGGAAGGGTTAGGGTTAGGGTTCGGGCTAGGGTTAGGGTTAGGGGACGGGGACGGTTTAGGGTCCAGGTGAGGGTACGACAACGCTTTAGGGGGAGCGTACGCGTGAGGGCGTGGGTTAGTGTCAGTGTACGGGTTAGGATTAGGGGACGTGTGAGGGTCAGGCTTCGGGGAAGTGTTAGGGTTAGGGTTAGGGCTAGGGTTAGGGTTAGGGGACGGGTACGGTTTAGGGTCCAGGTGAGGGTACGACAACGCTTTAGGGGGAGCGTACGTGTGAGGGCGAGGGTTAGTGTCAGCGTACGGGTTAGTATTAGGGGACGGGTGAGGGTCAGGCTTCGGGGAAGGGTTAGGGTTAGGGTTCGGGCTAGGGTTAGGGTTAGGGGACGGGGACGGTTTAGGGTCCAGGTGAGGGTACGACAACGCTTTAGGGGGAGCGTACGTGTGAGGGCGCGGGTTAGTGTCAGCGTACGGGTTAGGATTAGGGGACGGGTGAGGTTCAGGCTTCGGGGAAGGGTTAGGGTTAGGGTTTGGGCTAGGGTTAGGGTTAGGGGACGGGGACGGTTTAGGGTCCAGATGAGGGTACGACAACGCTTTAGGGGGAGCGTACGTGTGAGGGCGCGGGTTAGTGTCAGCGTACGGGTTAGGATTAGGGGACGGGTGAGGGTCAGGCTTCGGGGAAGGGTTAGGGTTAGGGTTCGGGCTAGGGTTAGGGTTAGGGGACGGGGACGGTTTAGGGTCCAGATGAGGGTACGACAACGCTTTAGGGGGAGCGTACGTGTGAGGGCGCGGGTTAGTGTCAGCGTACGGGTTAGGATTACGGGACGGGTGAGGGTCAGGCTTCGGGGAAGGGTTAGGGTTAGGGTTCGGGCTAGGGTTAGGGTTAGGGGACGGGGACGGTTTAGGGTCCAGGTGAGGGTACGACAACGCTTTAGGGGGAGCGTACGTGTGAGGGCGCGGGTTAGTGTCAGCGTACGGTTTAGTATTAGGGGACAGGTGAGGGTCAGGCTTCGGGGAACGGTTAGGGTTAGGGTTCGGGCTAGGGTTAAGGTTAGGGGACGGGGACGGTTTAGGGTCCAGGTGAGGGTACGACAACGCTTTAGGGGGAGCGTACGTGTGAGGGCGCGGGTTAGTGTCAGCGTACGGGTTAGGATTAGGGGACGGGTGAGGGTCAGGCTTCGGGGAAGGGTTAGGGTTATGGTTCGGGCTAGGGTTAGGGTTAGGGGACGGGGACGGTTTAGGGTACAGGTGAGGGTACGGCAACAATTAAGGGGAAGCGTACGTGTGAGGGCGCGGGTTAGTGTCAGCGTACGGGTTAGGATTAGGGGACGGGTGAGGGTCAGGCTTCGGGGAAGCGTTAGGGTTAGGGTTCGGGCTAGGGTTAGGGTTAGGGGACGGGGACGGTTTAGGGTCCAGGTGAGGGTACGACAACGCTTTAGGGAGAGCGTACGTGTGAGGGCACGTGTTAGTGTCAGCGTACGGGTTAGGATTAGGGGACAGGTGAGGGTCAGGCTTCGGGGAAGGGTTAGGGTTAGGGTTCGGTCTAAGGTTAGGGTTAGGGGACGGGGACGGTTTAGGGTCCAGGTGAGGGTACGACAACGCTTTATGGGGAGCGTACGCGTGAGGGCGCGGGTTAGTGTCAGCGTACGGGTTAGGATTAGGGGACAGGTGAGGGTCAGGCTTCGGGGAAGTGTTAGGGTTAGGGTTCGGGCTAGGGTTAGGGTTAGGGGACGGGGACGGTTTAGGTTCCAGGTGAGGGTACGACAACGCTTTAGTGGGAGCGTATGTGTGAGGGCGCGGGTTAGTGTCAGCGTACGTGTTAGGATTAAGGGACAGGTGAGGGTCAGGCTTCGGGGAAGGGTTAGGGTTAGGGTTCGGGCTAGGGTTAGGGTTAGGGAACGGGGACGGTTTAGGGTCCAGGTGAGGGTACGACAACGCTTTAGGGGGAGCGTACGCGTGAGGGCGCGGGTTAGTGTCAGCGTCCGGGTTAGGATTAGGGGACGGGAGAGGGTCAGGCTTCGGGGAAGGGTTAGGGTTATGGTTCGGTCTAAGGTTAGGGTTAGGGGACGGGGACGGTTTAGGGTCCAGGTGAGGGTACGACAACGCTTTATGGGGAGCGTACGCGTGAGGGCGTGGGTTAGTGTCAGCGTACGGGTTAGGATTAGGGGACAGGTGAGGGTCAGGCTTCGGGGAAGTGTTAGGGTTAGGGTTCGGGCTAGGGTTAGGGTTAGGGGACGGGGACGGTTTAGGGTCCAGGTGAGGGTACGACAACGCTTTAGGGGGAGGGTACGTGTGAGGGCGCGGGTTAGTGTCAGCGTACGGGTTAGGATTAGGGGACAGGTGAGGGTCAGGCTTCTGGGAAGGGTTAGGGTTAGGGTTCGGGCTAGGGTTAGGTTTAGGGGACGGGGACGGTTTAGGGTCCAGGTGAGGGTACGACAACGCTTTAGGGGGAGCGTACGCGTGAGGGCGCGTGTTTGTGTCAGCGTTCGGTTTAGGATTAGGGGACGGGTGAGGGTCAGGCTTCGGGGAAGGAGTAGGGTTAGGGTTCGGGCTAGGGTTAGGTTTAGGGGACGGGGACGGTTTAGGGTCCAGGTGTGTGTACGACAACACTTAAGGGGGAGCGTACGTGTGAGGGCGCGGGTTAGTGTCAGCGTACGGGTTAGGATTAGGGGACGTGTGAGGGTCAGGCTTTGGGGAAGCGTTAGGGTTAGTGTTCGGGCTAGGGTTAGGGTTAGGGGACGGTGACGGTTTAGGGTCCAGGTGAGGGTACGACAACGCTTTAGGGGGAGCGTACGTGTGAGGGCGCGGGTTAGTGTCAGCGTACGGGTTAGGATTAGGGGACGGGTGAGGGTCAGGCTTCGGGGAAGGGTTAGGGTTAGGGTTCGGGCTAGGGTGGGGTTAGGGGACAGGGACGGTTTAGGGTCCAGGTGAGGGTACGACAACGCTTTAGGGGGAGCGTACGCGTGAGGGCGCGGGTTAGTGTCAGCGTACGGGTTAGGATTAGGGGACGGGTGAGGGTCAGGCTTCGGGGAAGGGTTAGGGTTAGGGTTCGGGCTAGGGTTAGGGTTAGGGGACGGGGACGGTTTAGGGTCCAGGTGTGTGTACGACAACACTTAAGGGGGAGCGTACGTGTGAGGGCGCGGGTTAGTGTCAGCGTACGGGTTAGGATTAGGGTACAGGTGAGGGTCAGGCTTCTGGGAAGGGTTAGGGTTAGGGTTCGGGCTAGGGTTAGGGTTAGGGGACGGGGACGGTTTAGGGTCCAGGAGAGGGTACGACAACGCTTTAGGGGGAGCGTACGTGTGAGGGCGTGGGTTAGTGTCAGCGTACGGGTTAGGATTAGGGGACGGGTGAGGGTCAGGCTTCGGGGAAGGGTTAGGGTTAGGGTTCGGGCTAGGGTTAGGGTTAGGGGACGGGGACGGTTTAGGGTCCAGGTGAGGGTACGACAACGCTTTAGGGGGAGCGTACGCGTGAGGGCGCGGGTTAGTGTCAGCGTACGGGTTAGGATTAGGGGACGGGTGAGGGTCAGGCTTCGGGGAAGGGTTAGGGTTAGGGTTCGGGCTAGGGTTAGGGTTAGGGGACGGGGACGGTTTAGGGTCCAGGTGTGTGTACGACAACACTTAAGGGGGAGCGTACGTGTGAGGGCGCGGGTTAGTGTCAGCGTACGGGTTAGGATTAGGGGACGGGTGAGTGTCAGGCTTCGGGGAAGCGTTAGGGTTAGGGTTCGGGCTAGGGTTAGGGTTAGGGGACGGGGACGGTTTAGGGTCCCGGTGAGGGTACGACAACGCTTTAGGGGGAGCGTACGTGTGAGGGCGCGGGTTAGTGTCAGCGTACGGGTTAGGATTAGGGGACGGGTGAGGGTCAGGCTTCGGGGAAGGGTTAGGGTTAGGGTTCGGGCTAGGGTTGGTTTAGGGGACAGGGACGGTTTAGGGTCCAGGTGAGGGTATGACAACGCTTTAGGGGGAGCGTACGCGTGAGGGCGCGGGTTAGTGTCAGCGTACTGGTTAGGATTAGGGGACAGGTGAGGGTCAGGCTTCGGGGAAGTGTTAGGGTTAGGGTTCGGGCTAGGTTTAGGGTTAGGGGACGGGGACGGTTTAGGGTCCAGGTGAGGGTACGACAACGCTTTAGGGGGAGCGTATGTGTGAGGGCGCGGGTTAGTGTCAGCGTACGGGTTAGGATTAGGGGACAGGTGAGGGTCAGGCTTCTGGGAAGGGTTAGGGTTAGGGTTCGGTCTAGGGTTAGGGTTAGGGGACGGGGACGGTTTAGGGTCCAGGTGAGGGTACGACAACGCTTTATGGGGAGCGTACGCGTGAGGGCGTGGGTTAGTGTCAGCGTACGGGTTAGGATTAGGGGACAGGTGAGGGTCAGGCTTCGGGGAAGTGTTAGGGTTAGGGTTCGGGCTAGCGTTAGGGTTAGGGGACGGGGACGGTTTAGGGTCCAGGTGAGGGTACGACAACGCTTTAGGAGGAACGTACGTGTGAGAGCGCGGGTTAGTGTCAGCGTACAGGTTAGGATTAGGGGACAGGTGAGTGTCAGGCTTCGGGGAAGGGTTAGGGTTAGGGTTCGGGCTAGAGTTAGGGTTAGGGGACGGGGACGGTTTAGGGTCCAGGTGAGGGTACGACAACGCTTTAGGGGGTGCGTATGTGTGAGGGCGCGGGTTAGTGTCAGCGTACGTGTTAGGATTAAGGGACAGGTGAGGGTTAGGCTTCTGGGAAAGGTTAGGTTTAGGGTTCGGGCTAGGGTTAGGGTTAGGGGACGGGGACGGTTTAGGGTCCAGGTGAGGGTACGACAACGCTTTAGGGGGAGCGTACGCGTGAGGGCGCGGGTTAGTGTCAGCGTACGGGTTAGGATTAAGGGACGGGTGAGGGTCAGGCTTCGGGGAAGGGTTAGGGTTAGGGTTCGGGCTAGGGTTAGGGTTAGGGGACGGGGACGGTTTAGGGTCCAGGTGTGTGTACGACAACACTTAAGGGGGAGCGTACGTGTGAGGGCGCGGGTTAGTGTCAGCGTACGGGTTAGGATTAGGGGACGGGTGAGGGTCAGGCTTCGGGGAAGCGTTAGGGTTAGGGTTCGGGCTAGGGTTAGGGTTAGGGGACGGGGACGGTTTAGGGTCCAGGTGAGGGTACGACAACGCTTTAGGGGGAGCTTACGTGTGAGGGCGTGGGTTAGTGTCAGCGTACGGGTTAGGATTAGGGGACGGGTGAGGGTCAGGCTTCGGGGAAGGGTTAGGGTTAGGGTTCGGGCTAGGGTTGGGTTAGGGGACAGGGACGGTTTAGGGTCCAGGTGAGGGTACGACAACGCTTTAGGGGGAGCGTACGCGTGAGGGCGCGGGTTAGTGTCAGCGTACGGTTTAGGATTAGGGGACGGGTGAGGGTCAGGCTTCGGGGAAGGGTTAGGGTTAGGGTTCGGTGTAAGGTTAGCGTTAGGGGACGGGGACGGTTTAGGGTCCAGGTGAGGGTACGACAACGCTTTATGGGGAGCGTACGCGTGAGGGCGTGGGTTAGTGTCAGCGTACGGTTTAGGATTAGGGGACAGGTGAGGGTCAGGCTTCGGGGAAGTGTTAGGTTTAGGGTTCGGGCTAGGGTTAGGGTTAGGGGACGGGGACGGTTTAGGGTCCAGGTAAGGGTACGACAACGCTTTAGGGGGAGCGTATGTGTGAGGGCGCGGGTTAGTGTCAGCGTACGGGTTAGGATTAGGGGACAGGTGAGGGTCAGGCTTCTGGGAAGGGTTAGGGTTAGGGTTCGGGCTAGGGTTAGGGTTAGGGGACGGGGACGGTTTAGGGTCCAGGTGAGGGTACGACAACGCTTTAGGAGGAGCGTACGTGTGAGGGTGCGGGTTAGTGTCAGCGTACGGGTTAGGATTAGGGGACGGGTGAGGGTCAGGCTTCGGGGAAGGGTTAGGGTTAGGTTTCGGGCTAGAGTTAGGGTTAGGGGACGGGGACGGTTTAGGGTCCAGGTGAGGGTACGACAACGCTTTAGGGGGAGCGTATGTGTGAGGGCGCGGGTTAGTGTCAGCGTACGTGTTAGGATTAAGGGACAGGTGAGGTTCAGGCTTCGGGGAAGGGTTAGGGTTATGGTTCGGGCTAGGGTTAGGGTTAGGGGACGGGGACGGTTTAGGGTCCAGGTGAGGGTACGACAACGCTTTAGGGGGAGCGTACGCGTGAGGGCGCGGGTTAGTGTCAGCGTACGGGTTAGGATTAGGGGACGGGTGAGGGTCAGGCTTCGGGGAAGGGTTAGGGTTAGGGTTCGGTCTAAGGTTAGGGTTAGGGGACGGGGACGGTTTAGGGTCCAGGTGAGGGTACGACAACGCTTTAGGGGGAGCGTACGTGTGAGGGCGCGGGTTAGTGTCAGCGTACGGGTTAGGATTAGGGGACGGGAGAGTGTCAGGCTTCGGGGAAGGGTTAGGGTTAGGGTTCGGTCTAAGGTTAGGGTTAGGGGACGGGGACGGTTTAGAGTCCAGATGAGGGTACGACAACACTTTAGGGGGAGCGTAGGCGTGAGGGCGTGGGTTAGTGTCAGCGTACGGGTTAGGATTAGGGGACGGGTGAGGGTCAGGCTTCGGGGAAGCGTTAGGGTTAGGGTTCGGGCTAGGGTTAGGGTTAGGGGACGGGGACGGTTTAGGGTCCAGGTGAGGGTACGACAACGCTTTAGGGGTAGCGTACTTGTGAGGGCACGGTTTAGTGTCAGCGTACGGGTTAGGATTAAGGGACGTGTGAGGGTCAGGCTTCGGGGAAGGGTTAGGGTTAGGGTTCGGGCTAGGTTTAGGGTTAGGAGACTGGGGCGGTTTAGGGTCCAGGTGAGGGTACGATAACGCTTTAGGGGGAGCGTACGTGTGAAGGCGCGGGTTAGTGTCAGCGTACGGGTTAGGATTAGGGGACGGGTGAGGGTCAGGCTCGGGGAAGGGTTAGGGTTAGGGTTCGGGCTAGGGTTAGGGTTAGGGGACGGGGATGGTTTAGGGTCCAGGTGAGGGTACGACAACGCTTTAGGAGGAGCGTACGTGTGAGGGCTCGGGTTAGTGTCAGCGTACGGGTTAGGATTAGGGGACGGGTGAGGGTCAGGCTTCGGGGAAGGGTTAGGGTTAGGGTTCGGGCTAGAGTTAGGGTTAGGGGACGGGGACGGTTTAGGGTCCAGGTGAGGGTACGACAACGCTTTAGGGGGAGCGTATGTGTGAGGGCGCGGGTTAGTGTCAGCGTACGTGTTAGGATTAAGGGACAGGTGAGTGTCAGGCTTCGGGGAAGCGTTAGGGTTAGGGTTCGGGCTAGGGTTAGAGTTAGGGGACGGGGACGGTTTAGGGTCCAGGTGAGGGTACGACAACGCTTTAGGGGGAGCGTACGCGTGAGGGCGCGTGTTAGTGTCAGCGTACGGGTTAGGATTAGGGGACGGGTGAGGGTCAGGCTTCGGGGAAGGGTTAGGGTTAGGGTTCGGTCTAAGGTTAGGGTTAGGGGACGGGGACGGTTTAGGGTCCAGGTGAGGGTACGACAACGCTTTATGGGGAGCGTACGCGTGAGGGCGTGGGTTAGTGTCAGCGTACGGGTTAGGATTAGGGGACAGGTGAGGGTCAGGCTTCGGGGAATTGTTAGGGTTAGGGTTCGGGCTAGGGTTAGGGTTTGGGGACGGGGACGGTTTAGGGTCCAGGTGAGGGTACGACAACGCTTTAGGGGGAGCGTACGTGTGAGGGCGCGGGTTAGTGTCAGCGTATGGATAGGATTAGGGGACAGGTGAGGGTCAGGCTTCGGGGAAGGGTTAGGGTTAGGGTTCGGGCTAGGGTTAGGGTTAGGGGACGGGGACGGTTTAGGGTCCAGGTGTGTGTACGACAACACTTAAGGGGGAGCGTACGTGTGAGGGCGCGGGTTAGTGTCAGCATACTGGTTAGGATTAGGGGACGTGTGAGGGTCAGGCTTCGGGGAAGCGTTAGGGTTAGGGTTCGGGCTAGGGTTAGGGTTAGGGGACGGGGACGGTTTAGGGTCCAGGTGAGGGTACGACAACGCTTTAGGGGGAGCGTACGTGTGAGGGCGCGGGTTAGTGTCAGCGTACGGTTTAGGATTAGGGGACGGGTGAGGGTCAGGCTTCGGGGAAGGGTTAGGGTTAGGGTTCGGTGTAAGGTTAGCGTTAGGGGACGGGGACGGTTTAGGGTCCAGATGAGGGTACGACAACGCTTTATGGGGAGCGTACGCGTGAGGGCGTGGGTTAGTGTCAGCGTACGGTTTAGGATTAGGGGACAGGTGAGGGTCAGGCTTCGGGGAAGTGTTAGGGTTAGGGTTCCGGCTAGGGTTAGGGTTAGGGGACGGGGACGGTTTAAGGTCCAGGTAAGGGTACGACAACGCTTTAGGGGGAGCGTATGTGTGAGGGCGCGGGTTAGTGTCAGCGTACGGGTTAGGATTAGGGGACAGGTGAGGGTCAGGCTTCTGGGAAGGGTTAGGGTTAGGGTTCGGGCTAGGGTTAGGCTTAGGGGACGGGGACGGTTTAGGGTCCAGGTGAGGGTACGACAACGCTTTAGGAGGAGCGTACGTGTGAGGGCACGGGTTAGTGTCAGCGTACGTGTTAGGATTAGCGGACGGGTGAGGGTCAGGCTTCGGGGAAGGGTTAGGTTTAGGGTTCGGGCTAGGGTTAGGGTTAGGGGACGGGGACGGTTTAGGGTCCAGGTGAGGGTACGACAACGCTTTAGGGGGAGCGTATGTGTGAGGGCGCGGGTTAGTGTCAGCGTACGGGTTAGGATTAGGGGAGAGGTGAGTGTCAGGCTTCGGGGAAGGGTTAGGGTTAGGGTTCGGGTTAGGGAACGGGGACGGTTTAGGGTCCAGATGAGGGTACGACAACACTTTAGGGGGAGCGTAGGCGTGAGGGCGCGGGTTAGTGTCATCGTACGGGTTAGGATTAGGGGACGGGTGAGGGTCAGGCTTCGGGGAATGGTTAGGGTTAGGGTTCGGGCTAGGGTTAGGGTTAGGGGACGGGGACGGTTTAGGGTCCAGGTGAGGGTACGACAACGCTTTAGGGGTAGCGTACGTGTGAGGGCGCGGGTTAGTGTCAGCGTACGGGTTAGGATTATGGGACGTGTGAGGGTCAGGCTTCGGGGAAGGGTTAGGTTTAGGGTTCGGGCTAGGGTTAGGGTTAGGGGACTGGTGCGGTTTAGGGTCCAGGTGAGGCTTCGACAACGCTTTAGGGGGAGCGTACGTGTGAGGGCGCGGGTTAGTGTCAGCGTACGGGTTACGATTAGGGGACGGGTGAGGGTCAGGCTTCGGGGAAGGGTTAGGGTTAGGGTTCGGGCTAGGGTTAGGGTTTGGGGACGGGGACGGTTTAGGGTCCAGGTAAGGGTACGACAACGCTTTAGGGGGAGCGTACGTGTGAGGGCGCGGGTTAGTGTCAGCGTACGGGTTAGGATTAGGGGACAGGTGAGGGTCAGGCTTCTGGGAAGGGTTAGGGTTAGGGTTCGGGCTAGGGTTAGGGTTAGGGGACGGGAACGGTTTAGGGTCCAGGTGAGGGTACGACAACGCTTTACAGGGAGCGTACGTGTGAAGGTGCGGGTTAGTGTCAGCGTACGGGTTACGATTAGGGGACGGGTGAGGGTCAGGCTTCGAGGAATAGTTAGGGTTAGGGTTCGGGCTAGGGTTAGGGTTAGGGGACGGGGACGGTTTAGGGTCCAGGTGAGGGTACGACAACACATTAGGGGGAGCGTACGTGTGAGGGCGCAGGTTAGTGTCAGCGTACGGGTTAGGATTAGGGGACGGGTGAGGGTCAGGCTTCGGGGAAGGGTTAGGGTTAGGGTTCGGGCTAGGGTTAGGGTTAGGGGACGGGGACGGTTTAGGGTCCAGGTGTGTGTACGACAACACTTAAGGGGGAGCGTACGTGTGAGGGCGCGGGTTAGTGTCAGCGTACGGGTTAGGATTAGGGGACGGGTGAGGGTCAGGCTTCGGGGAAGCGTTAGGGTTAGGGTTCGGGCTAGGGTTAGGGTTAGGGGACGGGGACGGTTTAGGGTCCAGGTGAGGGTACGACAACGCTTTAGGGGGAGCGTACGTGTGAGGGCGCGGGTTAGTGTCAGCGTACGGGTTAGGATTAGGGGATGGGTGAGGGTCAGGCTTCGGGGAAGTGTTAGGGTTAGGGTTCGGGCTAGGGTTAGGGTTAGGGGACGGGGACGGTTTAGGGTCCAGGTGAGGGTACGACAACGCTTTAGGGGGAGCGTACGTGTGAGGGCGCGGGTTAGTGTCTGCGTATGGGTTAGGATTAGGGGAGAGGTGAGTGTCAGGCTTCGGTGAAGGGTTAGGGTTAGGGTTCGGGCTAGGGTTAGGGTTAGGGAACGGGGACGGTTTAGGGTCCAGATGAGGGTACGACAACACTTTAGGGGGAGCGTAGGCGTGAGGGCGCGGGTTAGTGTCAGCGTACGGGTTAGGATTAGGGGACGTGTGAGGGTCAGGCTTCGTGGAAGGGTTAGCGTTAGGGTTCGGGCTAGGGTTAGGGTTAGGGGACTGGGGCGGTTTAGGGTCCAGGTGAGGGTACGACATCGCTTTAGGGGAAGCGTACGTGTGAGGGCGTGGGTTAGTGTCAGCGTACGGGTTAGGATTAGGGGACGGGTGAGGGTCAGGCTTCGGGGAAGAGTTAAGGTTAGGGTTCGGGCTAGGGTTAGGGTTAGGGGACAGGGACGGTTTAGGGTCCAGGTGAGGGTACGACAACACTTTAGGGGGAGCGTACGTGTGAGGGCGCGGGTTAGTGTCAGCGTACGGTTTAGGATTAGGGGACGGGTGAGGGTCAGGCTTCGGGGAACGGTTAGGGTTAGGGTTCGGGCTAGGGATAGGGTTAGGGGACGGGGACGGTTTAGGGTCCAGATGAGGGTACGACAATGCTTTTGGGGGAGCGTACGTGTGAGGGCGCGGGTTAGTGTCAGCGTACGGGTTAGGATTAGGGGACGGGTGAGGGTGAGGCTTCGGGGAAGGGTTAGGGTTAGGGTTCGGGCTAGGGTTAGGGTTAGGGGACGGAGACGGTTTAGGGTCCACGTGAGGGTACGACAACGCTTTAGGGGGAGCGTACGTGTGAGGGAGCGGGTTAGTGTCAGCATACGGGTTAGGATTTGGGGACGGGTGAGGGTCAGGCTTCGGGGAAGGGTTAGGGTTAGGGTTCGGGCTAGGGTTAGGGTTAGGGGACGGGGACGGTTTAGGGTCCAGGTGAGGGTACGACAACGCTTTAGGGGGAGCGTACGCGTGAGGGCGCGGGTTAGTGTCAGCGTACGGGTTAGGATTAGGGGACGGGTGAGGGTCAGGCTTCGGGGAAGTGTTAGGGTTTGGGTTCGGGCTAGGGTTAGGGTTAGGGGACGGGGACGGTTTTGGGTCCAGGTGAGGGTACGACAACGCTTTAGGCGGAGCGTACGTGTGAGGGCGCGGGTTAGTGTCAGCGTACGGTTTAGTATTACGGGACGGGTGAGGGTCAGGCTTCGGGGAACGGTTAGGGTTAGGGTTCGGGCTAGGGTTAGGGTTAGGGGACGGGGAAGGTTTAGGGTCCAGGTGAGGGTATGACAACGATTTAGGGGGAGCGTACATGTGAGGGCGCGGGTTAGTGTCAGCGTACGGGTTAGGATTAGGGGACGGGTGAGGGTCAGGCTTCGGGGAAGTGTTAGGGTTAGGGTTCGGGCTAGGGTTAGGGTTAGGGGACGGGGACGGTTTAGGGTCCAGGTGAGGGTACGACAACGCTTTAGGGGGAGCATATGTGTGAGGGCGCGGATTAGTGTCAGCGTACGGGTTAGGATTAGGGGACAGGTGAGGGTCAGGCTTCTGGGAAGTGTTAGGGTTAGGGTTCGGGCTAGGGTTAGGTTTAGGGGACGGGGACGGTTTAGGGTCCAGGTGAGGGTACGACAACGCTTTAGGCGGAACGTACGTGTGAGGGCGCGGGTTAGTGTCAGCGTACGGTTTAGTATTAGGGGAGAGGTGAGTGTCAGGCTTCGGGGAAGGGTTAGGGTTAGGGTTCGGGGTAGGGTTAGGGTTAGGGAACGGGGACGGTTTAGGGTCCAGATGAGGGTACGACAACAATTTAGGGGGAGCGTGGGCGTGAGGGCGCGAGTCAGTGTCAGCGTACGGGTTAGGATTAGGGGACGGTGAGGGTCAGGCTTCGGGGAATGGTTAGGGTTAGGGTTCGGGCTAGGGTTAGGGTTAGGGGACGGGGACGGTTTAGGGTCCAGGTGAGGGTACGACAACGCTTTAGGGGAAGCATATGTGTGAGGGCGCGGATTAGTGTCAGCGTACGGGTTAGGATTAGGGGACAGGTGAGGGTCAGGCTTCTGGGAAGCGTTAGGGTTAGGGTTCGGGCTAGGGTTAGGGTTAGTGGACGGGGACGGTTTATGGTCCAGGTGAGGGTACGACAACGCTTTAGGGGGAGCGTAGGCGTGAGGGCGCGGGTTAGTGTCAGCGTACGGGTTAGGATTAGGGGACGGGTGAGGGTCAGGCTTCGAGGAAGAGTTAGGGTTAGGGTTCGGGCTAGGGTTAAGGTTAGGGGACGGGTACGGTTTAGGGTCCAGGTGAGGGTACGACAACGCTTTAGGGGGAGCGTACGTGTGAGGGCGCGGGTTAGTGTCAGCGTACGTGTTAGGATTAAGGGACAGGTGAGGGTCAGGCTTCGGGGAAGGGTTAGGGTTCGGGTTCGGGCTAGGGTTAGGGTTAGGGGACGGGGACGGTTTAGGGTCCAGGTGAGGGTACGACAACGCTTTAGGGGGAGCGTATGTGTGAGGGCGCGGGTTAGTGTCAGCGTACGTGTTAGGATTAAGGGACAGGTGAGGTTCAGGCTTCGGGGAAGGGTTAGGGTTAGGGTTCGTGCTAGGGTTAGGGTTAGGGGACGGGGACGGTTTAGGGTCCAGGTGAGGGTACGACAACGCTTTATGGGGAGCGTACGCGTGAGGGCGTGGGTTAGTGTCAGCGTACGGGTTAGGATTAGGGGACAGGTGACGGTCAGGCTTCGGGGAAGTGTTAGGGTTAGGGTTCAGGCTAGGGTTAGGGTTAGGGGACGGGGACCGTTTAGGGTCCAGGTGTGGGTACGACAACGCTTTAGGGGGAGCGTACGTGTGAGGGAGCAGGTTAGTGTCAGCGTACGGGTTAGGAATTGGGGACAGGTGAGGGTCAGGCTTCGGGGAAGTGTTAGGGTTAGTGTTCGGGCTAGGGTTAGGGTTAGGGGACGGGGACGGTTTAGGGTCCAGGTGAGGGTACGACAACGCTTTAGGGGGAGCGTAGGCGTGAGGGCGCGGGTTAGTGTCAGCGTACGGGTTAGGATTAGGGGACGGGTGAGGGTCAGGCTTCGAGGAAGAGTTAGGGTCAGGGTTCGGGCTAGGGTTAGGGTTAGGGGACGGGTACGGTTTAGGGTCCAGGTGAGGGTACGACAACGCTTTAGGGGGAGCGTACGTGTGAGGGAGCGGGTTAGTGTCAGCGTACGGGTTAGGATTAGGGGACGGGTGAGGGTCAGGCTTCGAGGAAGAGTTAGGGTTAGGGTTCGGGCTAGGGTTAGGGTTAGGGGACGGGGACGGTTTAGGATCCAGGTGAGGGTACGACAACGCTTAAGGGGGAGCGTATTTGTGAGGGCGCGGGTTAGTGTCAGCGTACGGGTTAGGATTAGGGGACGGGTGAGGTTCAGGCTTCGGGGAAGTGTTAGGGTTTGGGTTCGGGCTAGGGTTAGGGTTAGGGGACGGGGACGGTTTAGGGTCCAGGTGAGGGTACGACAACGCTTTTGGGGGAGCGTACATGTGAGGGCGCGGGTTAGTGTCAGCGTACGGGTTAGGATTAGGGGACGGGTGAGGGTCAGGCTTTGGGGAAGTGTTACGGTTAGGGTTCGGGCTAGGGTTAGGGTTAGGGGACGGGGACGGTTTAGGGTCCAGGTGAGTGTACGACAACGCTTTAGGGGGAGCGTATGTGTGAGGGCGCGGGTTAGTGTCAGCGTACGTGTTAGGATTAAGGGACAGGTGAGGGTCAGGCTTCGGGGAAGGGTTAGGGTTAGGGTTCGGGCTAGGGATAGGGTTAGGGGACGGGGATGGTTTAGGGTCCAGGTGAGGGTACGACAACGCTTTAGGGGGAGCGTACGTGTGAGGGAGCGGGTTAGTTTCAGCATACGGGTTAGGATTAGGGGACAGGTGAGGGTCAGGCTTCGGGGAAGTTTTAGGGTTAGGGTTCGGGCTAGGGTTAGGGTTAGGGGACGGGGACGGTTTAGGGTCCAGGTGAGGGTACGACAACGCTTTAGGGGGAGCGTAGGCGTGAGGGCGCGGGTTAGTGTCAGGGTACGGGTTAGGATTAGGGGACGGGTGAGGGTCAGGCTTCGAGGAAGATTTAGGGTTAGGGTTCGGGCTAGGGTTAAGGTTAGGGGACGGGGACGGTTTAGGGTCCAGGTGAGGGTACGACAACGCTTTAGGGGGAGCGTACGTGTGAGGGAGCGGGTTAGTGTCAGCGTACGGGTTAGGATTAGGGGACAGGTGAGGGTCAGGCTTCGGGGAAGTGTTAGGGTTAGGGTTCGGGCTAGGGTTAGGTTTAGGGGACGGGGACGGTTTAGGGTCCAGGTGAGGGTACGACAACGCTTTAGGGGGAGCGTAGGCGTGAGGGCGCGGGTTAGTGTCAGCGTACGGGTTAGGATTAGGGGACGGGTGAGGGTCAGGCTTCGAGGAAGAGTTAGGGTTAGGGTTCGGGCTAGGGTTAAGATTAGGGGACGGGGACAGTTTAGGGTCCAGGTGAGGGTACGACAACGCTTTAGGGGGAGCGTACGTGTGAGGGAGCGGGTTAGTGTCAGCGTACGGGTTAGGATTAGGGGACAGGTGAGGGTCAGGCTTCGGGGAAGTGTTAGGGTTAGGGTTCGGGCTAGGGTTAGGGTTAGGGGACGGGGACGGTTTAGGGTCCAGGTGAGGGTACGACAACGCTTTAGGGGGAGCGTAGGCGTGAGGGCGCGGGTTAGTGTCAGCGTACGGGTTAGGATTAGGGGACGGGTGAGGGTCAGGCTTCGAGGAAGAGTTAGGGTTCGGGTTCGGGCTAGGGTTAAGTTTAGGGGACGGGGACGGTTTAGGGTCCAGGTGAGGGTACGACAACACTTTAGGGGGAGTGTACGCGTGAGGGCGTGGGTTAGTGTCAGCGTACGGGTAAGGATTAGGGGACGGGTGAGGGTCAGGCTTCGGGGAAGTGTTAGGGTTTGGGTTCGGGCTAGGGTTAGGGTTAGGGGACGGGTACGGTTTAGGTTCCAGGTGAGGGTACGACAATTCTTTATGGGGAGCGTACGTGTGAGGGCGCGGGTTAGTGTCAGCGTATGGTTTAGGATTAGGGGACGGGTGAGGGTTAGGCTTCGGGGAACGGTTAGGGTTAGGGTTCGGGCTAGGGTTAGGGTTAGGGGACGGGGACGGTTTAGGGTCCAGGTGAGGGTACGACAACGCTTTAGGGGGAGCGTACGTGTGAGGGCGCGGGTTAGTGTCAGCGTACGGGTTAGGATTAGGGGACGGGTGAGGGTCAGGATTCGGGGAAGGGTTAGGGTTAGGGTTCGGGATAGGGTTAGGGTTAGGGGACGGGGACGGTTTAGGGTCCAGGTGAGGGTACGACAACGCTTTAGGGGGAGCGTACGCGTGAGGGCGCGGGTTAGTGTCAGCGTACGGGTTAGGATTAGGGGACGGGTGAGGGTCAGGCTTCGGGGAAGTGTTAGGGTTTGGGTTCGGGCTAGGGTTAGGGTTAGGGGACGGGGACGGTTTAGGGTCCAGGTGAGGGTACGACAACGCTTTAGGCGGAACGTACGTGTGAGGGCGCGGGTTAGTGTCAGCGTACGGTTTAGTATTAGGGGAGAGGTGAGTGTCAGGCTTCGGGGAAGTGTTAGGGTTAGGGTTCGGGGTAGGGTTAGGGTTAGGGAACGTGGACGGTTTAGGGTCCAGATGAGGGTACGACAACAATTTAGGGGGAGCGTGGGCGTGAGGGCGCGAGTCAGTGTCAGCGTACGGGTTAGGATTAGGGGACGGTGAGGGTCAGGCTTCGGGGAATGGTTAGGGTTAGGGTTCGGGCTAGGGTTAGGGTTAGGGGACGGGGACGGTTTAGGGTCCAGGTGAGGGTACGACAACGCTTTAGGGGTAGCGTACGTGTGAGGGCGCGGGTTAGTGTCAGCGTACGGGTTAGTATTAGGGGACGGGTGAGGGTCAGGCTTCGGGGAAGGGTTAGGGTTAAGTTTCGGGCTAGGGTTAAGGTTAGGGGACGGGGACGGTTTAGGCTCCAGGTGAGGGCACGACAACGCTTTAGGGGGAGCGTACGTGTCAGGGCGCGGGTTAGTGTCAGCATACGGGTTAGGATTAGGGGACGGGTGAGGATCAGGCTTCGGGGAAGGGTTACGGTTAGGGTTCGGGCTAGGTTTAGGGTTAGGGGACGGGGACGGTTTAGGGTCCAGGTGAGGGTACGACAACGCTTTAGGGGGAGCGTACATGTGAGGGCGCGGGTTAGTGTCAGCGTACGGGTTAGGATTAGGGGACGGGTGAGGGTCAGGCTTCGGGGAAGTGTTAGGGTTAGGGTTCGGGCTAGGGTTAGGGTTAGGGGACGGGGACGGTTTAGGGTCCAGGTGAGGGCACGACAACGCTTTAAGGGGAGCGTACGTGTGAGGGCGCGGGTTAGTGTCAGCGTACGGGTTAGGATTAGGGGACGGGTGAGCGTCAGGCTTCGAAGAAGGGTTAGAGTTAGGGTTCGGGCTAGGGTTAGGGTTAGGGGACGGGGACGGTTTAGGGTCCAGGTGAGGTTACGACAACGCTTTAGGGGGAACGTACGTGTGAGGGCGCGGGTTTGTGTCAGCGTATGGGTTAGGATTAGGGGACGGGTGAGGGTCAGGCTTCGGGGAAGTGTTAGGGTTAGGGTTCGGGCTAGGGTTAGGGTTAGGGGACGGGCATGGTTTAGGGTCCAGGTGAGGGTACGACAACGCTTTAGGGGGAGCGTACGTGTGAGGGCGCGGGTTAGTGTCAGCGTACCTGTTAGGATTAGGGGACGGATGAGGGTCAGGCTTCGGGGAAGGGTTAGGGTTAGGGTTCGGGCTAGGGTTAGGGTTCGGGGACGGGGACGGTTTATGGTACAGGTGAGGGTACGACGACGCTTTAGTGGGAGCGTACGAGTGAGGGAGCGGGTTAGTGTCAGCGTAAGGATTAGGATTAGGGGACGGGTGAGGGTCAGGCTTCGGGGAAGTGTTAGGGTTAAGTTTCGGGCTAGGGTTAAGGTTAGGGGACGGGGACGGTTTAGGCTCCAGGTGAGGGCACGACAACGCTATAGGGGGAGCGTACGTGTCAGGGCGCGGGTTAGTGTCAGCGTACGGGTTAGGATTAGGGGACGGGTGAGGATCAGGCTTCGGGGAAGGGTTACGGTTAGGGTTCGGGCTAGGGTTAGGGTTAGGGGACGAGGACGGTTTAGGGTCCAGGTGAGAGGACGACAACGCTTTAGGGGGAGCGTACGTGTGAGGGCGCGGGTTAGTGTCAGCGTACGGGTTAGGATTAGGAAACCGGTGACGGTCAGGCTTCGGGGAAGGGTTAGGGTTAGGTTTCCGGCTAGGGTTAGGGTTAGGGGACGGGGACGGTTTAGGGTTCAGATGAGGGTACGACAACGCTTTAGGGGGAACGTACATGTGAGGGCGCGGGTTAGTGTCAGGGTACGGGTTAGGATTAGGGGACGGGTGAGGGTCAGGCTTCGGGGAAGGGTTAGGTTTATGGTTTGGGCTAGGGTTAGGGTTAGGGTATGAGGACGGTTTAGGGTCCAGGTGAGGGCACGACAACGCTTTAGGGGGAGCGTACGTGTGAGGGCGCAGGTTAGTGTCAGCGTACGGGTTAGGATTAGGGGACGGGTGAGGGTCAGGCTTCGGGGAAGTGATAGGGTTAAGTTTCGGGCTAGGTTTAGGGTTAGGGGACGGGGACAGTTTAGGGTCCAGGTGAGGGCACGACAACGCTTTAGGGGGAGCGTACGTGTGAGGGCTCGGGTTAGTGTCAGCGTACGGGTTAGCATGAGGGCACGGGTGAGGGTCAGGCTTCGGGGAAGTGTTAGAGTTAGGGTTCGGGCTAGGGTTAGGGTTAGGGGACGGGGACGGTTTAGGGTCCAGGTGAGGGTACGACAACGCTTTAGGGGGAGCGTACGTGTGAGGGCGCGGGTTAGTGTCAGCGTACGGGTTAGGATTAGGGGACGGGTGAGTGTCAGGCTTCGGGGAAGAGTTAGGGTTAGGGTTAGGGGACGGGGACGGTTTAGGGTCCAGGTGAGTGTACGACAACGATTTAGGGGGAGCGTACGTGTGAGGGCGCGGGTTAGTGTCAGCGTACGGTTTAGGATTAGGGGACGGGTGAGGGTCAGGCTTCGGGGAAGGGTTAGGGTTAGGGTTCGGGCTAGGGTTAGGGTTAGGGGACGGAGTCGGTTTTGGGTCCAGGTGAGGGCACGACAACGCTTTAGGGGGAGCGTACGTGTGAGGGCGCGGATTAGTGTCAGCGTACGGGTTAGGATTAGGGGACGGGTGAGGGTCAGGCTTCGGGGAAGTGTTAGGGTTAGGGTTCGGGGTAGGGTTAGGGTTAGGGGATGGGGACGGTTTAGGGTCCAGGTGAGGGCACGACAACGCTTTATGGGGAGCGTACGTGTGAGGGCGCGGGTTAGTGTCAGCGTACGGTTTAGGATTAGGTGACGGGTGAGGGTCAGGCTTCGGGGAAGTGTTAGGTTTAGGGTTCGGGCTAGGGTTAGGGTTAGGGGATGGGGACGGTTTAGGGTCCAGGTGAGGGTACGACAATGCTTTAAGGGGAGCGTACGTGTGAGGGCGCGGGTTAGTGTCAGCGTATGGTTTAGGATTAGGGGAAGGGTGAGGGTCAGGCTTCGGGGAAGTGTTAGGGTTAGGGTTCGGGCTAGGGATAGGGTTAGGGGACGGGGACGGTATAGGGTCCAGGTGAGGGTACGACAACGCTTTAGGGGGAGCGTACGTGTGAGGGCGCGGGTTAGTGTCAGCGTACGGGTTAGGATTAGGGGACGAGTGAGGGTCAGGCTTCGGGGAAGGGTTAGGGTTAGGGTTCGGGCTAGGGTTAGGGTTAGGGGACGGGGACGGTTTAGGGTCCAGGTGAGGGTACGACAACGCTTTAGAGGGAGCCTACGTGTGAGGGCGCGGGTTAGTGTCAGCGTACGGGTTAGGATTAGGGGACGGGTGAGTGTCAGGCTTCGGGGAAGTTTTAGGTTTAGGGTTAGGGGACGGGGACGGTTTAGGGTCCAGGTGAGTGTACGACAACGATTTAGGGGGAGCGTACGTGTGAGGGCGCAGGTTAGTGTCAGCGTACGGGTTAGGATTAGGGGACAGGTGAGGGTCAGGCTTCGGGGAAGGGTTAGTGTTAGGGTTCGGGCTAGGATTAGGGTTAGGGGACGGGGATGGTTTAGGGTGCAGGTGAGGGTACGACAGCGCTTTAAGGGGAGCGTACGTGTGAGGGCGCGGGTTAGTGTCAGCGTACAGGTTAGGATTAGGGGACGGGTGAGGGTCAGGCTTCGGGGAAGGGTTAGGTTTAGTGTTCGGGCTAGGGTTAGGGTTAGGGGACGGGGAAGGTTTTGGGTCCAGGTGAGGGTACGACAACGCTTTATGGGGAGCGTACGTGTGAGGGCACGGGTTAGTGTCAGCGTACGGGTTAGGATTAGGGGACGGGTGAGGGTCAGGCTTCGGGGAAGGGTTAGGGTTAGGGTTCGGTGTAGGTTTAGGGTTAGGGGACGAGGACGGTTTTGGGTCCAGGTGAGGGCAGGACAACGCTTTAGGGGGAGCGTACGTGTGAGGGCGTGGGTTAGTGTCAGCGTACGGGTTAGGATTAGCGGACGGGTGAGGGTCAGGCTTCGGGGAAGGGTTAGGGTTAGGGTTCGGCCTAGGGTTAGGGTTAGGGGACGGGGACAGTTTAGAGTCCAGGTGAGGGCATGACAACGCTTTAGGGGGAGCGTACGTGTGAGGGCGCGGGTTAGTGTCAGCGTACGGGTTAGGATTAGGGGACGGGTGAGGGTCAGGCTTCGGGGAAGGTTTAGGGTTAGGGTTCGGGCTAGGGTTAGGGTTAGGGGACGGGGACGGTTTAGGGTCCAGGTGAGGGTACAACAACGCTTTAGGGGGAGCGTACGTGTGAGGGCGCGGGTTAGTGTCAGCGTACGGATTAGGATTAGGGGACGGGTGAGTGTCAGGCTTCGGGGAAGAGTTAGGGTTAGGGTTAGGGGACGGGGACTGTTTAGGGTCCAGGTGAGTGTACGACAACGATTTAGGGGGAGCGTACGTGTGAAGGCGCGGGTTAGTGTCAGCGTACGGGTTAGGATTAGGGGACAGGTGAGGGTCAGGCTTCGGGGAAGGGTTAGGGTTAGGGTTCGGGCTAGGGTTAGGGTTAGGGGACGGGGTCGGTTTTGGGTCCAGGTGAGGGCACGACAACGCTTTAGGGGGAGCGTACGTGTGAGGGCGCGGGTTAGTGTCAGCGTACGGGTTAGGATTAGGGGACGGGTGAGGGTCAGGCTTCGGGGAAGTGTTAGGGTTAGGGTTCGGGGTAGGGTTAGGTTTAGGGGATGGGGACGGTTTAGGGTCCAGGTGAGGGCACGACAACGCTTTATGGGGAGCGTACGTGTGAGGGCGCGGGTTAGTGTCAGCGTACGGTTTAGGATTAGGGGACGGGTGAGGGTCAGGCTTCGGGGAAGTGTTAGGTTTAGGGTTCGGGCTAGGGTTAGGGTTAGGGGAAGGGGACTGTTTTGGGTCCAGGTGAGGACAAGACAACGCTTTAGGGGGAGCGTACGTGTGAGGGCGCGGTTTAGTGTCAGCGTACAGGTTAGGATTAGGGGACGGGTGAGGGTCAGGCTTCGGGGAAGGGTAAGGGTTAGGGTTCGGGCTAGGGTTAGGGTTAGGGGACGGGGACGGTTTAGGGTCCAGGAGAGGGTACGACAATGCTTTAAGGGGAGCGTACGTGTGAGGGCGCGGGTTAGTGTCAGCGTATGGGTTAGGATTAGGGGAAGTGTGAGGGTCAGGCTTCGGGGAAGTGTTAGGGTTAGGGTTCGTGCTAGGGTTAGGGTTAGGGGACGAGGACGGTTTAGGGTCCAGGTGAGAGGACGACAACGCTTTAGGGGGAGCGTACGTGTGAGGGCGCGGGTTAGTGTCAGCGTACGGGTTAGGATTAGGAAACCGGTGACGGTCAGGCTTCGGGGAAGGGTTAGGGTTAGGTTTCCGGCTAGGGTTAGGGTTAGGGGACGGGGACGGTTTAGGGTTCAGATGAGGGTACGACAACGCTTTAGGGGGAACGTACATGTGAGGGCGCGGGTTAGTGTCAGGGTACGGGTTAGGATTAGGGGACGGGTGAGGGTCAGGCTTCGGGGAAGGGTTAGGTTTATGGTTTGGGCTAGGGTTAGGGTTAGGGTATGAGGACGGTTTAGGGTCCAGGTGAGGGCACGACAACGCTTTAGGGGGAGCGTACGTGTGAGGGCGCAGGTTAGTGTCAGCGTACGGGTTAGGATTAGGGGACGGGTGAGGGTCAGGCTTCGGGGAAGGGATAGGGTTAAGTTTCGGGCTAGGTTTAGGGTTAGGGGACGGGGACAGTTTAGGGTCCAGGTGAGGGCACGACAACGCTTTAGGGGGAGCGTACGTGTGAGGGCTCGGGTTAGTGTCAGCGTACGGGTTAGCATGAGGGCACGGGTGAGGGTCAGGCTTCGGGGAAGTGTTAGAGTTAGGGTTCGGGCTAGGGTTAGGGTTAGGGGACGGGGACGGTTTAGGGTCCAGGTGAGGGTACGACAACGCTTTAGGGGGAGCGTACGTGTGAGGGCGCGGGTTAGTGTCAGCGTACGGGTTAGGATTAGGGGACGGGTGAGTGTCAGGCTTCGGGGAAGAGTTAGGGTTAGGGTTAGGGGACGGGGACGGTTTAGGGTCCAGGTGAGTGTACGACAACGATTTAGGGGGAGCGTACGTGTGAGGGCGCGGGTTAGTGTCAGCGTACGGTTTAGGATTAGGGGACGGGTGAGGGTCAGGCTTCGGGGAAGGGTTAGGGTTAGGGTTCGGGCTAGGGTTAGGGTTAGGGGACGGAGTCGGTTTTGGGTCCAGGTGAGGGCACGACAACGCTTTAGGGGGAGCGTACGTGTGAGGGCGCGGATTAGTGTCAGCGTACGGGTTAGGATTAGGGGACGGGTGAGGGTCAGGCTTCGGGGAAGTGTTAGGGTTAGGGTTCGGGGTAGGGTTAGGGTTAGGGGATGGGGACGGTTTAGGGTCCAGGTGAGGGCACGACAACGCTTTATGGGGAGCGTACGTGTGAGGGCGCGGGTTAGTGTCAGCGTACGGTTTAGGATTAGGTGACGGGTGAGGGTCAGGCTTCGGGGAAGTGTTAGGTTTAGGGTTCGGGCTAGGGTTAGGGTTAGGGGATGGGGACGGTTTAGGGTCCAGGTGAGGGTACGACAATGCTTTAAGGGGAGCGTACGTGTGAGGGCGCGGGTTAGTGTCAGCGTATGGTTTAGGATTAGGGGAAGGGTGAGGGTCAGGCTTCGGGGAAGTGTTAGGGTTAGGGTTCGGGCTAGGGATAGGGTTAGGGGACGGGGACGGTATAGGGTCCAGGTGAGGGTACGACAACGCTTTAGGGGGAGCGTACGTGTGAGGGCGCGGGTTAGTGTCAGCGTACGGGTTAGGATTAGGGGACGGGTGAGGGTCAGGCTTCGGGGAAGGGTTAGGGTTAGGGTTCGGGCTAGGGTTAGGGTTAGGGGACGGGGACGGTTTAGGGTCCAGGTGAGGGTACGACAACGCTTTAGAGGGAGCCTACGTGTGAGGGCGCGGGTTAGTGTCAGCGTACGGGTTAGGATTAGGGGACGGGTGAGTGTCAGGCTTCGGGGAAGTTTTAGGTTTAGGGTTAGGGGACGGGGACGGTTTAGGGTCCAGGTGAGTGTACGACAACGATTTAGGGGAAGCGTACGTGTGAGGGCGCAGGTTAGTGTCAGCGTACGGGTTAGGATTAGGGGACAGGTGAGGGTCAGGCTTCGGGGAAGGGTTAGTGTTAGGGTTCGGGCTAGGATTAGGGTTAGGGGACGGGGATGGTTTAGGGTGCAGGTGAGGGTACGACAGCGCTTTAAGGGGAGCGTACGTGTGAGGGCGCGGGTTAGTGTCAGCGTACAGGTTAGGATTAGGGGACGGGTGAGGGTCAGGCTTCGGGGAAGGGTTAGGTTTAGTGTTCGGGCTAGGGTTAGGGTTAGGGGACGGGGAAGGTTTTGGGTCCAGGTGAGGGTACGACAACGCTTTATGGGGAGCGTACGTGTGAGGGCACGGGTTAGTGTCAGCGTACGGGTTAGGATTAGGGGACGGGTGAGGGTCAGGCTTCGGGGAAGGGTTAGGGTTAGGGTTCGGTGTAGGTTTAGGGTTAGGGGACGAGGACGGTTTTGGGTCCAGGTGAGGGCAGGACAACGCTTTAGGGGGAGCGTACGTGTGAGGGCGTGGGTTAGTGTCAGCGTACGGGTTAGGATTAGCGGACGGGTGAGGGTCAGGCTTCGGGGAAGGGTTAGGGTTAGGGTTCGGCCTAGGGTTAGGGTTAGGGGACGGGGACAGTTTAGAGTCCAGGTGAGGGCATGACAACGCTTTAGGGGGAGCGTACGTGTGAGGGCGCGGGTTAGTGTCAGCGTACGGGTTAGGATTAGGGGACGGGTGAGGGTCAGGCTTCGGGGAAGGTTTAGGGTTAGGGTTCGGGCTAGGGTTAGGGTTAGGGGACGGGGACGGTTTAGGGTCCAGGTGAGGGTACAACAACGCTTTAGGGGGAGCGTACGTGTGAGGGCGCGGGTTAGTGTCAGCGTACGGATTAGGATTAGGGGACGGGTGAGTGTCAGGCTTCGGGGAAGAGTTAGGGTTAGGGTTAGGGGACGGGGACTGTTTAGGGTCCAGGTGAGTGTACGACAACGATTTAGGGGGAGCGTACGTGTGAAGGCGCGGGTTAGTGTCAGCGTACGGGTTAGGATTAGGGGACAGGTGAGGGTCAGGCTTCGGGGAAGGGTTAGGGTTAGGGTTCGGGCTAGGGTTAGGGTTAGGGGACGGGGTCGGTTTTGGGTCCAGGTGAGGGCACGACAACGCTTTAGGGGGAGCGTACGTGTGAGGGCGCGGGTTAGTGTCAGCGTACGGGTTAGGATTAGGGGACGGGTGAGGGTCAGGCTTCGGGGAAGTGTTAGGGTTAGGGTTCGGGGTAGGGTTAGGTTTAGGGGATGGGGACGGTTTAGGGTAGAGGTGAGGGCACGACAACGCTTTATGGGGAGCGTACGTGTGAGGGCGCGGGTTAGTGTCAGCGTACGGTTTAGGATTAGGGGACGGGTGAGGGTCAGGCTTCGGGGAAGTGTTAGGTTTAGGGTTCGGGCTAGGGTTAGGGTTAGGGGAAGGGGACTGTTTTGGGTCCAGGTGAGGACAAGACAACGCTTTAGGGGGAGCGTACGTGTGAGGGCGCGGTTTAGTGTCAGCGTACAGGTTAGGATTAGGGGACGGGTGAGGGTCAGGCTTCGGGGAAGGGTAAGGGTTAGGGTTCGGGCTAGGGTTTGGGTTAGGGGACGGGGACGGTTTAGGGTCCAGGTGAGGGTACGACAATGCTTTAAGGGGAGCGTACGTGTGAGGGCGCGGGTTAGTGTCAGCGTATGGGTTAGGATTAGGGGAAGTGTGAGGGTCAGGCTTCGGGGAAGTGTTAGGGTTAGGGTTCGTGCTAGGGTTAGGGTTAGGGGACGGGGACGGTTTAGGGTCCAGGTGAGGGTACGACAACGCTTTAGGGGGAGCGTACGTGTGAGGGCGCGGGTTAGTGTCAGCGTACGGGTTAGGATTAGGGGACGGGTGAGGGTCAGGCTTCGGGGAAGGGTTAGGGTTAGGGTTCGGGCTAGGGTTAGGGTTAGGGGACGGGGACGGTTTAGGGTCCAGGTGAGGGTACGACAACGCTTTAGAGGGAGCCTACGTGTGAGGGCGTGGGTTAGTGTCAGCGTACGGGTTAGGATTATGGGACGGGTGAGTGTCAGGCTTCGGGGAAGTGTTAGGGTTAGGGTTAGGGGACGGGGACGGTTTAGGGTCCAGGTGAGTGTACGACAACGATTTAGGGGGAGCGTACGTGTGAGGGCGCAGGTTAGTGTCAGCGTACGGGTTAGGATTAGGGGACAGGTGAGGGTCAGGCTTCGGGGAAGGGTTAGTGTTAGGGTTCGGGCTAGGATTAGGGTTAGGGGACGGGGATGGTTTAGGGTGCAGGTGAGGGTACGACAGCGCTTCAAGGGGAGCGTACGTGTGAGGGCGCGGGTTAGTGTCAGCGTACAGGTTAGGATTAGGGGACGGGTGAGGGTCAGGCTTCGGGGAAGGGTTAGGGTTAGGGTTCGGGCTAGGTTTAAGGTTAGGGGATGGGGAAGGTTTTGGGTCCAGGTGAGGGTACGACAACGCTTTATGGGGAGCGTACGTGTGAGGGCACGGGTTAGTGTCAGCGTACGGGTTAGGATTAGGGGACGGGTGAGGGTCAGGCTTCGGGGAAGGGTTAGGGTTAGGGTTCGGTGTAGGTTTAGGGTTAGGGGACGAGGACGGTTTTGGGTCCAGGTGAGGGCAGGACAACGCTTTAGGGGGAGCGTACGTGTGAGGGCGTGGGTTAGTGTCAGCGTACGGGTTAGGATTAGCGGACGGGTGAGGGTCAGGCTTCGGGGAAGGGTTAGGGTTAGGGTTCGGCCTAGGGTTAGGGTTAGGGGACGGGGACAGTTTAGAGTCCAGGTGAGGGCATGACAACGCTTTAGGGGGAGCGTACGTGTGAGGGCGCGGGTTAGTGTCAGCGTACGGGTTAGGATTAGGGGACGGGTGAGGGTCAGGCTTCGGGGAAGGTTTAGGGTTAGGGTTCGGGCTAGGGTTAGGGTTAGGGGACGGGGACGGTTTAGGGTCCAGGTGAGGGTACAACAACGCTTTAGGGGGAGCGTACGTGTGAGGGCGCGGGTTAGTGTCAGCGTACGGATTAGGATTAGGGGACGGGTGAGTGTCAGGCTTCGGGGAAGAGTTAGGGTTAGGGTTAGGGGACGGGGACTGTTTAGGGTCCAGGTGAGTGTACGACAACGATTTAGGGGGAGCGTACGTGTGAAGGCGCGGGTTAGTGTCAGCGTACGGGTTAGGATTAGGGGACAGGTGAGGGTCAGGCTTCGGGGAAGGGTTAGGGTTAGGGTTCGGGCTAGGGTTAGGGTTAGGGGACGGGGTCGGTTTTGGGTCCAGGTGAGGGCACGACAACGCTTTAGGGGGAGCGTACGTGTGAGGGCGCGGGTTAGTGTCAGCGTACGGGTTAGGATTAGGGGACGGGTGAGGGTCAGGCTTCGGGGAAGTGTTAGGGTTAGGGTTCGGGGTAGGGTTAGGTTTAGGGGATGGGGACGGTTTAGGGTAGAGGTGAGGGCACGACAACGCTTTATGGGGAGCGTACGTGTGAGGGCGCGGGTTAGTGTCAGCGTACGGTTTAGGATTAGGGGACGGGTGAGGGTCTGGCTTCGGGGAAGTGTTAGGTTTAGGGTTCGGGCTAGGGTTAGGGTTAGGGGAAGGGGACTGTTTTGGGTCCAGGTGAGGACAAGACAACGCTTTAGGGGGAGCGTACGTGTGAGGGCGCGGTTTAGTGTCAGCGTACAGGTTAGGATTAGGGGACGGGTGAGGGTCAGGCTTCGGGGAAGGGTAAGGGTTAGGGTTCGGGCTAGGGTTTGGGTTAGGGGACGGGGACGGTTTAGGGTCCAGGTGAGGGTACGACAATGCTTTAAGGGGAGCGTACGTGTGAGGGCGCGGGTTAGTGTCAGCGTATGGGTTAGGATTAGGGGAAGTGTGAGGGTCAGGCTTCGGGGAAGTGTTAGGGTTAGGGTTCGTGCTAGGGTTAGGGTTAGGGGACGGGGACGGTTTAGGGTCCAGGTGAGGGTACGACAACGCTTTAGGGGGAGCGTACGTGTGAGGGCGCGGGTTAGTGTCAGCGTACGGGTTAGGATTAGGGGACGGGTGAGGGTCAGGCTTCGGGGAAGGGTTAGGGTTAGGGTTCGGGCTAGGGTTAGGGTTAGGGGACGGGGACGGTTTAGGGTCCAGGTGAGGGTACG
This sequence comes from Grampus griseus, assembly GCF_964374135.1. Classification (NCBI taxonomy): domain Eukaryota; kingdom Metazoa; phylum Chordata; class Mammalia; order Artiodactyla; family Delphinidae; genus Grampus; species Grampus griseus. Next base: position 21,701 of record NW_028133195.1, on the reverse strand, counting down.
ACAACGCTTTAGAGGGAGCCTACGTGTGAGGGCGTGGGTTAGTGTCAGCGTACGGGTTAGGATTATGGGACGGGTGAGTGTCAGGCTTCGGGGAAGTGTTAGGGTTAGGGTTAGGGGACGGGGACGGTTTAGGGTCCAGGTGAGTGTACGACAACGATTTAGGGGGAGCGTACGTGTGAGGGCGCAGGTTAGTGTCAGCGTACGGGTTAGGATTAGGGGACAGGTGAGGGTCAGGCTTCGGGGAAGGGTTAGTGTTAGGGTTCGGGCTAGGATTAGGGTTAGGGGACGGGGATGGTTTAGGGTGCAGGTGAGGGTACGACAGCGCTTCAAGGGGAGCGTACGTGTGAGGGCGCGGGTTAGTGTCAGCGTACAGGTTAGGATTAGGGGACGGGTGAGGGTCAGGCTTCGGGGAAGGGTTAGGGTTAGGGTTCGGGCTAGGTTTAAGGTTAGGGGATGGGGAAGGTTTTGGGTCCAGGTGAGGGTACGACAACGCTTTAAGGGGAGCGTATGTGTGAGGGCACGGGTTAGTGTCAGCGTACGGGTTAGGATTAGGGGACGGGTGAGGGTCAGGCTTCGGGGAAGGGTTAGGGTTAGGGTTCGGGCTAGGTTTAGGGTTAGGGGACGAGGACGGTTTTGGGTCCAGGTGAGGGCACGACAACGCTTTAGGTTGAGCGTACGTGTGAGGGCGCGGGTTAGTGTCAGCGTACGGGTTAGGATTAGCGGACGGGTGAGGGTCAGGCTTCGGGGAAGGGTTAGGGTTAGGGTTCGGCCTAGGGTTAGTGTTAGGGGACGGGGACGGTTTAGGGTCCAGGTGAGGGCATGACAACGCTTTAGGGGGAGCGTACGTGTGAGGCCGCGGGTTAGTGTCAGCGTACGGGTTAGGATTAGGGGACGGGTGAGTGTCAGGCTTCGGGGGAGGGTTAGGGTTAGGGTTCGAGCTAGGGTTAGGGTTAGGGGACGGGGACGGTTTAGGGTCCAGGTGAGGGCACGACAACGCTTTATGGGGAGCTTACATGTGAGGGTGCGGGTTAGTGTCAGCGTACGGGTTAGGATTAGGGGACGGGTGAGGGTCAGGCTTCGGGTAAGGGTTACGGTTAGGGGTCGGGCTAGGGTTAGGGTTAGGGGACGGGGACGGTTTAGGGTCCAGGTGAGGGAACGACAACGATTTATGGGAGCGTACGTGTGAGGGCGCGGGTTAGTGTCATCGTACGGGTTAGGATTAGGGGACGGGTGAGAGTCAGGCTTCGGGGAAGGGTTAGGGTTAGGGTTCGGGCTAGGGTTAGGGTTAGGGGACGGGGACGGTTTAGGGTCCAGGTGAGGGTACGACAACGCTTTAGGGGGAGCGTACGTGTGAGGGCGCGGGTTAGTGTCAGCGTACGGTTTAGGATTAGGGGACGGGTGAGGGTCAGGCTTCGGGGGAGGGTTAGGGTTAGGGTTCGGGCTAGGGTTAGGGTTAGGGGACGGGGACGGTTTAGGGTCCAGGTGACGGTATGACAACGCTTTAGTGGGTGCGTACATGTGAGGGTGCGGGTTAGTGTCAGCGTACGGGTTAGGATTAGGGGACGGGTGTGGTGCGTTTATGCCCCTGTATACACGCTTGATTCCCTTTCGGAGACATAGCAATCCATAGGTTTTAAGATACTTACTAGTCAGGTACATTCTTCGGCCTTTAATATGGGGTGTTGAGTCCATTTCGTTGAGCAAGGAGTAGCTCTTGTCTATTCCATATTTGGCTTAAGGAACTTACTCTGTGCTCATTTCAATCTCTGGTTTTATGCAGCACCCCAACTCACCTTTCCCCTTAAGCAAGCATAAGTTTGTTTTCTAAATTTGAGAACCTGTTCTGTTTTGTAATCCAGTTCCTGTGTAGCCAAGTTTACATTCCGTGTATTAGTGATTTCTTATGATGTTTCTTTTTCTGTGTGACTTATTTCAGTTAGAATCATCATACCTGAATCCACTCATTATGCTGCTACGGTCCTGATGACATAGATGTCATTGCTGAGTGATATTGCATTGTACGTAAGTACCACAACTTCTTTATTCATTTTTCACTTTCTGCAATATTGAACTTGTACCGTAAACGAGGTTTCTGTAAACAGAGCCGTCCCAAACATTGGGGTGACTGTGTCTTTTTGATTTTCATTTCCCTAAGCTATAGGACCATAAGTGGAAGTGCCCTAGGCTCTGTTGCTTTGTATTTTAGATGTTTCGGGAAACACCATACACTTCTCCTGAGTGGCTGTTGGCAATTTACATCCCGCCCATCAGCATAACAAGGCTCCCAGTTCTCCATGGCCTGTCCTGCCTTTCTGGATTTTACACTTTTTTCAGATGGCCCTTTTGACCGGGGGGAAGTGAGACTTCATTGTAGTGCAGATTTCCTTTGCAAGCTTGCTTGGTTGGCCAAAAAGGGCGTATGCGTTTTTTTCTGAATATATTCAGGAAAAAACGCATACGCCCTTTTTGGCCAAGTGCATCATTGTGGACGTTCTGCCTCTTTTCCTGTGCTTTAAATGCAATTCCAGTCTACCTCCTGAAATCGGTTTCCTGCAATTCTGCCCCGCTTTCAAGTCCTCTTGGCAGCCTTACTTCAGTATATTTTTGGACGATAGCTGTCATTTATAACTCTGCAGGTTTGTGAATTACAGTGCCCCTGAGCTCCTTTCTTCAACTCGCTTTCTTGTGAGCTGGCCGCAACACCGCAGGATTGCTTCAGGCCCTAGTGTGGTTCCGGCACGGCACGCTGAGCCTTTGGTTAATTCCTCTTCCTGGTGGGAAATGAGAGTTAAATTTGGCCGTCCAGACACCTCCAGCTAGTCTGTCATTGGTTCACCCTATTTCTGTTCATCTTCCGCAGAAATTGCAAACTGGGCCAAACAGGAGGTTAAAGGCACTGACTCTCCAAGTCGGGAGAGTGTTCGTAAAGCGTCTGGAATGTTGCACCCGAGTACCAGGGGACGAGAACGGAGACATATTTGAACACGTCTCCCAATCACATGGTTGATCATACTCTGGGTTCCACATGCATGTTTTAGCTGAAGGAAGAATCCCTTAAACCTGGAGAGTTGAGACCCGTGGAATGGGTACCATGCAATATGACTTCAAAGGGTCTTCATTTGCTCACCGAACCTCTCCAATCCTATCACTGCTGCGTTTATGCCCCTGTACACACGCTTGATTCTCTTTCGGAGACATAGCAATCCATAGGTTTTAAGATACTTACTAGTCAGTTACATTCTTAGGCGTTTAATATGGGGTGTTGAGTCCATTTCGTTGAGCAAGGAGTAGCTCTTGTCTATTCCATATTTGGCTTAAGGAACTTTATCTGTGCTCATTTCAATCTGTGGTTTTATGCAGCACCCCAACTCACCTTTCCCCGTAAGCAAGCATAAGTTGGTTTTCTAAATTTGAGACCCTGTTCTGTTTTGTAATCCAGTTCCTGTGTAGCCAAGTTTACATTCCGTGTATTAGTGATATCTTATGATGTTTCTTTTTCTGTGTGACTTATTTCAGTTAGAATCATCATACCTGAATCCACTCATTATGCTGCTACGGGCCTGATGACATAGATGTCATTGCTGAGTGATATTGCATTGTACGTAATTACCACAACTTCTTTATCCATTTTTCACTTTCTGCGATATTGAACTTGTACCGTAAACGAGGTTCTTGTAAACAGAGCTGTCCCAAACTTTGGGGTGGCTGTGTCTTTTTGATTTTCATTTCCCTAAGCTGTAGGACCATAAGTGGAAGTGCCCTGGGCTCTGTTGCTTTGTTTTTTAGATGTTTCAGGAAACACCATACACTTCTCCTGAGTGGCTGTTGGCAATTTACATCCCGCCCATCAGCATAACAAGGCTCCCAGTTCTCCATGGCCTGTCCTGCCTTTCTGGATTTTACACTTTTTTCAGATGGCCCTTTTGACCGGGGGGAAGTGAGACTTCATTGTAGTGCAGATTTCCTTTGCAAGCTTGCTTGGTTGGCCAAAAAGGGCGTATGCGTTTTTTCCTGAATATATTCAGGAAAAAACGCATACCCCTTTTTTGGCCAAGTGCATCATTGTGGACGTTCTGCCTCTTTTCCTGTGCTTTAAATGCAATTCCAGTCTACCTCCTGAAATCGGTTTCCTGCAATTCTGCCCCGCTTTCAAGTCCTCTTGGCAGCCTTACTTCAGTATATTTTTGGACGATAGCTGTCATTTATAACTCTGCAGGTTTGTGAATTACCGTGCCCCTGAGCTCCTTTCTTCAACTTGCTTTCTTGTGAGCTGGCCGCAACACCGCAGGATTGCTTCAGGCCTTAATCTGGTTCCAGCACGGCACACTGAGCCTTTGGTTAATTCCTCTTCCTGGTGGGAAATGAGAGTTAAATTTGCCGGTCCAGACACCTCCAGCTAGTCTCTCATTGGTTCTCCCTATTCCTGTTCATCTTCCGCAGAAATTGCAAACTGGGCCAAACAGGAGGTTAAAGGCACTGACTCTCCAAGTGGGGAGAGTGTTAGTAAAGCGTCTGGAATGTTGCACCCGAGTACCAGGGGACGAGAACGGAGACATATTTGAACACGTCTCCCGATCACACGGTTGATCGTACTCTGGGCTCCACATGCATGTTTTAGCTGAAGGAAGAATCCCTTAAACCTGGAGAGTTGAGACCCGTGGAATGGGTACCATGCAATATGACTTCAAAGGGTCTTCATTTGCTCACCGAACCTCTCCAATCCTATCACTGCTGCGTTTATGCCCCTGTACACACGCTTGATTCTCTTTCGGAGACATAGCAATCCATAGGTTTTAAGATACTTACTAGTCAGGTACATTCTTAGGCGTTTAATATGGGGTGTTGAGTCCATTTCGTTGAGCAAGGAGTAGCTCTTGTCTATTCCATATTTGGCTTAAGGAACTTTATCTGTGCTCATTTCAATCTCTGGTTTTATGCAGCACCCCAACTCACCTTTCCCCTTAAGCAAGCATAAGTTGGTTTTCTAAATTTGAGACCCTGTTCTGTTTTGTAATCCAGTTCCTGTGTAGCCAAGTTTACATTCCGTGTATTAGTGATATCTTATGATGTTTCTTTTTCTGTGTGACTTATTACAGTTAGAATCATCATACCTGAATCCACTCATTATGCTGCTACGGGCCTGATGACTTAGATGTCATTGCTGAGTGATATTGCATTGTACGTAAGTACCACAACTTCTTTATCCATTTTTCACTTTCTGCGATATTGAACTTGTACCGTAAACGAGGTTCTTGTAAACAGAGCCGTCCCAAACTTTGGGGTGGCTGTGTCTTTTTGATTTTAATTTCCCTAAGCTATAAGACCATAAGTGGAAGTGCCCTAGGCTCTGTTGCTTTGTTTTTTATATGTTTCAGGAAACACCATACACCTCTCCTGAGTGGTTGTTGGCAATTTACATCCTGCCCATCAGCATAACAAGGCTCCCAGTTCTCCATGGCCTGTCCTGCCTTTCTGGATTTTACACTTTTTTCAGATGGCCCTTTTGACCGGGGGGCAGTGAGACTTCATTGTAGTGCAGATTTCCTTTGCAAGCTTGCTTGGTTGGCCAAAAAGGGCGTATGCGTTTTTTCCTGAATATATTCAGGAAAAAACGCATACGCCCTTTTTGGCCAAGTGCATCATTGTGGACGTTCTGCCTCTTTTCCTATGCTTTACATGCAATTCCAGTCTACCTCCTGAAATCGGTTTCCTGCAATTCTGCCTTGCTTTCAATGCCTCTTCATAGCCTTACCTCAATATATTTTTTGAAAATAGTTGGCCTTTATAACTCTGCAGGTTTTTGAATTGCAGTGGCCCTTAGCTCCATTTTTCAGCTCTTATTTTTGTGATCTTGCCTCATAACCACAGGATTCCTTCAGGCCCTATTCTTCTTCTGGGACACCTGCTGTGCCTTTGGTTTATTCTTCTTACTGATGTGAAATTAGAGTGACATGTGCCCATTGAAACCGCTACAGCTAGTTTCTCACTGGTTCCCCCTATTCCCATTCATCCTCCGCACTAACTGCAGACTGTGCGATACCAGAACTTAAAGGCATTGACTCTCCATGTGGGGATGTTGTTAGTAAAGCGGCTGGAATGTCGATCCGGAGCCCCAGGAGAGGAAAAATGAGGTGCGTTTTAGAAACCTTTCCCGATCATATGGTATACCAGTCGCTGGGTTTCCCAAGCATGGTGTAGCTGTAGGAAGATTCCCTTCAACCTGGAGTGTTGGGACCCTTGGAATGAGTAGCATGAAGTATTGCATTAAACTTTTGGCAGTTGCTCACCAAAGCTCACCAATCCTCTCAGTCCCAAGTGTCCAGCCTTATGCCTTATCCAGCTGCGGGTTTATATGTGGTCAATCCAGGTTGCATCACAGCCCCTGAGCAAATTTTGTAAGAATTTTTCTCTCTTTCATTGTTTCTGCGTTTTGTTTTTAAAATTTATTTCTATAATGGGGTTTAGCTCATTTTCACTGCTGTGTTTGTGCCGCTCTGCACACACTTGATTCCCTTATGGAGATATATCAATACATGGGTTTTAAGATTCTTATTACTCAGATATATTTCTCTGCGGTGTATAGGGTGTGTTGAGGCCAGTTCATTGTGCAAGGTGTAGATCTTGTCTAATATCTATTTGGTTTATTGAACGGTATCTGTGCTAATTTCAAACTCTTGTTTTATGCATCACCCCACCTCTCCTTTCCCCTTAAGCTGACATAAGTGTGTTTTCTAAATGTGAGACATTGTTCTGTTCTGTAATTCATTTCTTGTGCAGCCATATTTACCCTCCCTCTATAAGTGATATCTTATGATATGTTTCTTTTTCTGTTTGACTTATTTCAAGTAGTATTATCGGACCTAAATCCACTCTTTATCCTTCTACTAGCCTTATTACATTGATTTCATGGTGAAGAGATATTCCATTGTACATAAGTACCACATTTTCTTTATCCATTGTTCTCTTTCCTGGGATATTTAAGGTGTACTGAAGTTGAGGTTCTTGTAAACAGAGTAGCCCTAAACTGTGGTGTGCTTGTGTCTTGTTGATTTTTAGACTTCCCTAGATATACTCCCATGATTGGAAGTGTCCTATGCTCTGTAGCTCTGTTTTTTAGATGATTTAGGAACCACCATACACTTCTCCAGAGTGGCTCTCGGCAGTTCACACACTGCCCATCAGCGTATAAAGGCTCCCTGTTCTCCATGGCCTGTCCTGCATTTCTGGTTTTACAATTTTTTAGGATGGCCCTTTTGACCGGTGGGAAATGAGACTTCTTTGTTGTGCACATTTGCGTTGCTTGCTTGCTTCGTTGCCCATAAAGTGCGTATGCGTTTTTTCCTGGATATAATCAGGAAAAAACGCACACGCCCTTTTGGGCCAACTGCATCATTGTCGAAATTCTGCCGCTTTTCATGTGCTTTAAAGACGAGTCCAATCTATCTCTTGAAATCTGTTTCTTGCAATTCTGTCTTGCATTCAGATCCTCTTCTTTGCCTTACCTCAACATATTTTTGGACGTTAGTTTTCATTTATAACTCTGCAGGTTTGTGAATTGCAGTGACCCTGAGCTCCATTTTTTAAGTTGCTCTTTTGTGAGCTGGCCTCAAACCCGCAGGATTGCTTCAGGCCCTATTTTGGCTCCGGCGAGGCGGGCTGAGCCTTTTTTCAATTCTTATTCTTAATGGGAAATTAGAGTGATATGTGCCCGTCCAAACCCCTACAACTATTCTCTCATTGGTTCCCCCTCTTCCCGTTCATCCTCCTCACAATTTGCAAAATGTGTGAAACAGAAGTTGAAATGTGCTGATTCTTCAAGTGGGGAGATTCTAAGTAACGTGGCTGGAATGGTGAACAGGAGCACCAGGAGAGGATAAATGAGCTGCATTTTAGACACATCTCCCGATCACATGGTGTACAGTCCTCTGGGTTTTCCATGCATGTTTTAGCTGTAGGAAGATCCCTTGAACCTGCAGATTTGGGACCCATTGAATGGGTACCAGGTAGTATTACTTTAAAGGGTGTGCATTTCCTCACCCAACCTCACATTTCTCTTAGTGCAAACAGTTTCCAGCCTTATGTCTCATCCTGCTGTGGGTCTAGATGTGTTCAATCCATGTTGCATCACCGTCCCTGAGGAAAAGTTGTAAGAGGTTTTCTCTGTCTCTCTGTCGTTTATTTTTTTCAATTTATTACTATATTGGTTACAGCTGATTTTCAAAGCTCTGTTTCTTGCTGCTGTACATTCACTTGATTCACGTACAGAGAGACATCAGTAAATTCTTTTTCAGATTCTTACCAGTCGTATATATTCTTTTCCGGTGACCTGAGTGTGCTGAGTGCAGTTCTTTCAGCTACCGTGTAGGCCTTGTTGATTATCAGTTTGGTATTTGGAATGGTATCTTTGCTAATTTCAACCTCCTGGATGATGCCTCACCCCTCCCCACCTTTCCCGTTTAGCAGCCTTGTGCGTGTTTTCTACATATTTGACTATGTTTTTGTTTTGTAATTTATTTCATGTGTAGCCATTTTGGATTCCACCTTTAAGTGATATCTTATGATATGTGTCTTTTTCTTTTTGAATTATGTCACTTAGAATGATCATACATAACTCCTCCGGAGTTGTTACAACTGGCCATATTTCATTGATTTCCAGGCTGAATAATATTCCACTCTACCTAAGTACCACATCTCTATCCATTTTTTCTCTCCAGAGACATTTAAGTTATATCCTAGTCGAGGATCTTTTAAACAGAGAGGGGGTAAACATTGGGGTGCCTGTGTCCTCTCGATTTTTGTTTTTCCCAAGATATACACCCATGAGTGCAAGTGCCCTATGCTCTGTAGCTCATTTTTTAGATGCTTTAGTAAACACAATACACTTCTCCAGAATGGCCGTTGGCAATATACATTTCCACTATAAGTCTCACAGGGCTCCCTCTTCTCCTTGCTCTGTCCTGCATTTCTGTTGTTTACGCTTTATGAGGATGGCTCTTCTGACTGATGCGAAGTGATATCTTTTGTAGTATTGACTTCCAGTGCCCACCTGTTTGGTTGGCTAAAAAAGTGTATGCCCTTTTCTTGAATATATACAGAAAAAAACGCATACACCCTTTTTGGCCAACTGCAATGTTGGCAATGTTCAGCTCCTTTTCTTGTGCTTAATGGCGAGTCCTTTCTACCTCCTCAGATCCCTTTCCTGCCATTCTCCCTTGCTTACAAGTCCTTTTCTCTGACTTTCCTCAAGACATTTTTCAGTGATGGATATTTTCAACTCTGCAGTTTTGTGAATTTTACTGCCCCTGAGTTCCATTGTTCAGCTTGTGTTTATGGGAACTGGCCACAAAGCAGCGGGATTTCCTCAAGCCCTATACTGTTTCCATGGGCAACCCTAGCCTTTGGTCAATTCGTCTTCCTGATTGGAAATTAGAGTGACATGTGCCTGTCTGAACACCTAGGACTTGTCTCTCATTGTTCCTCATCCTTCCGCTTCATCCTCTGGACAAATTCCAAACTGTACGCAACAGGATGTTGACAGTGCTGACATCTCCAAGTGGGGAGACTGTTAGTAAAGACGCTGGAGGGGTGAACCCGAGCACCAGGAGATGAGGAGATGAGATGCCTTTTCCAAACTCTTCCCGATCAGACGGTATACCATCCTCTGGGTGTGACAGACATGTTTTAGCAGTAGGAAGAGTCCCATTCATGTAAGGAGAACACCAGGGCTTTTTCAAAATCAGTGTCTCCCCGAAACCCAAACTGGGGAATTTTTTAAGCTACGGCTACACATATGTTCATTAAGGGCCTTGTGAAGTAGGCAGAGTCCAAACTTTAGATGATTGAAGTCTTCAGGGTCAGAAGCACTCACCACCAGCTTCCCTTAGGTTACACTTTAACTGTCATTGATAGATGATGTCAATAAAAATATCTATTCTTTTTCAGATTATTTCCCCTTATGGGTTATTGCAAAATGTTGAGTGTAGTTCCCTGTGCTATACAGTAGTTCCTTGTTGATGATCTATTTTATACATAGCAGTGTGTATGTGTTAATCCCAAACTGTTAATTTATCCCTCCTCCCACCTTTCCCCTTTGGTAATAATAAATTATAAGATTTTATACTTCTCAGAAATGGGGGAGCTGAAAGAGAGGTATCATTTTCAATGGAAAAGCATTTAAAACAAGATTGAAGCTTTAACCAAGATTATTAGATGTACATCCTTGGAAAGAAATCACTTCGTTTCTCTAATATTGACCTGACAAATAAGACAAACCTTTTCACTGAACTTGCTTATAATAAAGTAATGGAAATATCAAATGGAAGTGTTAGAAACATCTTATTTTACCCGAGCCTTATACACTGTTCTATGTTAACTACAGTTTGGCTCACACATCTGTTCATTGAGGTTACAATAGTCTCAATTTCTGTTACTGATCCTCCAGAGTGGACCCCAACAAGTGTCCCCCTGCCCAGTGTCATTGGGGCCAACAGATCGAGACTGAGTTTGGTTCACAAGCAAAGGAAACTTTATATTTTGATCAGAGAATGGAGAGGTGAGAGCATGCACTACCCCATGGGCTGTGGGCTGGGCTGCTGTGTAGAGATCCTGTCAGAGTCAGTGGGAGGGAGGGGGCGGAGCTCTCGAGGGCCGGGTTGGCTGCAGCTCAGGCTCTATATCGCGGAGTCTGCACTGGGCCCCAGGAGCTGAGGTGTCGTCCCAGCCATTCTGCACTAGGAAATCTGGTCTGAAGTGCCGGGTGTGGAACCTCTGCATGCGGGACCCTAGGAGCACATGAAATTAGACAAAGCACAAAGGATAAAAAAGGTTAGACTTGACTTTATTGCCCAGATTCTATTTTTATCTCCCAGGGATTTTTAATGGGCTTTGCTGGGGACAAACCCCTCCTCTGCCTTTTGTCCCGTTCCTCATTCTTGGAGTGCTGAGGGTGCAGACCCTTCTTCTGTAACTGCTGAGTGCTGAGTTGGGAGCCCTCATACCCGGGGGCGAGGGTCAGAGCTTCTCCCCAGCAGCCTCCAGGTGACGTTGATTGTCCCCAGGCCCCCTGCCTCCCTGCTCGTCCACCTGAGCACCAGCATTGGAAGTGCTATAGATTCTAATGACCTTTAAGGGTCCAGGAAAGAGATGTGCAGAGACGCTGTGGGGGCCGGTTTCACCCCGCCCCACATTTGTTCGGCCACCTTAGGCTGACCGTTTCTGCCAGCCTAGATGCTCTGACCAGTAGTCTGCGCTTTCTTCAATTAGGCCCCTGAATTAATGTACAAACAGCACCAGGTGTCAGAGCCCTGCCCGCTCCACTCCCAGACAGTCCAGGGTCAGTAGTGATCAAGGACCATGATGGCCACTGAGTCAACAGCCTTTTGAAGTAAACAGGAGTCCAGCCGGTCTTATTGGCCACCATCAGCACAGTGTCTGTAGGCTTTTCTATGGTGACAGTGTGATATACGGTTCCCCCGCCAAGATTATTAGCTCCCCTCTGGGTGCAGTAAGTCCTGCAAGCAGTAGTCTACTCTTTTGGGACACACTCTTGTTGTTTTATGAGAGAAACTCCAGGTCAAGTGATGTTCACACGAGTCGTCATGGTGCCCTGTTGCCCCTGGTTATCTCTCTGGATGTTGGAGTTGGAGGGCCTCCTCACTCGAGGTTGGTGTGCCCACGGAGCGAAACCTGCAACTTCAGGGCATGGTTGGTGGTTAGGATCACCACGTGGGGTCCTTTTCCCTTAGGAGGGAGGTGGCCTTTTGGGCTGTTGATTTCCAGGTTTTTAGATACCGCCAGTATCTTGGCCAGATGTGGCAGTGGGCCAAGCCCCTTGGTGACCGTAGTTTATCCTACCTGGATGGCATTCTTGCATTGTTCCATTTCAAGTGGTCCCAGTTTTTGCACTAATTCCCCAATGGCGATTCACCTTTCACCGGGAATGTAAAGGTCAAAGGGTTTAGCTAAATTAGGGAGTTCCAGGGCAAGGGTCTGAATTGACTGCTCTTTCCATTCTTGAAAGGCCACTTCTGGATTCTATTCAAAAGGATCATCATCTTTTCCTTTCAGTATTTCATATAGAGGCCCAGCTAGTAGACTGTAGTTAGGGATCCAGAAGCAGCAAACCCTGGCCTCCCCAGGAACCCCTAAGCTGTCTTCTAGTTTTAGAAAGGGGTAAGGCTGAAAATGGTTTCTTCCCTTTCCTGGGATGGGCTTCTCCGACCTTCTGTGAGAATGAAGCCCAGGCAGGTCACCGCAGTCTGTGATATTTGAGCTTTTTCTTGGACAACTTCTATCCTTTATTGGCTTGGTAGTTCAGAGGCCTCCTTAGTAGGGCTGGCGATCAGAATGTCGTCTGCATATTGAAGGAGGATTTCCTTTTCCAAAGGTAGAACTTTTCGGTCTTTAGCTAAGCTTTCCCCAAAGATGGTGTGGGAATTTTTGCACCCTTGGGGCAAGACGGCCCGGAAGTATTGTTTTAGTTGTATGTTGAGTCCTGCCACTCACAAGCCAAAATTTCTTGTGACTCTGGGACTAATGGAATGCAAAAGAAGGCATCATTGAAGACTAATACAGAATACCATGTCCTGGTGGTTGGTAGAATGACCAGCAGGGTGTAGGAATTAGGAGCAACTGGAGGTATATCCTCGGTGGCTTCACTGACTGTCCTGACATCCTTTACCAGGTCCCCAGCAGCCCATGGGGCTCTCGTGGTCAGACCAATCCCAGAATATGGAGCTCACCTGGGCAGGTACCCCACCCCCACCCCAGCCCACGGGGCTCTCGTGGTCAGGCCCCTCCCAGGATACAGAGCTACCCTTGCAGGTACCGTGGCAGGGCTGGGCACACAGGAATTGTGCGCATAGCCCTCATTGCAGAGCACCCCCAGCTCACCTGTCGCTCAGAGCTGACACAGAGCACCTCAGAGCAGGACTTGAACTAACAAACAGCAGCTGTGGCAGGTCTGTGACCCTGGGCATCACTCTGTGCGGCCTCCCTCCACCTGGTCTTCCAGAGACTTCCACTGCACCCGGGGCACCAGGCCTCTGTCTCCAACCACCACCCACCCCTCCTCTCCCTGACTCCTGGTTTCCTCTCATTAGGAGAGGGTTTTCTTGAAGTTGTCTCCCACTCATGGGCCAGATAAAATGATTAGAAAACAAGCCAAAGCTGCAGCCCCTTGTCTATCCTGACTCTCAGGAGCCCACACCTGTTCCTTGGACCTGGCCGGTTCAGCAAGTTCCATTTTCTGCAACTGTGAGCCCCTGAGGGGTGATGATTGGCTGAGCTGGGCAGCCTTACCGTGCCGGCCAGCCCTCCCCAGGTGTGCCTGGGTTGAGATCAATATAAATACCACTCCAGGCAGCAAGAGCCCCTGCAGCCGTGCCTGACGCCATTTTCTCTGCCCTGTCAGCAGTCTCGGGGCTGGGCTGGTGGGAGGGAGTGAGAGGCCACAGGTTTGTGGGTGGCCCAGTGTGAGTGGGGCTCTGCTGGACTTTCTGCAGCAGTTGCCAGGCTGCCACCTGCTAAAGAAGAGGATGTGTCACCCATACCTGCTGCTGGAATTTCTCCCTGGGCAGAGGTGAGGAAGGAAAAAAGCAGTGGGGGCAGGGACAGGACGGGTATCTCAGGCAGGGAAATGGAAATCTTCCAGAAGAGCACCCAGGGCCAGGACCATCCTGGTTGGCCTGCAGGCACCAAGTCGGCCGGCATGCTGTCACTCGTGTGGCTCTATGGCCCTTCCTCTAGGCTTTCAAGTCCTTGTATATATTCAGGTGTTTTACCTGGGACGGGTGGGAATAGTTCAGCAGCAACTGGCCTGGGGCTCAGCTCACGTTTACTCACAGATGCCTCGGCACGGTGCCCCAGCTTTGCAATGAGGACGCTTGTTGCGTGGGGGCTGCTGGCTGAATGGGAGACGATTCCCCACCACTGACCAACTTCAGAATTGTTTACAACTGGAGCAAGTGCCCTGATATGGTTTTCCTCTGTGGAACTGGTGGGTTCTGTGTTTTTTTTCTCTTTTTCGTTTTTGGTTCAAGGTAGATTTTATTCCTCTTTTTTGTATTTACAGATATAAGCATGGAAATAATTTATTCATATAAATACATGTATGTGAAGGGAATAATTGTTTTTTCTGTTTTATTTTTTAAATTTTATTTCTTTTTAATTTTGAATTTTATTTTATATTTTTATACAGCAGGTTCTTATTGGTTATCTATTTTATACATATAAATGTATACATGCCAATCCCAGTCTCTCAACTCCTCCCACCACCACCCCCCCAACAGCTTTCCCCCCTTGTTGTCCATACATTTGTTGTCTACATCTGTTGCTCTATTTATGCCTTGCAAAATGGTTAATCTGTACAGTTTTTCTAGGTTCCACATATATGCATGAATATACAAGATTTGTTTTCTCTTTCTGACTTACTTCACTCTGTATGACAGTCTCTAGATCCATCGACGTCTCTACAAATGACCCAATTTCATTCCTTTTCATGGCTTAGTAATATTCCATTTTAAATATGTACCACAGCTTTATGCATTCGTCTGTCTGTGGGCATTTAGGTTGCTTCCATTACCTCGATATTGTAAATAGTGATGCAATGAACATTGCGGTGAATGTCTCTTTTTTTGATTTATGGTTTTGTCTGGGTATATGTCCAGTACTGGGATTGCTGTATCATATGGTAATTCTATTGTTAGTTTCTTAAGAAACTCCATATTGTTCTCCATAGTGACTGTATCAATTTACATTGCCAAGAATAGTGGAAGAGGGTTCCTTTTCTCCACACCCTTTCCAGCATTTTTGTTTGTAGATTTTCTGATGATGCCCATTCGATCAGGTGTGAGGTGATACCTCATTGTTGAGTCCATTTTGTTGAGCAAGGGGTAGGTCTTGTCTATTACATATTTGGCTTATGGAACGGTATCTGTGCTAATTTCAAACTCTGGTTTTATGCAGCACCCCAACTCACCTTCCCCCTTAAGCAAACATAAGTTGGTTTTCTAAACTTGAGACCCTGTTCTGTTTTGTAACTCAGTTCATGTGTAGCCAAGTACACATTCCGTGTATTAGTGATACCTTATGATGTTTCTTTTTCTGTGTGACTTATTTCAGTTAGAATCATCATACCTGAATCCACTCATTATGCTGCTACGGGCCTGATGACATAGATTTCATGGCTGAGTGATATTGCATTGTACGTAAGTACCACAACTTCTTCATCCATTTTTCACTTTCTGCGATATTGAACTTGTACCGTAAATGAGGTTCTTGTAAACAGAGCCATCCCAAACTTTGGGGTGGCTGTGTCTTTTTGATTTTCATTGCCCTAAGCTATAGGACCATAAGTGGAAGTGCCCTGGGCTCTGTTGCTTTGTTTTTTAGATGTTTCAGGAAACACCATACACTTCTCCTGAGTGGCTGTTGGCAATTTACATCCCGCCCATCAGCATAACAAGGCTCCCAGTTCTCCATGGCCTGTCCTGCCTTTCTGGATTTTACACTTTTTTCAGATGGCCCTTTTGACCGGGGGGCAGTGAGACTTCATTGTAGTGCAGATTTCCTTTTGCAAGCTTGCTTGGTTGACCAAAAAGGGCGTATGCGTTTTTTCCTGAATATATTCAGGAAAAAACGCATACGCCCTTTTTGGCCAAGTGCATCATTGTGGACGTTCTGCCTCTTTTCCTATGCTTTACATGCAATTCCAGTCTACCTCCTGAAATCGGTTTCCTGCAATTCTGCCTTGCTTTCAATGCCTCTTCATAGCCTTACCTCAATATATTTTTTGAAAATAGTTGGCCTTTATAACTCTGCAGGTTTTTGAATTGCAGTGGCCCTTAGCTCCATTTTTCAGCTCTTATTTTTGTGATCTTGCCTCATAACCACAGGATTCCTTCAGGCCCTATTCTTCTTCTGGGACACCTGCTGTGCCTTTGGTTTATTCTTCTTACTGATGTGAAATTAGAGTGACATGTGCCCATTGAAACCGCTACAGCTAGTTTCTCACTGGTTCCCCCTATTCCCATTCATCCTCCGCACTAACTGCAGACTGTGCGATACCAGAACTTAAAGGCATTGACTCTCCATGTGGGGATGTTGTTAGTAAAGCGGCTGGAATGTCGATCCGGAGCCCCAGGAGAGGAAAAATGAGGTGCGTTTTAGAAACCTTTCCCGATCATATGGTATACCAGTCGCTGGGTTTCCCAAGCATGGTGTAGCTGTAGGAAGATTCCCTTCAACCTGGAGTGTTGGGACCCTTGGAATGAGTAGCATGAAGTATTGCATTAAACTTTTGGCAGTTGCTCACCAAAGCTCACCAATCCTCTCAGTCCCAAGTGTCCAGCCTTATGCCTTATCCAGCTGTGGGTTTATATGTGGTCAATCCAGGTTGCATCACAGCCCCTGAGCAAATTTTGTAAGAATTTTTCTCTCTTTCATTGTTTCTGCGTTTTGTTTTTAAAATTTATTTCTATAATGGGGTTTAGCTCATTTTCACTGCTGTGTTTGTGCCGCTCTGCACACACTTGATTCCCTTATGGAGATATATCAATACATGGGTTTTAAGATTCTTATTACTCAGATATATTTCTCTGCGGTGTATAGGGTGTGTTGAGGCCAGTTCATTGTGCAAGGTGTAGATCTTGTCTAATATCTATTTGGTTTATTGAACGGTATCTGTGCTAATTTCAAACTCTTGTTTTATGCATCACCCCACCTCTCCTTTCCCCTTAAGCTGACATAAGTGTGTTTTCTAAATGTGAGACACTGTTCTGTTCTGTAATTCATTTCTTGTGCAGCCATATTTACCCTCCCTCTATAAGTGATATCTTATGATATGTTTCTTTTTCTGTTTGACTTATTTCAAGTAGTATTATCGGACCTAAATCCACTCTTTATCCTTCTACTAGCCTTATTACATTGATTTCATGGTGAAGAGATATTCCATTGTACATAAGTACCACATCTTCTTTATCCATTGTTCTCTTTCCTGGGATATTTAAGGTGTACTGAAGTTGAGGTTCTTGTAAACAGAGTAGCCCTAAACTGTGGTGTGCTTGTGTCTTGTTGATTTTTAGACTTCCCTAGATATACTCCCATGATTGGAAGTGTCCTATGCTCTGTAGCTCTGTTTTTTAGATGATTTAGGAACCACCATACACTTCTCCAGAGTGGCTCTCGGCAGTTCACACACTGCCCATCAGCGTATAAAGGCTCCCTGTTCTCCATGGCCTGTCCTGCATTTCTGGTTTTACAATTTTTTAGGATGGCCCTTTTGACCGGTGGGAAATGAGACTTCTTTGTTGTGCACATTTGCGTTGCTTGCTTGCTTCGTTGCCCATAAAGTGCGTATGCGTTTTTTCCTGGATATAATCAGGAAAAAACGCACACGCCCTTTTGGGCCAACTGCATCATTGTCGAAATTCTGCCGCTTTTCATGTGCTTTAAAGACGAGTCCAATCTATCTCTTGAAATCTGTTTCTTGCAATTCTGTCTTGCATTCAGATCCTCTTCTTTGCCTTACCTCAACATATTTTTGGACGTTAGTTTTCATTTATAACTCTGCAGGTTTGTGAATTGCAGTGACCCTGAGCTCCATTTTTTAAGTTGCTCTTTTGTGAGCTGGCCTCAAACCCGCAGGATTGCTTCAGGCCCTATTTTGGCTCCGGCGAGGCGGGCTGAGCCTTTTTTCAATTCTTATTCTTAATGGGAAATTAGAGTGATATGTGCCCGTCCAAACCCCTACAACTATTCTCTCATTGGTTCCCCCTCTTCCCGTTCATCCTCCTCACAATTTGCAAAATGTGTGAAACAGAAGTTGAAATGTGCTGATTCTTCAAGTGGGGAGATTCTAAGTAACGTGGCTGGAATGGTGAACAGGAGCACCAGGAGAGGATAAATGAGCTGCATTTTAGACACATCTCCCGATCACATGGTGTACAGTCCTCTGGGTTTTCCATGCATGTTTTAGCTGTAGGAAGATCCCTTGAACCTGCAGATTTGGGACCCATTGAATGGGTACCAGGTAGTATTACTTTAAAGGGTGTGCATTTCCTCACCCAACCTCACATTTCTCTTAGTGCAAACAGTTTCCAGCCTTATGTCTCATCCTGCTGTGGGTCTAGATGTGTTCAATCCATGTTGCATCACCGTCCCTGAGGAAAAGTTGTAAGAGGTTTTCTCTGTCTCTCTGTCGTTTATTTTTTTCAATTTATTACTATATTGGTTACAGCTGATTTTCAAAGCTCTGTTTCTTGCTGCTGTACATTCACTTGATTCACGTACAGAGAGACATCAGTAAATTCTTTTTCAGATTCTTACCAGTCGTATATATTCTTTTCCGGTGACCTGAGTGTGCTGAGTGCAGTTCTTTCAGCTACCGTGTAGGCCTTGTTGATTATCAGTTTGGTATTTGGAATGGTATCTTTGCTAATTTCAACCTCCTGGATGATGCCTCACCCCTCCCCACCTTTCCCGTTTAGCAGCCTTGTGCGTGTTTTCTACATATTTGACTATGTTTTTGTTTTGTAATTTATTTCATGTGTAGCCATTTTGGATTCCACCTTTAAGTGATATCTTATGATATGTGTCTTTTTCTTTTTGAATTATGTCACTTAGAATGATCATACATAACTCCTCCGGAGTTGTTACAACTGGCCATATTTCATTGATTTCCAGGCTGAATAATATTCCACTCTACCTAAGTACCACATCTCTATCCATTTTTTCTCTCCAGAGACATTTAAGTTATATCCTAGTCGAGGATCTTTTAAACAGAGAGGGGGTAAACATTGGGGTGCCTGTGTCCTCTCGATTTTTGTTTTTCCCAAGATATACACCCATGAGTGCAAGTGCCCTATGCTCTGTAGCTCATTTTTTAGATGCTTTAGTAAACACAATACACTTCTCCAGAATGGCCGTTGGCAATATACATTTCCACTATAAGTCTCACAGGGCTCCCTCTTCTCCTTGCTCTGTCCTGCATTTCTGTTGTTTACGCTTTATGAGGATGGCTCTTCTGACTGATGCGAAGTGATATCTTTTGTAGTATTGACTTCCAGTGCCCACCTGTTTGGTTGGCTAAAAAAGTGTATGCCCTTTTCTTGAATATATACAGAAAAAAACGCATACACCCTTTTTGGCCAACTGCAATGTTGGCAATGTTCAGCTCCTTTTCTTGTGCTTAATGGCGAGTCCTTTCTACCTCCTCAGATCCCTTTCCTGCCATTCTCCCTTGCTTACAAGTCCTTTTCTCTGACTTTCCTCAAGACATTTTTCAGTGATGGATATTTTCAACTCTGCAGTTTTGTGAATTTTACTGCCCCTGAGTTCCATTGTTCAGCTTGTGTTTATGGGAACTGGCCACAAAGCAGCGGGATTTCCTCAAGCCCTATACTGTTTCCATGGGCAACCCTAGCCTTTGGTCAATTCGTCTTCCTGATTGGAAATTAGAGTGACATGTGCCTGTCTGAACACCTAGGACTTGTCTCTCATTGTTCCTCATCCTTCCGCTTCATCCTCTGGACAAATTCCAAACTGTACGCAACAGGATGTTGACAGTGCTGACATCTCCAAGTGGGGAGACTGTTAGTAAAGACGCTGGAGGGGTGAACCCGAGCACCAGGAGATGAGGAGATGAGATGCCTTTTCCAAACTCTTCCCGATCAGACGGTATACCATCCTCTGGGTGTGACAGACATGTTTTAGCAGTAGGAAGAGTCCCATTCATGTAAGGAGAACACCAGGGCTTTTTCAAAATCAGTGTCTCCCCGAAACCCAAACTGGGGAATTTTTTAAGCTACGGCTACACATATGTTCATTAAGGGCCTTGTGAAGTAGGCAGAGTCCAAACTTTAGATGATTGAAGTCTTCAGGGTCAGAAGCACTCACCACCAGCTTCCCTTAGGTTACACTTTAACTGTCATTGATAGATGATGTCAATAAAAATATCTATTCTTTTTCAGATTATTTCCCCTTATGGGTTATTGCAAAATGTTGAGTGTAGTTCCCTGTGCTATACAGTAGTTCCTTGTTGATGATCTATTTTATACATAGCAGTGTGTATGTGTTAATCCCAAACTGTTAATTTATCCCTCCTCCCACCTTTCCCCTTTGGTAATAATAAATTATAAGATTTTATACTTCTCAGAAATGGGGGAGCTGAAAGAGAGGTATCATTTTCAATGGAAAAGCATTTAAAACAAGATTGAAGCTTTAACCAAGATTATTAGATGTACATCCTTGGAAAGAAATCACTTCGTTTCTCTAATATTGACCTGACAAATAAGACAAACCTTTTCACTGAACTTGCTTATAATAAAGTAATGGAAATATCAAATGGAAGTGTTAGAAACATCTTATTTTTACCCGAGCCTTATACACTGTTCTATGTTAACTACAGTTTGGCTCACACATCTGTTCATTGAGGTTACAATAGTCTCAATTTCTGTTACTGATCCTCCAGAGTGACCCCAACAAGTGTCCCCCTGCCCAGTGTCATTGGGGCCAACAGATCGAGACTGAGTTTGGTTCACAAGCAAAGGAAACTTTATATTTTGATCAGAGAATGGAGAGGTGAGAGCATGCACTACCCCATGGCTGTGGGCTGGGCTGCTGTGTAGAGATCCTGTCAGAGTCAGTGGGGAGGGAGGGGGCGGAGCTCCTCGAGGGCCGGGTTGGCTGCAGCTCAGGCTCTATATCGCGGAGTCTGCACTGGGCCCCAGGAGCTGAGGTGTCGTCCCAGCCATTCTGCACTAGGAAATCTGGTCTGAAGTGCCGGGTGTGGAACCTCTGCATGCGGGACCCTAGGAGCACATGAAATTAGACAAAGCACAAAGGATAAAAAAGGTTAGACTTGACTTTATTGCCCAGATTCTATTTTATCTCCCAGGGATTTTTTAATGGGCTTTGCTGGGGACAAACCCCTCCTCTGCCTTTTGTCCCGTTCCTCATTCTTGGAGTGCTGAGGGTGCAGACCCTTCTTCTGTAACTGCTGAGTGCTGAGTTGGGAGCCCTCATACCCGGGGGCGAGGGTCAGAGCTTCTCCCCAGCAGCCTCCAGGTGACGTTGATTGTCCCCAGGCCCCCTGCCTCCCTGCTCGTCCACCTGAGCACCAGCATTGGAAGTGCTATAGATTCTAATGACCTTTAAGGGTCCAGGAAAGAGATGTGCAGAGACGCTGTGGGGGCCGGTTTCCACCCCGCCCCACATTTGTTCGGCCACCTTAGGCTGACCGTTTCTGCCAGCCTAGATGCTCTGACCAGTAGTCTGCGCTTTCTTCAATTAGGCCCCTGAATTAATGTACAAACAGCACCAGGTGTTCAGAGCCCTGCCCGCTCCACTCCCAGACAGTCCAGGGTCAGTAGTGATCAAGGACCATGATGGCCACTGAGTCAACAGCCTTTTGAAGTAAACAGGAGTCCAGCCGGTCTTATTGGCCACCATCAGCACAGTGTCTGTAGGCTTTTCTATGGTGACAGTGTGATATACGGTTCCCCCGCCAAGATTATTAGCTCCCCTCTGGGTGCAGTAAGTCCTGCAAGCAGTAGTCTACTCTTTTGGGACACACTCTTGTTGTTTTATGAGAGAAACTCCAGGTCAAGTGATGTTCACACGAGTCGTCATGGTGCCCTGTTGCCCCTGGTTATCTCTCTGGATGTTGGAGTTGGAGGGCCTCCTCACTCGAGGTTGGTGTGCCC